>NC_034178.2:78453722-78765422 GCF_002021735.2 Oncorhynchus kisutch
CTTCCATTCTATTCCTACCACCATTTTCCTTTCCTTCCATTCTATTTTATCCCATGTCCCTTTCCTTCCATTCTATTCTACCCCATCTCCTTTCTTCCATTCAATTCTACCCCATCTCCCTTTCCTTCCATTCAATTCTCCCCCCATTTCCCTTTCCTTCCATTTCTATTCTACCCCATCTCCCTGTCCTTCCATTCAATTCTACCCCATCTCCTTCCTTCCATTCAATTCTACCCCAGTTTCCCTTTCCTTCCATTCTATTTCTATCCCATTACCCTTTCCTTCCATTCAATTCTACCCCATTTCCCTTTCCTTCCATTAAAACCTACCCCATTACCCTTTTCCTTCCATTCTATTCTATCACATTTCCCGTTCCATTTCTCTTCCTTCCATTCTATTCTACCCCATTTTCCTTTCCTTCCATTCTATTCTACCCCATTTTCCTTTCCTTCCATTCTATTCTACCCCATTTCCCTTTCCTTCCATTCTATTCTAGCCATTTTCCTTTCCTTCCATTCTATTCTACCCCATTTCCCTTTCCTTTTATTCTATTCTACCCCATTTCCCGTTCCTTCCATTCTATTCTACCCCATTTCCTCTTCCTTCCATTCTATTCTACCCCATTTCCCTTTCCTTCATTCTATTCACCCCATTTCCCTTTCCTTCATTCTATTCTATCCCATTTCATATTCCTTCCATTCTATTCTACCCCATTTCAACCTTTCCTTCCATTCTATTATACCCCATTTCCTCTTTCCTTCCATTCTATTCTACCCCATTTCCCTTTCCTTCCATTCTATTTTACCCCATTTCCCTTTCCTTCCATTCTATTCTACCCCATTTCCCTTTCCTTCCATTCTATTCTAGCCCATTTTCCTTTCCTTCCATTCTATTCTACCCCCATTTCCCTTTCCTTCCATTCTATTCTACCCCATTTCACCTTCCTTCCATTCTATTCTACCCCATTTCCCTTTCCTTCCATTCTATTTCTACCCCATTTCCCTTTCCTTCCATTCTATTCTACCCATTTCCCTTCCTTCCATTCTATTTTACCCCATTCCCCTTTCCTTCCATTCTATTCTACCCCCATTTCCCTTTCCTTCATTCTATTCTACCCCCATTTCCCTTTCCTTCCATTCTATTCTAGCCCATTTTCCTTTCCTTCCATTCTATTCTACCCCATTTTCCTTTCCTTCCATTCTATTTTATCCATGTCCCTTTCCTTCCATTCTATTCTACCCCATCTCCCTTTCCTTCCATTCAATTCTACCCCATCTCCCTTTCCTTCCATTCAATTCTACCCCATTTTCCCTTTCCTTCCATTCTATTCTATCCCATTACCCTTTCCTTCCATTCAATTCTACCCCATTTCCCTTTCCTTCCATTAAAACCTACCCCATTACCCTTTCCTTCCATTCTATTCTATCACATTTCCCGTTCCATTTCTCTTTCCTTCTATTATATTCTACCCCATTTCCCTTTCCTTCCATTCTATTCTATCACATTTCCCGTTCCATTTCTCTTACCTTCCATTTTATTCTACCCCCATTTCCTTTCCTTCCATTCTATTCTACCCCATTTCCCTTTCCTTCCATTCTATTCTACCCCATTTCCCTTTCCTTCCATTCTATTCTACCCCATTTCCCTTTCCTTCCATTCTATTCTACCCCATTTCCCGTTCCTTCCATTCTATTCTACCCCATTTCCTCTTCCTTCCATTCTATTCTACCCCATTTCCCTTTCCTTCCATTCTATTCTACCCCCATTTCCCTTTCCTTCATTCTATTCTATCCCATTTCATCTTCCTTCCATTCTATTCTACCCCATTTCACCTTCCTTCCATTCTATTCTCCCCCATTTCCCTTTCCTTCCATTCAATTCTACCCCATTTCCCTTTCCTTCCATTCTATTCTATCCCATTTCCCTTTCCTTCCATTCAATTCTACCCCATTTCCCTTTCCTTCCATTCAATTCTACCCCATTTCCCTTTCCTTCCATTCTATTCTATCACATTTCCCGTTCCATTTCTCTTTCCTTCTATTATACTCTACCCCATTTCCCTTTCCTTCCATTCTATTCTATCACATTTCCCGTTCCATTTCTCTTTCCTTCCATTCTATTCTACCCCATTTTCCTTTCCTTCCATTCTATTCTACCCCATTTCCCTTTCCTTCCATTCTATTCTACACCATTTCCCTTTCCTTCCATTCTATTCTAGCCCATTTTCCTTTCCTTCCATTCTATTCTACCCCATTACCCTTTCCTTTTATTCTATTCTACCCCATTTCCCGTTCCTTCCATTCTATTCTACCCCATTTCCTCTTCCTTCCATTCTATTCTACCCCATTTCCCTTTCCTTCCATTCTATTCTACCCCATTTCCCTTTCCTTCATTCTATTCTATCCCATTTCATCTTCCTTCCATTCTATTCTACCCCATTTCACCTTCCTTCCATTCTATTATACCCCATTTCCCTTTCCTTCCATTCTATTCTACCCCATTTCCCTTTCCTTCCATTCTATTTTACCCCATTTCCCTTTCCTTCCATTCTATTCTACCCCATTTCCCTTTCCTTTCATTCTATTCTACCCCATTTCCCTTTCCTTCCATTCTATTCTAGCCCATTTTCCTTTCCTTCCATTCTATTCTACCCCATTTCCCTTTCTTCCATTCTATTTTATCCCATTTCCCTTTCCTTCCATTCTATTCTACCCCATCTCCCTTTCCTTCCATTCAATTCTACCCCATCTCCCTTTCCTTCCATTCAATTCTACCTCATTTCCATTTCCTTCCATTCAATTCTACCCCATTCCCCTTTCCTTCCATTCAAACCTACCCCATTACCCTTTCCTTCCATTCTATTCTATCACATTTCCCGTTCCATTTCTCTTTCCTTCTATTATATTCTACCCCATTTCCCTTTCCTTCCATTCTATTCTATCACATTTCCCGTTCCATTTCTCTTACCTTCCATTCTACTCTACCCCATTTCACCTTCCTTCCATTCTATTCTACCCCATTTCCCTTTCCTTCCATTCAATTCTACCCCATTTCCCTTTCCTTCCATTCTATTCTATCCCATTTCCCTTTCCTTCCATTCAATTCTACCCCATTTCCCTTTCCTTCCATTCAATTCTACCCCATTTCCCTTTCCTTCCATTCTATTCTATCACATTTCCCGTTCCATTTCTCTTTCCTTCCATTCTATTCTACCCCATTTTCCTTTCCTTCCATTCTATTCTACCCCATTTCCCTTTCCTTCCATTCTATCCCATTTCCCTTTCCTTCCATTCTATTCTACCCCATTTCCCTTTCCTTCCATTCTATTCTACCCCATTTCCCATTCCTTCCATTCTATTCTACCCCATTTCCTCTTCCTTCCATTCTATTCTACCCCCATTTCCCTTTCCTTCCATTCTATTCTACCCATTTCCCTTTCCTTCATTCTATTCTATCCCATTTCATCTTCCTTCCATTCTATTCTACCCCATTTCACCTTCCTTCCATTCTATTCTACCCCATTTCCCTTTCCTTCCATTCTATTCTACCCCATTTCCCTTTCCTTCCATTCAATTCTACCCCATCTCCCTTTCCTTCCATTCAATTCTACCCCCATTTCCCTTTCCTTCCATTCTATTCTATCACATCTCCTCTTCCTTCCATTCTATTCTACCCCATTTCCCTTTCCTTCCATTCTATAACATCCCATTTCCTTCCATTCTACTCTACCCCCATTTCCCTTTCCTTCCATTCTATTACATCCCATTTCCCTTTCCTTCCATTCTATTCTAGCCCATTTCATCTTCTTTCCATTCTATTCTACCCCATTTCACTTTCCTTCCATTCTATTCTACCCCATTTCCCTTTCCTTCCATTCTATTCTACCCCATTTCCCTTTCCTTCCATTCAAACCTACCCCATTACCCTTTCCTTCCATTCTATTCTATCACATTTCCCGTTCCATTTCTCTTTCCTTCTATTATATTCTACCCCATTTCCCTTTCCTTCCATTCTATTCTATCACATTTCCCGTTCCATTTCTCTTTCCTTCCATTCTATTCTACCCCATTTTCCTTTCCTTCCATTCTATTCTACCCCATTCCCTTTCCTTCCATTCTATCCCATTTCCCTTTCCTTCCATTCTATTCTACCCCATTTCCCGTTCCTTCCATTCTATTCTACCCCATTTCCTCTTCCTTCCATTCTATTCTACCCCATTTCCCTTTCCTTCCATTCTATTCTACCCCATTTCCCTTTCCTTCATTCTATTCTATCCCATTTCATCTTCCTTCCATTCTATTCTACCCCATTTCACCTTCCTTCCATTCTATTCTACCCCATTCCCTTTCCTTCCATTCTATTCTACCCCATTTCCTCTTCCTTCCATTCTATTCTACCCCATTTCCCTTTCCTTCCATTCTATTCTACCCCATTTCCCTTTCCTTCATTCTATTCTATCCCATTTCATCTTCCTTCCATTCTATTCTACCCCATTTCACCTTCCTTCCATTCTATTCTACCCCATTTCCCTTTCCTTCCATTCTATTCTACCCCATTTCCCTTTCCTTCCATTCAATTCTACCCCATCTCCCTTTCCTTCCATTCAATTCTACCCCATTTCCCTTTCCTTCCATTCTATTCTATCACATTTCCCGTTCCATTTCTCTTTCCTTCTATTATATTCTAGCCCATTTCCCTTTCCTTCGATCCAATTCTATCGCATTTCCATTTTCTTCCATAATATCCAATTTCTCTTTATTTTCCTTCCATTTCAATCTATTCCATTTCATTTTCCTTCCATTCTATCCCATTTCCATTTACTTCCATTATATATCCTTTCCCTTTCTTTCCATTCCATTCTATCCCATTTACCTTTTCTTCCATTCCATTCATTCCCATTTACCTTTTCTTCCATTCCATTCTATCCCATTTACCTTTTCTTCCATTCCATTCATTCCCATTTACCTTTTCTTCCATTCCATTCATTGCTTTTCCCTTTCATTCTATTCAATATCACTGTCCTTACATTGTGCCCAATTACCATTTCCTTCCATTCCAATCTATCTAATTTCCCTGTTATTCTATCCCATTTCCCTTTCTTTTCATTTCCCCCAATCCCATTTGACACTCCCTCCATTTCCATTTTCTTCCATTCTATCCATATTCCCTTTCCTTACATTATTTTCAATCCGATTTCCCTATTGTTCCTTTCTGTCAGGTTACCCCTTCCCTCCATTCTATCACATTTCCCTTTCCTTCCATTCTATACCATTGTTTCACTTTCCTTCTATTCAATTCTATCACATATCCTGTTCCTTCCTTTTCATACTCTCCCATTTCCATGTCCTTCCATTCCACTCCATTTCCTTCCCATTTCTCTTTCCTTCCAATCTATCCCATTTCCTTCCATACGATCTCATTTCCATGTCCTTCCATTCCACTCCATTTCCTTCCCATTTCTCTTTCTTTCCAATCTATCCCATTTCCTTCCATACTATCTCATTTCCATGTCCTTCCATTCCACTCCATTTCCTTCCCATTTCTCTTTCCTTCCAATCTATCCCATTTCCTTCCATACTATCCCATTTCCATGTGCTTCCTTTAATACTATCCCATTTCCATGTCCTTCCTTTTGATACTACCCCAGTTCCCTTTCCCCCCATTTCCATGTCCTTCCTTTTGATACTATCCCATTTCCCTGTCCTTCCTTTTGATACTATCCCATTTCCCTGTCCTTCCTTTTGATACAATGCCATTTCCATGTCTTTTATTTCGATACTATCTCATTTCCCTGTCCTTCCTTTTGATACAATGCCATTTCCATGTCTTTTCTTTTGATACTATCCCATTTCCCTTCCCCCCCATTTCCATGTCCTTCCTCTTGATACTATCCCACTTCCCTGTCCATCCTTTTGATACTATCCCATTTCCCTGTCCTTCCTTTTGATACTATCCCATTTCCCTGTCCTTCCTTTTGATACTAACCCATTTCCATGTCCTTCCTCTTGATACTATCCCACTTCCCTGTCCATCCTTTTGATACTATCCCATTTCCCTGTCCTTCCTTTTGATACTATCCCATTTCTCTGTACTTCCTTTTGATACTATCCCATTTCCCCCTCATGTCCTTCCTTTTGATACTATCCCATTTCCCCCTCATGTCCTTACTTTTGATACTATCTCATTTCCCTGTCTTTCCTTTTGATACTATCCCATTTCCCTGTCCTTCCTTTTGATACTATCCCATTTCCTTGTCCTTCCTTTTGATACTATCCCATTTCCCTGTACTTCCTTTTGATACTATCCCATTTCCCCCTCATGTCCATGTCCTTCCTTTTGATACTATCCCATTTCCCTGTCTTTCCTTTTGATACTATCCCATTTCCCTGTCCTTCCTTTTGATACTATCCCATTTCCCTGTCTTTCCTTTTGATACTATCCCATTTCCCTGTCCTTCCTTTTGATACTATCCCACTTCCCTGTCCTTCCTTTTGATACTATCCCACTTCCATGTACTTCCTTTTGATACTATCCCATTTCCCTTTCCCCCCCATTTCCCTGTCCTTCCATTCCCTTCCATTTCCATGTCCTTCCTTTTGATACTATCCCATTTCCCTGCCCTTCCATTCCCTCCCATTTCCCTGTCCTTCCATTCTATTCTTTCCCATTTATTTTCCCCTTTCTTTCCATTCCATTCTATCCCATTTCTCTTTCCATCCCATTCCATTTGATCAATTTATTTTCATTCTATTCCATCCCAGTCTCTCCTATCTCACCTGCCAGGAGGTATATGTAGCTGAGTTCTAGTGATGCCACTCCGTTCCTCCTGATGTGCTCAATATGAGAAGCAGTCTCCAGGGTCGACATGACGAGAGCCTTCTTCCTAGGCACCACCAACTTGTCCTTCACTGAACCAGCCTTCATAGGAGCTGAGGTGAGAGAAACACATGACTTTATACTGTATGTGTCAGCTGATATTGACAGGGTTTCTATAGAAATAAACAGGTTCAAACAGCGCCTCCAGACCAGTCACGTACGAATGGTTGTCTTGCTGGTTTCTTTTACGGCTTTGGAAGACTGGTCCAGGGCTGATTTCTTCTGGGCTGGTTTTGATGAAGCGGAATCCTTCTCCTTCTCCTGTTCCACTGGGCCATCAGGTTTGGCACTCTTTGAGTCGACTGACTGCAGGTCCTGTTCCCCTGATCTAAAACATCACAGAATAATGGGAAGGTTTGTCAAGCTTGGCATGGAATATTGGTGTGTGTGTGTGTGTGTGTGTGTGTGTGTGTGTGTGTGTGTGTGTGTGTGTGTGTGTGTGTGTGTGTGTGTGTGTGTGTGTGTGTGTGTGTGTGTGTGTGTGTGTGTGTGTGTGTGTGTGTGTGTGTGTGTGTGTGTGTGTGTGTGTGTGTGTGTGTGTGTGTGTGTGTGTGTGTGTGTGTGTGTGTGTGTGTGTGTGTGTGTGTGTGTGTGTGTGTGTGTGTGTGAGTGACCTGGCTCCACATTGTTCTGTGTCTGAGACCAGCGATCCTGTGTTGAGGACAGCTGAGGAGGAGACCTCTGTGGTGGATGCCTTGGGCTCAACTGGTGGGTAATGTTAACATCATGTTACATGTAGGCTATGGCTCAACTGGTAGGTAACGTTAACATCATGTTACACTGCAGGCTATGGCTCAACTGGTGGGTAATGTTAACATCATGTTACATGTAGGCTATGGCTCAACTGGTAGGTAATGTTAACAGCATGTTACACTGCAGGCTATGGCTCAACTGGTAGGTAAGGTTAACATCATGTTACACTGTAGGCTATGGCTCAACTGGTAGGTAATGTTAACATCATGTTACACTGTAGGCTATGGCTCAACTGGTAGGTAACGTTAACATCATGTTACACTGTAGGTTATGGCTCAACTGGTAGGTAACGTTAACATCATGTTACACTGTAGGCTATGGCTCAACTGGTAGGTAACGTTAACATCATGTTACACTGTAGGCTATGGCTCAACTGGTAGGTAACGTTAACATCATGTTACACTGTAGGCTATGGCTCAACTGGTAGGTAATGTTAACATTATGTTACACTGTAGGCTATGGCTCAACTGGTAGGTAATGTTAACATCATGTTACACTGTAGGCTATGGCTCAACTGGTAGGTAACGTTAACATCATGTTACACTGTAGGCTATGGCTCAACTGGTAGGTAACGTTAACATCATGTTACACTGTAGGCTACGGCTCAACTGGTAGGTAATGTTAACATCATGTTACACTGTAGGCTATGGCTCAACTGGTAGGTAATGTTAACATCATGTTACACTGTAGGCTATGGCTCAACTGGTAGGTAATGTTAACATCATGTTACACTGTAGGCTATGGCTCAACTGGTAGGTAATGTTAACATCATGTTACACTGTAGGCTATGGCTCAACTGGTAGGTAATGTTAACATCATGTTACACTGTAGGCTATGGCTCAACTGGTAGGTAATGTTAACACCATGTTACACTGTAGGCTATGGCTCAACTGGTAGGTAATGTTAACATCATGTTACATGTAGGCTATGGCTCAACTGGTAGGTAATGTTAACATCATGTTACACTTGAAAAAGCCAAACCTTGACCCAGAAAATATAAAAAACTATCGGCCTATATCGAATCTTCCATTCCTCTCAAAGATTTTTGAAAAGGCTGTTGCGCAGCAACTTACTGCCTTCCTGAAGACAAACAATGTATACGAAATGCTTCAGTCTGGTTTTAGACCCCATCATAGCACTGAGACGGCACTTGTGAAGGTGGTAAATTACATTTTAATGCTATCGGACCGAGGCTCTGCATCTGTCCTCGTGCTCCTATACCTTAGTGCTGCTTTTGATACCATCGATCACCACATTCTTTTGGAGAGATTGGAAACCCAAATTGGTCTACACAGACAAGTTCTTGCCTGGTTTAGATCGTATCTGTCGGAAAGATATCAGTTTGTCTCTGTGAATGGTTTGTCCTCTGACAAATCAACTGTAAATTTCGGTGTTCCTCAAGGTTCCGTTTTAGGACCACTATTGTTTTCACTATATATTTTACCTCTTGGGGATGTTATCTGAAAACATAATGTTAACTTTCACTGCTATGCGGATGACACACAGCTGTACATTTCAATGAAACATGGTGAAGCCCCAAAATTGCCCTCGCTAGAAGCATGTGTTTCAGACATAAGGAAGTGGATGGCTGCAAACTTTCTACTTTTAAACTCGGACAAAACAGAGATGCTTGTTCTAGGTCCCAAGAAACAAAGAGATCTTCTGTTGAATCTGACAATTAATCTTAATGGTTGTACAGTCGTCTCAATTAAAACTGTGAAGGACCTCGGCGTTACTCTGGACCCTGATCTCTCTTTTGAAGAACATATCAAGACCATTTCAAGGACAGCTTTTTTCCATCTACGTAACATTGCAAAAATCAGAAACTTTCTGTCCAAAAATGATGCAGAAAAATTAATCCATGCTTTTGTCACTTCTAGGTTAGACTACTGCAATGCTCTACTTTCCGGCTACCCGGATAAAGCACTAAATAAACTTCAGTTGGTGCTAAATACGGCTGCTAGAATCCTGACTAGAACCAAAAAATGTGATCATATTACTCCAGTGCTAGCCTCTCTACACTGGCTTCCTGTCAAAGCAAGGGCTGATTTCAAGGTTTTACTGCTAACCTACAAAGCATTACATGGGCTTGCTCCTACCTATCTCTCTGATTTGGTCCTGCCGTACATACCTACACGTACGCTACGGTCACAAGACGCAGGCCTCCTAATTGTCCCTAGAATTTCTAAGCAAACAGCTGGAGGCAGGGCTTTCTCCTATAGAGCTCCATTTTTATGGAACGGTCTGCCTACCCATGTCAGAGACGCAAACTCGGACTCAACCTTTAAGTCTTTACTGAAGACTTATCTCTACAGTGGGTCATATGATTGAGTGTAGTCTGGCCAGGAGTGGGAAGGTGAACGGAAAGGCTCTGGAGCAACGAACCGCCCTTGCTGTCTCTGCCTGGCCGGTTCCCCTCTTTCCACTGGGATTCTCTGCCTCTAACCCTATTACAGGGGCTGAGTCACTGGCTTACTGGGGCTCTCTCATGCCGTCCCTGGAAGGGGTGCGTCACCTGAGTGGGTTGATTCACTGTTGTGGTCATCCTGTCTGGGTTGGCGCCCCCGCTTGGGTTGTGCCATGGCGGAGATCTTTGTGGGCTATACTCGGCCTAGTCTCAGGATGGTAAGTTGGTGGTTGAAGATATCCCTCTATTGGTGTGGGGGCTGTGCTTTGGCAGAGTGGGTGGGGTTATATCCTTCCTGTTTGGCCCTGTCCGGGGGTGTCCTTGGATGGGGCCACAGTGTCTCCTGACTCCTCCTGTCTCAGCCTCCAGTATTTATGCTGCAGTAGTTTATGTGTCGCGGGGCTAGGGTCAGTTTGTTATATCTGGAGTACCTCTCCTGTCCTATTCGGTGTCCTGTGTGAATCTAAGTGTGCGTTCTCTAATTCTCTCTTTCTCTCTCTCTCTCTCTCTCTCTCGGAGGACCTGAGCCATAGGACCATGCCCCAGGACTACCTGACATGATGACTCCTTGCTGTCCCCAGTCCACCTGGCCGTGCTGCTGCTCCAGTTTCAACTGACCTGAGCCCTAGGACCATGCCCCAGGACTACCTGACATGATGACTCCTTGCTGTCCCCAGTCCACCTGGCCGTGCTGCTGCTCCAGTTTCAACTGTTCTGCCTTATTATTATATGACCATGCTGGTCATTTATGAACATTTGAACATCTTGGCCATGCTCTGTTATAATCTCCACCCGGCACAGCCAGAAGAGGACTGGCCACCCCACATATGCTCTCTCTAATTTTCTCTTTCTTTCTCTCTCTCGGAGGACCTGAGCACTAGGACCATGCCCCAGGACTACCTGACATGATGACTCCTTGCTGTCCCCAGTCCACCTGACCGTGCTGCTGCTCCAGTTTCAACTGTTCTGCCTTATTATTATATGACCATGCTGGTCATTTATGAACATTTGAACATCTTGGCCATGTTCTGTTATAATCTCCACCCGGCACAGCCAGAAGAGGACTGGCCACCCCACATAGCCTGGTTCCTCTCTAGGTTTCTTCCTAGGTTTTGGCCTTTCTAGGGAGTTTTTCCTAGCCACCGTACTTCTACACCTGCATTGCTTGCTGTTTGGGGTTTTAGGCTGGGTTTCTGTACAGCACTTTGAGATATCAGCTGATGTACGAAGGGCTATATAAATACATTTTATTTTATTTTATTTGATTTAGGCTATGGCTCAACTGGTAGGTAATGTTAAGATCATGTTACATGTAGGCTATGGCTCAACTGGTAGGTAATGTTAACATCATGTTACACTGTAGGCAATGGTTCAACTGGTAGGTAATGTTAACATCATGTTACACTGTAGGCTATGGCTCAACTGGTAGGTAATGTTAACATCATGTTACACTGTGGGCTATGGCTCAACTGGTAGGTAATGTTAACATCATGTTACACTGTAGGCTATGGCTCAACTGGTAGGTAATGTTAACATCATGTTACACTGTAGGCTATGGCTCAACTGGTAGGTAATGTTAACATCATGTTACACTGTAGGCAATGGTTCAACTGGTAGGTAATGTTAACATCATGTTACATGTAGGCTATGGCTCAACTGGTAGGTAATGTTAACATCATGTTACACTGTAGGCTATGGCTCAACTGGTAGGTAATGTTAACATCATGTTACACTGCAGGCTATGGCTCAACTGGTAGGTAATGTTAACATCATGTTACATGTGGGCTATGGCTCAACTGGTAGGTAATGTTAACATCATGTTACACTGTAGGCTATGGCTCAACTGGCAGGTAATGTTAACATCATGTTACACTGCAGGCTATGGCTCAACTGGTAGGTAATGTTAACATCATGTTACATGTAGGCTATGGCTCAACTGGTAGGTAATGTTAACATCATGTTACACTGTAGGCTATGGCTCAACTGCTAGGTAATGTTAACATCATGTTACACTGTAGGTATACCCTGTGTTCACATTATGGATACTGATGAAAGTCCTGTACCTGTAACACAGTTGAGCTCAGAGAACCTCTTGAAGTCCGTGGACAAGGTATCTCCTCTCTTATTGGACGATCTGGTCCTGGGATTCTTCTTCTCAAACATTGTTCTCAACTTGTACACCATGCTCTTTATCCCACCTGAAAGCAAACATCATCTGAAATATTGTCCCAACGTGCACTCTACCTCAGTCATTCTACAAGATTTTTGCTATCCTTCTCCCGTATAGCTGTTGTTTTGATTGTGTCTGAGGTGGAAGCTGTCAAATCCACAAGAGGCTCCCGGTGTTATACCCACCGCAAGCTTTGCCATTGGCTGCATGGAGTCAGAAATACCATGCAGCTGTGTTTACAAATTCAAACACTGGAACATGTGGTGTAATCTAAACCTCGTTTAGACTGACAGAAATCCTCATTATTTATTTTAATGATCTTAAATTTGAGTGTCATGTCTTCCATAAAACACACTTTCTCATTGTGAACTTCTAGCGCGATTGGGAAGGGTGTGGGCAGCTTCGTGACAATGGGCCAATTTGTTTTGCATGGCCTAGTGCCCCGGATGGGTGGAAATGTTAAGAACCAATGGAATGCCTTTGAAGAACTTCAGATGCTTTCACTCAGGAGACTCCCAGTTAGATAGCAGATGTTCCTTTTTTCCAAAAACAATATTTTTGTAGGCAAAAAACGTCCCGTTTGTTCATCCTGCTTGGCTGAGAAATCGACGGAAAAATATTTCAACTATAACGCCAAACTTTTTTCAAAACTAACTCCATAATATCGACAGAAACACAGCAAACGTTGTTTAGGATCCATCCTCAAGGTGTTTTTGACATATGTATTCGATAATATATACGTCGAGGCAGTTGGTTTCTCATAAGAAACGATTGGAAAAATTGCTACCTCAGTATTTTACGGAAGGTTTTCTCCGGGAGACACTATGCGACCACTCGCCCTATATGGTCTCTTACAGCCATTCTCCAATGGAAATGCCTAAAAAGACGTCACAATGCTGTAGACACCTTTGGGAAAACGTGGAAAATGTAAGCTGACTCCTAGCTCCTTCACAGCCATATAAGGAGTCATTGGCATGAGGCGGTTTAAAAAAATGTGGCACTTCCTGATTGGATTTGTATCTGGGTTTTGCCTGTAACATCAGTTCTGTGGCACTCACAGACAATATCTTTGCAGTTTTGGAAACGTCGGAGTGTTTTCTTTCCAAAGCTGTCAATTATATGCATAGTCGAGCATCTTTTAGTGACAAAATGTCTTGTTTAAAAGGGGAACGTTTTTCATCCAAAAATTAAAAGAGCGCCCCCTATATCCAACTAGTTAACAAAGCAAATTTAAGGAAAATGCTACCGAAGTTCTATCAACACATTAACTGTAGAGGAAAAACACTAGATCACTGCTACTCTTCTCTTGGAGATGCCTACAATGCCCTCCCTCGGTCTCCATTCGGCAATTCAGATATCGACTCCATTTTGCTCCTCCCTTCCTATAGGCAGAAACTCAAGCAGGAAGTACCCGTGCTAAGGTATATTCAACGCCGGTCTGACCAATCAGAATCCATGCTTCAAGATTGTTTTGATCACATGGACTGGGATATGTGCCGGGTAGCTTCTGAGAATAACATTGACGCTTTCACAGACACGGTGACTGAGTTCATCAGGAAGTGTATAGGGGATGTTGTTCCCATGGTGACAATTAAAACCTACCCAAACCAGAAACCGTGGATAGATGGCAGCATTCGTAAAAAACTGAAAGCGCAAACCACCTCATTTAACCATGGTTAGGTGACTGGGGAATATGGTCAAATACAAACAGTGTAGTTATTCCCTCCGTAAGGCAGTCAAACAGGCAAAACGTCAGAGACAAAGTAGAGTCGCAATTCAACGGCTCAGACACGAGACGTATGTGGCAGGGTCTACAGACAATCACGGATTAAAGGGAAAACCAGCCCCGTCGCGGACACCTATGTCTTGCTCCCAGACAAGCTAAACACCTTTGCACGCTTTGAAGATAACACAGCGGCACCGACGCAGCCCAATCCCAAAGGACTATGGGATATGAGTAAGACATTTAAGCGTGTTAACTCTCGCAAGGCTAAAGTGGCATCCCTAGACGCGTCCTCAGAGCATGTGCAGACCAGCTGGCTGGATTGTTTACAGACATATTCAATCTCTCCCTATCCCAGTCTACTGTCCGCACTTGTTTCAAGATATCCACCATTGTTCCTGTACCCAAGAAAGCAAAGGCAACTGAACTAAATGACTATTGCCCCGTAGCACTCAATTCTGTCATCATGAAGTGCTTTGAGAGGCTAGTTATGGATCATATCAACCACATCTTATCTGCCTCCCTAGACCCACTTCAATTTGCTTACCGACCCAAAAGATCCACAGACGATGCAATCACCATCACAATGCACACTGCCCTATCCCATCTGGACAAGAGGACCTATATGTCAGAATGCTGCTCATTGACTATAGCTCAGCCTTCAATACCATAGTACCCTCCAAGCTCATCATTAAGCTCTGGGCCCTGGGTCTGAACCCCACCATGTGCCTCTGGGTCCTGGACTTCCTGACGGGTCGCCCTCAGTTGGTGCAGGTAGGAAACAACACCTCCACTTCGCTGATCCTCAACACAGAGTCCCCACAAGGGTGCTCAGCCCTCTCCTGTACTTCCTGTTCACCCATGACTGCGTGGCCACGCACGCCTCCAACTCAATCATCAAGTTTGCAGACGACATAACAGTAGTAAGCATGATTACCAACAATGACGAGACAACCTACAGGGAGGAGGTGAGGGCGCTGGAAGAGTGGGGCCAGGAAAATAACCTCTCTCTCAAAGTCAACAAAACAAAGGAGCTGATTGTGGACTTCAGTAAACACCAGAGGGAGCATGCCCCTATCCACATCGACAGGACCGAAGTGGAGAAGGTGAAGAGCTTTAAGTTCCTCGGCGTACACATCACTGATGATCTGAAATGGTCCACCCACACAGACAGTATGGGGAAGAAGAAGGCACAAGAGCCCATCTTCATCCTCAGGAGGCTGAAGAAATTTGGTTGGGCCCCTAAGACCCTCAAACTTTTACAGATGCACAATTGAGAGCATCATGTCGGGCTGTTTAACCACCTAGTACGGAAACTGCACCGCCCGCAATCGCAGGGCTCTACAGAGGGTGGTACAGTTTGCACAACGCATCCCTGAAGTCACACTGCCTGCCCTACGGGACACCTACAGCACCCAATGTCACAGGAAGGCCAAAGAGATCATCAAGAACATCAACCACCTGAGCCACTGCCGGTTCACCCCACTATCATCTAGAAGGCAAAGTCAGTACAGGTGCATCAAAGCTGGGACCGAGAGACTGAAAACAGCTTCTATCTCAAGGCCATCAGACTGTTCAATATCCATCCCTAGATGGCTACCACCTGGCTACTCAACCCTGTACCTTAGAGGCTGCTGCCCTATATACATAGACATGGAATCACTGGCCACTTTAATAATGGAATACTAGTCACTTTAATAATGTTTACATACTGCTTTACTAATCTCATATGTCCCGTTGAAGTCGGAAGTTTACATACACTTAGGTTGGAGTCATTAAAACTCATTTTTCAATCACTCCACACATTTCTGTTTAACAAACTGTAGTTTTGGCAAGTCGGTTTGGACATATACTTTGTGCATGACACAAGTAATTTTTCCAACAATTGTTACAGACAGATGATTTAACATAGAATTCACTATATTCCAATTCCAGTGGGTCAGAAGTATACATACACTCACTTGACTGTGCATTTAAACAGCTTGGAAAATTCGAGAAAATTATGTAATGGCTTTAGAAGGCTAATTGACATCATTTGAGTCAATTGGAGGTGTACCTATGGATGTATTTCAAGGCATACCTTCAACCTCAGTGCCTCCTTGCTTGAAATCATGAGAAAATCAAAAGAAATCAGCCAAGACCTCAGAAAAAAAATTGTAGACCTCTACAAGTCTGGTTTATCCTTGGGAGCAGTTTCAAAATGCCTGAAGGTACCACATTCATCTGTACAAACAATAGTACGCAAGTATAAACACCATGGGACCACGCAGCCGTCATACTGCTCAGGAAGGAGACGCGTTCTGTCTCCTAGAGATGAACGTACTTTGGTGCGAAAAGTGCAAATAAATCCCAGAACAGCAGCAAAGGACCTTGTGAAGATGCTGGAGGAAACAGGTACAAAAGTATCTATATCCACAGTAAAACGAGTCCTATATCGACATAACCTGAAAGGCCGCTCAGCAAGGAAGAAGCCACTGCTCCAAAACCGCCACAAAAAAAGCCAGACTACGGTTTGCAACTGCACATGGGGACAAAGATCCTACTGGAGAAATGTCCTCTGGTCTACTGAAACAAAATAGAACAGTTTGGACATAATGACCATTGTTATGTTTGGAGGAAAAAGGGGAAGGATTGCAAGCCAAAGAACACTATTCCAACCATGAAGCATGGTTGGCCGCATCATGTTGTGGGGGTGCTTTGCTGCAGGAGAGACTGGTGCACTTCACAAAATAGATGGCTTCATGAGGTAGGAAAATTATGTGGATATATTGAAGCAACATCTCAAGACATCAGTCAGGAAGGTAAAGCTTGGTCGCAAATGGGTCTTCCAAATGGACAATGACCCCAAGCATACTTCCAAAGTTGTGTCAAAATGACTTAAGGACAACAAAGTCAAGGTATTGGAGTGGCCATCACAAAGCCCTAACCTCAATCCTATAGACAATTTGTGGGCAGAACTGAATAAGTGTGTGTGAGCAAGGAGGCCTACAAACCTGACTCAGTTACACCAGCTCTGTACTGTTAGATACTAGTTCACTGTTGGAGCTAGGAACACAAGCATTTTGCCGCACCCGCAATAACATCTGCTACATATGTGTATGTGTGCAATCAAATTTGATTTGATTTATCACCACATCAGTAACTGACTGAATCTAGGGCCTAAACATTTGTTTAAAGAATCGCCACAGTGAGAATGTTTGTTTACATTTCAATAAAACTTCTATTAGGATTCTAAGACACCTGCATGTTTTGAGGCTGAATTAGCTAGCTACGCACATCGCTATTAAGAAATGTAGTTGTGTAGCTATCATCAAAATAAAATGCCTGCAGTAGAGAAAGTGTTTCCCAAACCTCTCCTCTACAACCAACCGACCTTTCACTTATCTTCCCCAATACCAGCAGACCTGATTAAACTGGTCAACCAATCATCAAGCCCTTGATTAGTTGAAACAGGTGTGCTAGTTCTGGACCTAATAAGTGGAATTGTCTGGGGTGCTACAGGAGATGAGTGGGAAACACTGCATTAGGAGGAGACCAGGCAGGGACAGTTTTCCAGTGCTTAGCCATGATAAGTTTCTGACCTTATGGTCATTGTAAGTATGCTTCCCTGTAAGGCTTTGATCAGGACACCGCGGAGCCGGTGTGAGATATGGGTCTGAAAACGTACCTCAATCCAGTGATGGGAGATGGCGTTGTACTCCTAATTCACCCATTATCCAAAATGCAACACGAGAAGATTGAAATACTGCTATTTTTTAGTAAACTGTCCTCATGATAGATAACTTAGGCACAGCAGCCATTATGGAATGGCACATCGCATTGAACATCAAAGGACCTGATTGGCTGACTATCCTTAGTTGTTAAATGCAACTGCCAAAATGTCTGCTGTCTGCTGTTGCTTCTACTAGTTCGCACGAGGATGAAAAGGGCAGTTTTATGAAAAACTTGATGTATTTCAGTCTTCTTTATGTAGTATTTTGAATAATGGGTCAATTAGGAGTACAAGGCAATCTCCCATTCCTAAATTGGGGTAGATTTTGAGACCAATATCACACTCCTGCTCCGCAGTGTCCTGGTTAAAGCAACCCGCCAATTAGCTAAGCCCAGTACACTGCCCCAGCCCAGATCTCAGGTCACAGATGGAGATTGTATTATGATTGTATTATGTCTATGCTTAGCTAAGCCTAGTACACTGCCCCAGCCCAGATCTCAGGTCACAGATGGAGATTGTATTATGATTGTATTATGTCTATGCTTAGCTAAGCCCAGTACACTGCCCCAGCCCAGATCTCAGGTCACAGATGGAGATTGTATTATGTCTATGCTTAGCTAAGCCCAGTACACTGCCCCAGCCCAGATCTCAGGTCACAGATGGAGATTGTATTATGTCTATGCTTAGCTAAGCCCAGTACACTGCCCCAGCCCAGATCTCAGGTCACAGATGGAGATTGTATTATGATTGTATTATGTCTATGCTTAGCTAAGCCCAGTACACTGCCCCAGCCCAGATCTCAGGTCACAGATGGAGATTGTATTATGATTGTATTATGTCTATGCTTAGCTAAGCCCAGTACACTGCCCCAGCCCAGATCTCAGGTCACAGATGGAGATTGTATTATGATTGTATTATGTCTATGCTTAGCTAAGCCCAGTACACTGCCCCAGCCCAGATCTCAGGTCACAGATGGAGATTGTATTATGTCTATGCTTAGCTAAGCCCAGTACACTGCCCCAGCCCA
Organism: Oncorhynchus kisutch; assembly: GCF_002021735.2. Classification (NCBI taxonomy): domain Eukaryota; kingdom Metazoa; phylum Chordata; class Actinopteri; order Salmoniformes; family Salmonidae; genus Oncorhynchus; species Oncorhynchus kisutch. Next base: position 78,472,391 of record NC_034178.2, read on the forward strand.
GATCTCAGGTCACAGATGGAGATTGTATTATGTCTATGCTTAGCTAAGCCCAGTACACTGCCCCAGCCCAGATCTCAGGTCACAGATGGAGATTGTATTATGATTGTATTATGTCTATGCTTAGCTAAGCCCAGTACACTGCCCCAGCCCAGATCTCAGGTCACAGATGGAGATTGTATTATGTCTATGCTTAGCTAAGCCCAGTACACTGCCCCAGCCCAGATCTCAGGTCACAGATGGAGATTGTATTATGTCTATGCTTAGCTAAGCCCAGTACACTGCCCCAGCCCAGATCTCAGGTCACAGATGGAGATTGTTTATTTGATTACTTCTGGCTGCCTCAGTCTAGATTTACTCCTAGACATCAGATAGATACCTCATGGAAGTTATTAACATGAACACATTCTGATTCTCCAGCTAGTTATCAGATAGATACCTCAAGACAGTTATTAACATGAACACATTCTCCAGCACACTTATATTAATGTAGCACAACATCAGTATAAAATACTATTGACAACTGAACACTAAAACACTGTTGAAAGTCTGGGTAGGCCAAAACAAATCTAACACACAACTATCTGAGTTTGGGAAATGTAAATTATTCCCAGTGATGTTATTAGAAGTTAAAACAGGTTAAAACCGCAGCTCTTACCTAGATCATTGTCTTCCCCTGGTTTGGCCTGTGGCAGCCGGAAGGTTTTGGGTCGGTCATATCTGGATCAATAAATAAGCAAGCAGACACTTTGATCCACACTTACATTGAACAACAGGTTTACATACTTATTCATTGTTGGGGCTCAGTTCAATCCGTATCGCTGAGGTTCAGCATTATATCACTACTGAAATCTAAAGTTAATATCAGATTGAGCCGAGATATGCAGCATTTACCACTGAACCAGGAACGTTGATTTAACATTTCTAACGCGCTGTTAATGGAGTTCTTCAGTACTCTAGATTCAATTGAGCCTTTAGTCCACAATCTGTGGTACAATACCTGGTTTTAGTCTCTAATCTGGGGTAAAATACCTGGCTTTAGTCCATAATGTGTGGTACAATACCTGGCTTTAGTCTATAATCTGTGGTACAATACCTGGCCTTAGTCTATAATCTGTGGTACAATACCTGGCTTTAGTCCATAATCTGTGGTACAATACCTGGCTTTAGTCTATAATCTGTGGTACAATACCTGGCCTTAGTCTATAATCTGTGGTAAAATACCTGGTTTTAGTCCATAATCTGTGGTACAATACCTGGCCTTAGTCTATAATCTGTGGTACAATACCTGGCTTTAGTCCATAATCTGTGGTACAATTCCTGGTCTTAGTCTGTAATCTGTGTTAAAATACCTGGTTTTAGTCTATAATCTGTGGTAAAATACCTGGTTTTAGTCTATAATCTGTGGTACAATACCTGGCTTTAGTCTATAATCTATGGTACAATACCTGGCTTTAGTCTATAATCTGTGGTACAATACCTGGCCAAAGTCTATAATCTGTGGTACAATACCTGTCTTTAGTCCATAATCTGTGGTACAATTCTTGGCCTTAGTCTATAATCTGTGGTACAATACCTGGCCTTAGTCTATAATCTGTGGTACAATAACTGGCTTTAGTCCATAATCTGTTGTACAATACCTGGCTTTAGTCTATAATCTGTGGTACAATACCTGGCCTTAGTCTATAATCTGTGTTACAATACCTGGCCTTAGTCTATAATATCTGGTACAATACCTGGCCTTAGTCTATAATCTGTGGTACAATACCTGGCCTTAGTCTATAATCTGTGGTACAATACCTAGCCTTAGTCTATAATCTGTGGTACAATACCTGGTTTTAGTCTCTAATATGTGGTACAATGCCTGGCTTTAGTCCATAATCTGTGGTACAATACCTGGCCTTAGTCTATAATCGGTGGTACAATTTTATGGCCTTAGTCTATAATCTGCGGTACAATACCTGGTTTTAGTCTATAATCTGTGGTACAATACCTGGCCTTAGTCTATAATCGGTGGTACAATTTTATGGCCTTAGTCTATAATCTGCGGTATAATACCTGGTTTTAGTCTATAATCTGTGGTACAATACCTGGCTTTAGTCTGTAATCTGTGTGAGTGGTACAATGCCTGGCCTTGTCTGTAATATGTGCTACAATTCCTTAGTCTGTAATCTGTGTGAGTGGTACAATGCCTGTCTTTAGTCTGTAATCTGTGTGAGTGGTACAATACCTGGCTTTAGCAGAGACCCTGTCCTTGGTGTCCCAGATTTTGAAGGTGATTTTATGAGACACCAGTTTAATGAGCAGCTCTCTGGTGACTCTAACCTTTACAGACTGAGACCAGCCTAACCACACCTGGTCCCCTTCAAGCCACGGCTTCAACACCTGGGGAGATACATACACACACCACATGGTCCGTTATACACCTGTTGGACATAATGTGCCTGGTCAGTTTGAGGACTCTACATTGAGTACCATTATATTCAATGAGAGAAAAGGAGGGTGTGTCATTGTGTTAAGATTGAGTGGGATTACATGCCCATGCCATGCCATGCCATGCCTGTCTTTCCGTTTGTCTGCTTTAGCTTTAGCTCAGAAGGCTAACACAATCATGGCATTACCTTGGTCTGTTTGTTTGTCTGCCTTGGCTTTACTCAGAAAATCAAATCACATGCGCTGAATACAATAGGTTTAGACCTTACAGTGAAATGCTTACTTACAAGCCCTTAACCAACAATACTTTAAGACGTTTTAAGAAAAAATAAGTGTTAAACTAAAAATAACAAGTAACAAATAATTAGACAGAAGCAGTAAAATAACAATAGCGAGGCTATATATAGAGTGTACCGGTAGTGTCATGGCTAATACAATCATGGCATTACCTTGGTCTGTCCGTCCGTCCGTTTAACTTCGCTTTAGCTCAGCAGGCTAACACAATCACGGCATTATCTTGGTCTCTCTCACACACACACTAACTTCCTCTCATTCTACATGTAGATTTGAGCTGTCTGTCTGTCTGTCTGTCTGTCTGTCTGTCTGGCTGGCTGGCTTAAAACCAGTCTGTCTGTCTGTCTGTCTGTCTGTCTGGCTGTCTGTCTGTCTGGCTGGCTGGCTGGCTTAAAACCAGTCTGTCTGTCTATACCGGTCTCTCTGGCTTAATATCCGTCTGTCTGTCTATACCGGTCTTTCTGTGTTCATACATGTCTGTCTGTCTATAACTGTCTGTCTGGGGTAATAACTGTCTGTCTGTCTGTCTGTCTGGGTTAATACCTGTCTTTGACAATACCTGTCTGTCTGTCTGTCTGTCTGTCTGTCTGTCTGTCTGTCTGTCTGTCTGTCTGTCTGTCTGTCAGAGTGGAGGAAGTAGCAACACAAAGCACCTTAACACAGACAGACAGACAGACAGACAGACAGACAGACAGACAGACAGACAGACAGACAGACAGACAGACAGACAGACAGACAGACAGACAGACAGACAGACAGACAGACAGACATTAACCCAGACAGACAGGTGTAGACAGACAGGTATAGATAGACAGGTATTAACCCAGACTGACAGGTGTAGATAGACAGGTATTAACCCAAACTGGCAGGTATTAATCCAGACTGACAGGTATTAACCCAGACTGACAGGTATTAACCCAGACTGACAGGTATTAACCCAGACAGACAGGTATGAACCAAGACAGACAGGTATGAACCAAGACAGACAGGTATTAAACCAGATAGACAGGTATTAAACCAGATAGACAGGTATTAACCCAGACTAACAGGTATTAACCCCAATTGACAGGTATAGATAGACAGGTATTAACCCAGACTGACAGGTATAGATAGACAGGTATTAACACAGACTGACAGGTATTAACCCAGACTGACAGGTATAGATAGACAGGTATTAACACAGACTGACAGGTATTATCCCAGACTGACAGGTATTACCCCAGACTGACAGGTATTATCCCAGACTGACAGGTATTAACCAAGACTGACAGGTATAGATAGACAGGTATTAATCCAGACTGACAGGTATTAACCCAGACTGACAGGTATAGATAGACAGGTATTAACCCAGACTGATAGGTATGAATCCAGACTGACAGGTGTAGATAGACAGGTATTAACCCAGACTGACAGGTGTAGATAGACAGGTATTAACCCAGACTGACAGTTATTTATAGACAGGTATTACCCCAGACTGACAGGTATAGATAGACAGGTATTAACCCAGACTGATAGGTATTAATCCAGACTGACAGGTGTAGATAGACAGGTATTAATCCAGACTGACAGGTATTAATCCAGACTGACAGGTATTAATCCAGACTGACAGGTGTAGATAGACAGGTATTAATCCAGACTGACAGGTATTAACCCAGACTGACAGGTATAGATAGACAGGTATTAACCCAGACTGATAGGTATGAATCCAGACTGACAGGTGTAGATAGACAGGTATTAACCCAGACTGATAGGTATTAATCCAGACTGACAGGTGTAGATAGACAGGTATTAACCCAGACTGACAGTTATTTATAGACAGGTATTACCCCAGACTGACAGGTATAGATAGACAGGTATTAACCCAGACTGATAGGTATTAATCCAGACTGACAGGTGTAGATAGACAGGTATTAATCCAGACTGACAGGTATTAATCCAGACTGACAGGTATTAATCCAGACTGACAGGTGTAGATAGACAGGTATTAACCCAGACTGACAGTTATTTATAGACAGGTATTACCCCAGACTGACAGGTGTAGATGTAGAGGGCACGTATAGAGGGCATGACAAAGCCTATTCCCCCTCAGGAAACTGAAAAGATTTGGCATGGGTCCTGAGATCCTCAAAAGGTTCTACAGCTGCAACATCGAGAGCATGTTGGTTGCATCACTGCCTGGTACAGCAATTGCTCGGCTTCTGACCGCAAGGCACTACAGAGGGTAGTGCGTACGGCCCAGTACATCACTGGGGCTAAGCTTCCTGCCATCCAGGACCTCTACACCAGGCGGTGTCAGAGGAAGGACGTAAAAATTGTAAAAGACCCCAGCCACCCCAGTCATAGACTGTTCTCTCTACTACCACATGGCAAGTGGTACCGGAGTGCCAAGTCTAGGACAAAAAGGCTTCTCAACAGTTTTTACCCCCAAGCCATAAGACTCCTGAACAGGTAACCAGATGGTTACCTGGACTATTTGCATTGTGTGCCCCCCCTGTTTTACGCTGCTGCTACTCTCTGTTTATCATATATGTATAGACACTTTAACCATATCTACATGTACATACTACCTCAATTGGGCTGACCAACCACATTGGCTAACCGGGCTATCTGCATTGTGTCCCACCACCCCCTCTAACCCCTCTTTTACGCTACTGCTATTCTCTGTTCATCATATATGCATAGTCACTTTAACCATATCTACATGTACATACTACCTCAATAAGCCTGACTAACTGGTGTCTGTATATAGCCTCGCTACTCTATGGCCTCGCTACTGTATATAGCCTTCCTACTCTATGGCCTCGCTACTGTATATAGCCTTCCTACTCTATGGCCTCGCTACTGTATATAGCCTTCCTACTCTATGGCCTCGCTACTGTATATAGCCTTCCTACTCTATGGCCTCGCTACTGTATATAGCCTTCCTACGCTATGGCCTCGCTACTGTATATAGCCTTCCTACTCTATGGCCTCGCTACTGTATATAGCCTTCCTACTCTATGGCCTCGCTACTGTATATAGCCTTCCTACTCTATGGCCTCGCTACTGTATATAGCCTTCCTACTCTATGGCCTCGCTACTGTATATAGCCTTCCTACTCTATGGCCTCGCTACTGTATATAGCCTTCCTACTCTATGGCCTCGCTACTGTATATAGCCTTGCTACTCTATGGCCTCGCTACTGTATATAGCCTTCCTACTCTATGGCCTCGCTACTGTATATAGCCTTGCTACTCTATGGCCTCGCTACTGTATATAGCCTTCCTACTCTATGGCCTCGCTACTGTATATAGCCTTGCTACTCTATGGCCTCGCTACTGTATATAGCCTTCCTACTCTATGGCCTCGCTACTGTATATAGCCTTCCTACTCTATGGCCTCGCTACTGTATATAGCCTTCCTACTCTATGGCCTCGCTACTGTATATAGCCTTCCTACTCTATGGCCTCGCTACTGTATATAGCCTTGCTACTCTATGGCCTCGCTACTGTATATAGCCTTCCTACTCTATGGCCTCGCTACTGTATATAGCCTTCCTACTCTATGGCCTCGCTACTGTATATAGCCTTCCTACTCTATGGCCTCGCTACTGTATATAGCCTTCCTACTCTATGGCCTCGCTACTGTATATAGCCTTCCTACTCTATGGCCTCGCTACTGTATATAGCCTTGCTACTCTATGGCCTCGCTACTGTATATAGCCTTCCTACTCTATGGCCTCGCTACTGTATATAGCCTTGCTACTCTATGGCCTCGCTACTGTATATAGCCTTCCTACTCTATGGCCTCGCTACTGTATATAGCCTTGCTACTCTATGGCCTCGCTACTGTATATAGCCTTCCTACTCTATGGCCTCGCTACTGTATATAGCCTTCCTACTCTATGGCCTCGCTACTGTATATAGCCTTCCTACTCTATGGCCTCGCTACTGTATATAGCCTTCCTACTCTATGGCCTCGCTACTGTATATAGCCTTGCTACTCTATGGCCTCGCTACTGTATATAGCCTTCCTACTCTATGGCCTCGCTACTGTATATAGCCTTCCTACTCTATGGCCTCGCTACTGTATATAGCCTTCCTACTCTATGGCCTCGCTACTGTATATAGCCTTCCTACTCTATGGCCTCGCTACTGTATATAGCCTTCCTACTCTATGGCCTCGCTACTGTATATAGCCTTGCTACTCTATGGCCTCGCTACTGTATATAGCCTTGCTACTCTATGGCCTCGCTACTGTATATAGACTTCCTACTCTATGGCCTCGCTACTGTATATAGCCTTGCTACTCTATGGCCTCGCTACTGTATATAGCCTTCCTACTCTATGGCCTCGCTACTGTATATAGCCTTCCTACTCTATGGCCTCGCTACTGTATATAGCCTTCCTACTCTATGGCCTCGCTACTGTATATAGCCTTCCTACTCTATGGCCTCGCTACTGTATATAGCCTTGCTACTCTATGGCCTCGCTACTGTATATAGCCTTCCTACTCTATGGCCTCGCTACTGTATATAGCCTTGCTACTCTATGGCCTCGCTACTGTATATAGCCTTCCTACTCTATGGCCTCGCTACTGTATATAGCCTTCCTACTCTATGGCCTCGCTACTGTATATAGCCTTCCTACTCTATGGCCTCGCTACTGTATATAGCCTTCCTACTCTATGGCCTCGCTACTGTATATAGCCTTCCTACTCTATGGCCTCGCTACTGTATATAGCCTTCCTACTCTATGGCCTCGCTACTGTATATAGCCTTCCTACTCTATGGCCTCGCTACTGTATATAGCCTTCCTACTCTATGGCCTCGCTACTGTATATAGCCTTCCTACTCTATGGCCTCGCTACTGTATATAGCCTTGCTACTCTATGGCCTCGCTACTGTATATAGCCTTGCTACTCTATGGCCTCGCTACTGTATATAGCCTTCCTACTCTATGGCCTCGCTACTGTATATAGCCTTGCTACTCTATGGCCTCGCTACTGTATATAGCCTTGCTACTCTATGGCCTCGCTACTGTATATAGCCTTCCTACTCTATGGCCTCGCTACTGTATATAGCCTTCCTACTCTATGGCCTCGCTACTGTATATAGCCTTCCTACTCTATGGCCTCGCTACTGTATATAGCCTTCCTACTCTATGGCCTCGCTACTGTATATAGCCTTCCTACTCTATGGCCTCGCTACTGTATATAGCCTTCCTACTCTATGGCCTCGCTACTGTATATAGCCTTCCTACTCTATGGCCTCGCTACTGTATATAGCCTTCCTACTCTATGGCCTCGCTACTGTATATAGCCTTGCTACTCTATAGCCTCGCTACTGTATTTAGCCTTGCTACTCTATGGCCTCGCTACTGTATATAGCCTTCCTACTCTATGGCCTCGCTACTGTATATAGCCTTCCTACTCTATGGCCTCGCTACTGTATATAGCCTTGCTACTCTATGGCCTCGCTACTGTATATAGCCTTGCTACTCTATGGCCTCGCTACTGTATATAGCCTTCCTACTCTATGGCCTCGCTACTGTATATAGCCTTGCTACTCTATGGCCTCGCTACTGTATTTAGCCTTCCTACTCTATGGACTCGCTACTGTATATAGCCTTGCTACTCTATGGCCTCGCTACTGTATTAGCCTTCCTACTCTATGGCCTCGCTACTGTATATAGCCTTGCTACTCTATGGCCTCGCTACTGTATATAGCCTTGCTACTCTATGGCCTCGCTACTGTATATAGCCTTCCTACTCTATGGCCTCGCTACTGTATATAGCCTTCCTACTCTATGGCCTCGCTACTGTATATAGCCTTCCTACTCTATGGCCTCGCTACTGTATATAGCCTTCCTACTCTATGGCCTCGCTACTGTATATAGCCTTCCTACTCTATGGCCTCGCTACTGTATATAGCCTTCCTACTCTAATGGCCTCGCTACTGTATATAGCCTTGCTACTCTATAGCCTCGCTACTGTATTTAGCCTTGCTACTCTATGGCCTCGCTACTGTATATAGCCTTCCTACTCTATGGCCTCGCTACTGTATATAGCCTTCCTACTCTATGGCCTCGCTACTGTATATAGCCTTCCTACTCTATGGCCTCGCTACTGTATATAGCCTTCCTACTCTATGGCCTCGCTACTGTATATAGCCTTGCTACTCTATGGCCTCGCTACTGTATATAGCCTTCCTACTCTATGACCTCGCTACTGTATATAGCCTTCCTACTCTATAGCCCCTCTACTGTATATAGCCTTCCTACTCTATGGCCTCGCTACTGTATATAGCCTTCCTACTCTATGGCCTCGCTACTGTATATAGCCTTGCTACTCTATGGCCTCGCTACTGTATATAGCCTTCCTACTCTATGGCCTCGCTACTGTATATAGCCTTCCTACTCTATGGCCTCAGCTACTGTATATAGCCTTCCTACTCTATGGCCTCGCTACTGTATATAGCCTTGCTACTCTATGGCCTCGCTACTGTAATATAGCCTTGCTACTCTATGGCCTCGCTACTGTATATAGACTTCCTACTCTATGGCCTCGCTACTGTATATAGCCTTGCTACTCTATGGCCTCGCTACTGTATATAGCCTTCCTACTCTATGGCCTCGCTACTGTATATAGCCTTCCTACTCTATGGCCTCGCTACTGTATATAGCCTTCCTACTCTATGGCCTCGCTACTGTATATAGCCTTCCTACTCTATGGCCTCGCTACTGTATATTAGCCTTGCTACTCTATGGCCTCGCTACTGTATATAGCCTTCCTACTCTATGGCCTCGCTACTGTATATAGCCTTGCTACTCTATGGCCTCGCTACTGTATATAGCCTTCCTACTCTATGGCCTCCGCTACTGTATATAGCCTTCCTACTCTATGGCCTCGCTACTGTATATAGCCTTCCTACTCTATGGCCTCGCTACTGTATATAGCCTTCCTACTCTATGGCCTCGCTACTGTATATAGCCTTCCTACTCTATGGCCTCGCTACTGTATATAGCCTTCCTACTCATGGCCTCGCTACTGTATATAGCCTTCCTACTCTATGGCCTCGCTACTGTATATAGCCCTTCCTACTCTATGGCCTCGCTACTGTATATAGCCTTCCTACTCTATGGCCTCGCTACTGTATATAGCCTTGCTTACTCTATGGCCTCGCTACTGTATATAGCCCTTGCTACTCTATGGCCTCGCTACTGTATATAGCCTTCCTACTCTATGGCCTCGCTACTGTATATAGCCTTGCTACTCTATGGCCTCGCTACTGTATATAGCCTTGCTACTCTATGGCCTCGCTACTGTATATAGCCTTCCTACTCTATGGCCTCGCTACTGTATATAGCCTTCCTACTCTATGGCCTCGCTACTGTATATAGCCTTCCTACTCTATGGCCTCGCCTACTGTATATAGCCTTCCTACTCTATGGCCCTCGCTACTGTATATAGCCTTCCCTACTCTATGGCCTCGCTACTGTATATAGCCTTCCTACTCTATGGCCTCGCTACTGTATATGCCTTCCTACTCTATGGCCTCGCTACTGTATATAGGCCTTCCTACTCTATGGCTCTCGCTACTGTATATAGCCTTCCTTACTCTATGGCCTCGCTACTGTATATAGCCTTGCTACTCTATAGCCTCGCTACTGTATTTAGCCTTGCTACTCTATGGCCTCGCTACTGTATATAGCCTTCCTACTCTATGGCCTCGCTACTGTATATAGCCTTCCTACTCTATGGCCTCGCTACTGTATATAGCCTTGCTACTCTATGGCCTCGCTACTGTATATAGCCTTGCTACTCTATGGCCTCGCTACTGTATATAGCCTTCCTACTCTATGGCCTCGCTACTGTATATAGCCTTGCTACTCTATGGCCTCGCTACTGTATATAGCCTTCCTACTCTATGGCCTCGCTACTGTATATAGCCTTGCTACTCTATGGCCTCGCTACTGTATATAGCCTTCCTACTCTATGGCCTCGCTACTGTATATAGCCTTGCTACTCTATGGCCTCGCTACTGTATATAGCCTTGCTACTCTATGGCCTCGCTACTGTATATAGCCTTCCTACTCTATGGCCTCGCTACTGTATATAGCCTTCCTACTCTATGGCCTCGCTACTGTATATAGCCTTCCTACTCTATGGCCTCGCTACTGTATATAGCCTTCCTACTCTATGGCCTCGCTACTGTATATAGCCTTCCTACTCTATGGCCTCGCTACTGTATATAGCCTTCCTACTCTATGGCCTCGCTACTGTATATAGCCTTGCTACTCTATGGCCTCGCTACTGTATATAGCCTGCTACTCTATGTCCCTCGCTACTGTATATAGCCTTCCTACTCTATGGCCTCCGACTACTGTATATAGCCTTCCTACTCTATGGCCTCGCTACACTGTATATAGCCTTCCTACTCTATGGCCTCGCTACTGTATATAGCCTTGCTACTCTATGGCCTTCGCTACTGTATATAGCCTTGCTACTCTATGGCCTCGCTACTGTTATATAGCCTTCCTACTCTATGGCTCGCTACTGTATATAGCCTTGCTACTCTATGGCCTCGCTACTGTATTAGCCTTCCTACTCTATGGCTCGCTACTGTATATAGCCTTCGCTACTCTATGGCCTCGCTACTGTATTAGCCTTGCTACTATGGCCTCGCTACTGTATATTAGCCTTGCTACTCTATGGCCTCGCTACTGTATATAGCCTTCCTACTCTATGGCCTCGTTACTTATATAGCCTTCCTTACCTTCTATGGCCTCGCTAACTGGTAATAGCCTTGCCTACTCTATGGCCTCGCTACTGTATATAGCCTTCCTACTCTATGGCCTCGCTACTGTATATAGCCTTCCTACTCTATGGCCTCGCTACTGTATATAGCCTTCCTACTCTATGGCCTCGCTACTGTATATAGCCTTCCTACTCTATGGCCTCGCTACTGTATATAGCCTTCCTACTCTATGGCCTCGCTACTGTATATAGCCTTCCTACTCTATGGCCTCGCTACTGTATATAGCCTTCCTACTCTATGGCCTCGCTACTGTATATAGCCTTCCTACTCTATGGCCTCGCTACTGTATATAGCCTTGCTACTCTATGGCCTCGCTACTGTATATAGCCTTGCTACTCTATGGCCTCGCTACTGTATATAGCCTTCCTACTCTATGGCCTCGCTACTGTATATAGCCTTGCTACTCTATGGCCTCGCTACTGTATATAGCCTTGCTACTCTATGGCCTCGCTACTGTATATAGCCTTCCTACTCTATGGCCTCGCTACTGTATATAGCCTTCCTACTCTATGGCCTCGCTACTGTATATAGCCTTGCTACTCTAATGGCCTTCGCTACGGTATATAGCCTTCCTACTCTATGGCCTCGCTACTGTATATAGCCTTCCTACTCTATGGCCTCGCTACTCTTATTAAAGCCTTCTACTCTATTGGACTCGCTACTGTATATAGCCTTGCTACTCTATGGCCTCGCTACTGTATATAGCCTTCCTACCTATGGCCTCGCTACTGTATATAGCCTTGCTACTCTATGGCCTCGCTACTGTATATAGCCTTCCTACTCTATGGCTCTGCTACTGTATATAGCCTTGCTACTCTATGGCCTCGCTACTGTATATAGCCTTCCTACTCTATGGCCTCGCTACTGATAAGCCTTGGCTACTCTATTAGCCTAGCTACTGTAGATACCTTCTACTCTATGGCCTCGCTACTGTATATAGCCTTCCTACTCTATGGCCTCGCTACTGTATATAGCCTTCCTACTCTATGGCCTCGCTACTGTATATAGCCTTGCTACTCTATGGCCCTCGCTACTGTATATAGCCTTCCTACTCTATGGCCTCGCTACTGTATATAGCCTTGCTACTCTATTGCCTCGCTACTGTATATAGCCTTCCTACTCTATGGCCTCGCTACTGTATAAGCCTTGCTACTCTATGGCCTCGCTACTGTATATAGCCTTCCTACTCTATGGCCTCGCTACTGTATATAGCCTTGCTACTCTTGGCCATCGCTACTGTATATAGCCCTTCCTACTCTATGGCCTCGCTACTGTATACTAGCCTTCCTACTCTATGGCCTCGCTACTGTATATAGCCTTCCTACTCTAATGGCCTCGCTACTGTATATAGCCTTCTACTCTATGGCCTCGCTACGGTATATAGCCTTCCTACTCTATGGCCTCGCTACTGTATATAGCCTTGCTACTCTATGGCCTCGCTACTGTATATAGCCTTCCTACTCTATGGCCTCGCTACTGTATATAGCCTTGCTACTCTATGGCCTCGCTACTGTATATAGCCTTCTACTCTATGGCCTCGCTACTGTATATAGCCTTCCTACTCTATGGCCTCGCTACTGTATATAGCCTTCCTACTCTATGGCCTCGCTACTGTATATAGCCTTCCTACTCTATGGCCTCGCTACTGTATATAGCCTTCCTACTCTATGGCCTCGCTACTGTATATAGCCTTCCTACTCTATGGCCTCGCTACTGTATATAGCCTTCCTACTCTATGGCCTCGCTACTGTATATAGCCTTCCTACTCTATGGCCTCGCTACTGTATATAGCCTTCCTACTCTATGGCCTCGCTACTGTATATAGCCTTCCTACTCTATGGCCTCGCTACTGTATATAGCCTTCCTACTCTATGGCCTCGCTACTGTATATAGCCTTGCTACTCTATGGCCTCGCTACTGTATATAGCCTTCCTACTCTATGGCCTCGCTACTGTATATAGCCTTCCTACTCTATGGCCTCGCTACTGTATATAGCCTTCCTACTCTATGGCCTCGCTACTGTATATAGCCTTGCTACTCTATGGCCTCGCTACTGTATATAGCCTTCCTACTCTATGGCCTCGCTACTGTATATAGCCTTGCTACTCTATGGCCTCCGCTACTGGTATATAGCCTTCCCTACTCTAATGGCCTCGCTAGCTGTATATAGCCTTGCTTACTCTAATAGCCCTCCGCTACTGTATATAGGCCTTCCTACTCTATGGCCCGGCTTACTGTATATAGCCTTGCCACCTCTATGGCTCGCTGACTGTATATAGCTTCCTACTCTATGGGCCTCCGCTACTGTATATAGCCTTCCTCCTCTATGGCCTCGCTACTGTATTATAGCCTTCCTACTCTATGGCCTCGCTACTGTATATAGCTTCCTAACTTATGGCCTCGCTACTGTATATAGCCTTCCTACTCTATGGCCTCGCTACTGTATATAGCCTTGCTACCTCTATGGCCTCGCTACTGTATATAGCCTTCCTACTCTATGGCCTCGCTACTGTATATAGCCTTGCTACTCTATGGCCTCGCTACTGTATATAGCCTTCCTACTCTATGGCCTCGCTACTGTATATAGCCTTCCTACTCTATGGCCTCGCTACTGTATATAGCCTTCCTACTCTATGGCCTCGCTACTGTATATAGCCTTGCCTACTCTATGGCCTCGCTACTGTATATAGCTTCCTCTCTATGGCCTCGTACTGTATATAGCCTTCCTACTCTATGGCCTCGCTACGGTATATAGCCTTCTACTCTATGGCCTCGTACTGTATATAGCCTTGCTACTCTATGGCCTCGCTACTGTATATAGCCTTCCTACTCTATGGCCTCGCTACTGTATATAGCCTTCCTACTCTATGGCCTCCTACTGTATATACCTGCTACTCGTATGGCCTCGCTACTGTATATAGCCTTCGCTACTCTATGGCCTCGCTACTGTATATAGCCTTCCTACTCTATGGCCTCGCTACGTATATAGCCTTCCTACTCTATGGCCTCGCTACTGTATATAGCCTTCCTACTCTATGGCCCTCGCTACTGTATATGCCTTCCTACTCTATGGCCTCCTACTGTATATAGCCTTCTACTCTATGGCCTCGCTACTGTATATAGCCTTCCCTACTCTATGGGCCTCGCTACTGTATATAGCCTTGCTACTCTATGGCCCTCGCTACTGTATATAGCCTTCCTACTCTATGGCCTCGCTACTGTATATAGCCTTCCTACTCTATGGCCTCGCTACTGTATATAGCCTTCCTACTCTATGGCCTCGCTACTGTATATAGCCTTCCTACTCTATGGCCTCGCTACTGTATTAGCCTTCTACTCTATGGCATCGCTACTGTATATAGCCTTCTACTCTATGGCCTCGCTACTGTATTAGCCTTCCTACTCTATGGCCTCGCTACTGTATATAGCCTTCCTACTCTATGGCCTCGCTACTGTATATAGCCTTGCTACTCTATGGCCTCGCTACTGTATATAGCCTTCCTACTCTATGGCCTCGCTACTGTATATAGCCTTGCTACTCTATGGCCTCGCTACTGTATATAGCCTTCCTACTCTATGGCCTCTCTACTGTATATAGCCTTGCTACTCTATGGCCTCGCTACTGTATATAGCCTTCCTACTCTATGGCCTCGCTACTGTATATAGCCTTGCTACTCTATGGCCTCGCTACTGTATATAGCCTTGCTACTCTATGGCCTCACTACTGTATATAGCCTTGCTACTCTATGGCCTCGCTACTGTATATAGCCTTCCTACTCTATGGCCTCTCTACTGTATATAGCCTTGCCTACTCTATGGCCTCGCTACTGTATATAGCCTTCCTACTCTATTGGCCTCGCTACTGTATATAGCCTTGCTACTCTATGGCCTCGCTACTGTATATAGCCTTGCTACTCTATGGCCTCGCTACTGTATATAGCCTTGCTACTCTATGGCCTCGCTACTGTATATAGCCTTCCTACTCTATGGCCTCGCTACTGTATAGAGCCTTGCTACTCTATGGCCTCGCTACTGTATATAGCCTTGCTACTCTATGGCCTCGCTACTGTATATAGCCTTCCTACTCTATGGCCTCGCTACTGTATATAGCCTTGCTACTCTATGGCCTCGCTACTGTATATAGCCTTCCTACTCTATGGCCTCGCTACTGTATATAGCCCTTGCTACTCTATGGCCTCGCTACTGTATAGCCTTCCTACTCTATGGCCTCGCTACTGTATATAGCCTTGCTACTCTATGGCCTCGCTACTGTATATAGCCTTGCTACTCTATGGCCTCGCTACTGTATATAGCCTTCCTACTCTATGGCCTCGCTACTGTATGTAGCCTTCCTAATCTATGGCCTCGCTACTGTATGTAGCCTTGCTACTCTATGGCCTCGCTACTGTATATAGCCTTGCTACTCTATGGCCTCGCTACTGTATATAGCCTTCCTACTCTATGGCCTCGCTATTTTATATAGCCTTGCTACTCTATGGCCTCGCTACTGTATATAGCCTTCCTACTCTATGGCCTCGCTACTGTATATAGCCTTGCTACGCTATGGCCTCGCTACTGTATATAGCCTTGCTACTCTATGGCCTCGCTACTGTATATAGCCTTCCTACTCTATGGCCTCGCTACTGTATGTAGCCTTCCTACTCTATGGCCTCGCTACTGTATATAGCCTTCCTACTCTATGGCCTCGCTACTGTATGTAGCCTTGCTACTCTATGGCCTCGCTACTGTATATAGCCTTGCTACTCTATGGCCTCGCTACTGTATAGAGCCTTGCTACTCTATGGCCTCGCTACTGTATATAGCCTTCCTACTCTATAGCCCCTCTACTGTATTTAGCCTTGCTACTCTATGGCCTCGCTACTGTATAGAGCCTTCCTACTCTATAGCCCCTCTACTGTATATAGCCTTGCTACCTCTATGGCCTCGCTACTGTATATAGCCTTGCTACTCTATGGCCTCGCTACTGTATAGAGCCTTGCTACTCTATGGCCTCGCTACTTGTATATAGCCTTCCTACTCTATGGCCTCGCTACTGTATATAGCCTTCCTACTCTATGCCCTCGCTACTCTATGCCCCTCGGCCCTACTGTCATATAGCCTTCCTACTCTATGGCCTCGCTACTGTATATAGCCTTCCTCTCTATGGCCTCGCTACTGTATTATAGCCTTGCTACTCTATGGCCTCGCTACTGTATATAGCCTTGCTACTCTATGGCCTCGCTACTGTATATAGCCTTCTACTCTATGGCCTCGCTACTGTATAAGCCTTCCTACTCTATGGCCTCGCTACTGTATATAGCCTTCAAACTCTATGGCCTCGCTACTGTATTTAGCCTTCCTACTCTATGGCCTCGCTACTGTATATAGCCTTCCTACTCTATGGCCTCGCTACTGTATATAGCCTTCCTACTCTATGGCCTCGCTACTGTATATAGCCTTCCTACTCTATGGCCTCGCTACTGTATATAGCCTTCCTACTCTATGGCCTCGCTACTGTATATAGCCTTCCTACTCTATGGCCTCGCTACTGTATATAGCCTTCCTACTCTATGGCCTCGCTACTGTATATAGCCTTCCTACTCTATGGCCTCGCTACTGTATATAGCCTTCCTACTCTATGGCCTCTCTACTGTATATAGCCTTGCTACTCTATGGCCTCGCTACTGTATATAGCCTTCCTACTCTATGGCCTCGCTACTGTATATAGCCTTGCTACTCTATGGCCTCGCTACTGTATATAGCCTTGCTACTCTATGGCCTCGCTACTGTATATAGCCTTGCTACTCTATGGCCTCGCTACTGTATATAGCCTTGCTACTCTATGGCCTCGCTACTGTATATAGCCTTCCTACTCTATAGCCCCTCTACTGTATATAGCCTTGCTACTCTATGGCCTCGCTACTGTATATAGCCTTCCTACTCTATAGCCCCTCTACTGTATATAGCCTTGCTACTCTATGGCCTCGCTACTGTATATAGCCTTGCTACTCTATGGCCTCGCTACTGTATATAGCCTTGCTACTCTATGGCCTCGCTACTGTATATAGCCTTCCTACTCTATGGCCTCGCTACTGTATATAGCCTTGCTACTCTATGGCCTCGCTACTGTATATAGCCTTGCTACTCTATGGCCTCGCTACTGTATATAGCCTTGCTACTCTATGGCCTCGCTACTGTATATAGCCTTCCTACTCTATGGCCTCGCTACTGTATATAGCCTTGCTACTCTATGGCCTCGCTACTGTATATAGCCTTGCTACTCTATGGCCTCGCTACTGTATATAGCCTTCCTACTCTATGGCCTCGCTACTGTATATAGCCTTGCTACTCTATGGCCTCGCTACTGTATATAGCCTTGCTACTCTATGGCCTCGCTACTGTATATAGCCTTGCTACTCTATGGCCTCGCTACTGTATATAGCCTTCCTACTCTATGGCCTCGCTACTGTATATAGCCTTCCTACTCTATGGCCTCGCTACTGTATATAGCCTTGCTACTCTATGGCCTCGCTACTGTATATAGCCTTGCTACTCTATGGCCTCGCTACTGTATATAGCCTTGCTACTCTATGGCCTCGCTACTGTATAGAGCCTTGCTACTCTATGGCCTCGCTACTGTATATAGCCTTCCTACTCTATAGCCCCTCTACTGTATTTAGCCTTGCTACTCTATGGCCTCGCTACTGTATAGAGCCTTCCTACTCTATGCCCCTCTACTGTATATAGCCTTGCTACTCTATGGCCTCGCTACTGTATATAGCCTTGCTACTCTATGGCCTCGCTACTGTATATAGCCTTGCTACTCTATGGCCTCGCTACTGTATATAGCCTTGCTACTCTATGGCCTCGCTACTGTATATAGCCTTCCTACTCTATGGCCCCTCTACTGTATATAGCCTTGCTACTCTATGGCCTCGCTACTGTATATAGCCTTCCTACTCTATGGCCCCGCTACTGTATATAGCCTTGCTACTCTATGGCCTCGCTACTGTATATAGCCTTCCTACTCTATGGCCTCGCTACTGTATATAGCCTTGCTACTCTATGGCCTCGCTACTGTATATAGCCTTGCTACTCTATGGCCTCGCTACTGTATATAGCCTTCCTACTCTATGGGCCTCGCTACTGTATATAGCCTTGCTACTCTATGGCCTCGCTACTGTATATAGCCTTCCTACTCTATGGCCTCGCTACTGTATATAGCCTTGCTACGCTATGGCCTCGCTACTGTATATAGCCTTGCTACTCTATGGCCTCGCTACTGTATATAGCCTTCCTACTCTATGGCCTCGCTACTGTATGTAGCCTTCCTACTCTATGGCCCTCGCTACTGTATATAGCCTTCCTACTCTATGGCCTCGCTACTGTATGTAGCCTTGCTACTCTATGGCCTCGCTACTGTATATAGCCTTGCTACTCTATGGCCTCGCTACTGTATAGAGCCTTGCTACTCTATGGCCTCGCTACTGTATATAGCCTTCCTACTCTATAGCCCCTCTACTGTATTTAGCCTTGCTACTCTATGGCCTCGCTACTGTATAGAGCCTTCCTACTCTATAGCCCCTCTACTGTATATAGCCTTGCTACTCTATGGCCTCGCTACTGTATATAGCCTTGCTACTCTATGGCCTCGCTACTGTATAGAGCCTTGCTACTCTATGGCCTCGCTACTGTATATAGCCTTCCTACTCTATGGCCTCGCTACTGTATATAGCCTTCCTACTCTATGGCCTCGCTACTGTATATAGCCTTCCTACTCTATGGCCTCGCTACTGTATATAGCCTTCCTACTCTATGGCCTCGCTACTGTATATAGCCTTCCTACTCTATGGCCTCGCTACTGTATATAGCCTTGCTACTCTATGGCCTCGCTACTGTATATAGCCTTGCTACTCTATGGCCTCGCTACTGTATATAGCCTTCCTACTCTATGGCCTCGCTACTGTATATAGCCTTCCTACTCTATGGCCTCGCTACTGTATATAGCCTTCCTACTCTATGGCCTCGCTACTGTATATAGCCTTCCTACTCTATGGCCTCGCTACTGTATATAGCCTTCCTACTCTATGGCCTCGCTACTGTATTTAGCCTTCCTACTCTATGGCCTCGCTACTGTATATAGCCTTCCTACTCTATGGCCTCGCTACTGTATTTAGCCTTCCTACTCTATGGCCTCGCTACTGTATATAGCCTTCCTACTCTATGGCCTCTCTACTGTATATAGCCTTCCTACTCTATGGCCTCGCTACTGTATATAGCCTTCCTACTCTATGGCCTCTCTACTGTATATAGCCTTGCTACTCTATGGCCTCGCTACTGTATATAGCCTTCCTACTCTATGGCCTCGCTACTGTATATAGCCTTGCTACTCTATGGCCTCGCTACTGTATGTAGCCTTGCTACTCTATGGCCTCGCTACTGTATATAGCCTTGCTACTCTATGGCCTCGCTACTGTATATAGCCTTGCTACTCTATGGCCTCGCTACTGTATATAGCCTTCCTACTCTATGGCCTCGCTACTGTATACTTAGCCTTCCTACTCTATGGCCTCGCTACTACTGTATAGCCTTGCTACTCTATGGCCTCGCTACTGTATATAGCCTTCCTACTCTATAGCCTTGCCTCTATACTGTATATAGCCTTGCTACTCTATGGCCTCGCTACTGTATATAGCCTTGCTACTCTATGGCCTCGCTACTGTATATAGCCTTGCTACTCTATGGCCTCGCTACTGTATATAGCCTTGCTACTCTATGGCCTCGCTACTGTATATAGCCTTCCTACTCTATGGCCTCGCTACTGTATATAGCCTTGCTACTCTCTATGGCCTTGCGCTACTGTATATAGCCTTCCTACTCTATGGCCTCGCTACTGTATAGAGCCTTGCTACTCTATGGCCTCGCTACTGTATATAGCCTTGCTACTCTATGGCCTCGCTACTGTATATAGCCTTGCTACTCTATGGCCTCGCTACTGTATATAGCCTTCCTACTCTATGGCCTCGCTACTGTATATAGCCTTCCTACTCTATGGCCTCGCTACTGTATATAGCCTTGCTACTCTATGGCCTCGCTACTGTATATAGCCTTGCTACTCTATGGCCTCGCTACTGTATATAGCCTTGCTACTCTATGGCCTCGCTACTGTATATAGCCTTGCTACTCTATGGCCTCGCTACTGTATATAGCCTTCCTACTCTATGGCCTCGCTACTGTATATAGCCTTGCTACGTCTATGGCCTCGCTACCTGTAATAGAGCCTGGCTACGCTATGGCCTCGCTACTGTACATAGGACTTCCTACGCTATAGGCCCCGCTACCTGATAGATAGCCGTGCTAACCTCGATGGGCCTCGCTACGTATGATGCCTTCCACTCTATAGGCCTCGCTACTGTATATAGCCTTGCTCTACCTATGGCCTCGCGACTGTAGTATAGCCTTGCCTAACTCTATGGCCTCGCTACTGTATAGAGCCTTGCTACTCTAGGGCCGCCGCTACTGTATATAGCCTTGCTACTCTATGGCCTCGCTACTGTATAGAGCCTTGCTACTCTATGCCTCGCTACTGTATATAGCCTTGCTACTCTATGCCTCGCTACTGTATATAGCCTTCCTACTCTATAGCCCCTCTACTGTATATAGCCTTGCTACTCTATGGCCTCGCTACTGTATATAGCCTTGCTACTCTATGGCCTCGCTACTGTATATAGCCTTCCTACTCTATGGCCTCGCTACTGTATATAGCCTTGCTACTCTATGGGCCTCGCTACTGTATATAGCCTTCCTACTCTATGGCCTCGCTACTGTATATAGCCTTGCTACTCTATGGCCTCGCTACTGTATATAGCCTTGCTACTCTATGGCCTCGCTACTGTACATAGCCTTCCTACTCTATGGCCTCGCTACTGTATATAGCCTTGCTACTCTATGGCCTCGCTACTGTATATAGCCTTCCTACTCTATGGCCTCGCTACTGTATATAGCCTTCCTACTCTATGGGCCTCGCTACTGTATATAGCCTTGCTACTCTATGGCCTCGCTACTGTATATAGCCTTGCTACTCTATGGCCTCGCTACTGTATATAGCCTTCCTACTCTATGGCCTCGCTACTGTATATAGCCTTGCTACTCTATGGCCTCGCTACTGTATATAGCCTTCCTACTCTATGGCCTCGCTACTGTATATAGCCTTCCTACTCTATAGCCCCTCTACTGTATATAGCCTTGCTACTCTATGGCCTCGCTACTGTATATAGCCTTGCTACTCTATGGCCTCGCTACTGTATATAGCCTTCCTACTCTATAGCCCCTCTACTGTATATAGCCTTGCTACTCTATGGCCTCGCTACTGTATATAGCCTTCCTACTCTATGGCCTCGCTACTGTATATAGCCTTGCTACTCTATGCCTCGCTACTGTATATAGCCTTCCTACTCTATGGCCTCTCTACTGTTATAGCCTTGCTACTCTATGGCCTCGCTACTGTATATAGCCTTCCTACTCTATAGCCCCTCTACGTATATAGCCTTCCTACTCTATAGCCCCTCTACTGTATTAGCCTTGCTACTCTATGGCCTCGCTACTGTATATAGCCTTCCTACTCTATGGCCTCGCTACTGTATATAGCCTTGCTACTCGATGGCCTCGCTACTGTATATAGCCTTCCTACTCTATGGGCCTCTCTACTGTATATAGCCTTGCTACTCTATGGCCTCGCTACTGTATATAGCCTTCCTACTCTATAGCCCCTCTACTGTATATAGCCTCGCTACTGTATATAGCCCCTCTACTGTATATAGCCCCTCTACTGTATATAGCCTTCCTACTCTATAGCCCCTCTACTGTATATAGCCTCGCTACTGTATATAGCCCCTCTACTGTATATAGCCCCTCTACTGTATATAGCCTTCCTACTCTATAGCCCCTCTACTGTATATAGCCTCGCTACTGTATATAGCCCCTCTACTGTATATAGCCCTCTACTGTATATAGCCTTCCTACTCTATGGCCTCGATCTGTATATAGCCTATGCGACGCTATGGCCTCGCTACTGTATAGCCCTTGCTACTCTATGGCCTCGCTTACTGTATATAGCCTTGCTACTCTATGGCCTCGCTACTGTATATAGCCTTCCTACTCTATAGCCCCTCTACTGTATATAGCCTTGCTACTCTATGGCCTCGCTACTGTATATAGCCTTGCTACTCTATGGCCTCGCTACTGTATATAGCCTTGCTACTCTATGGCCTCGCTACTGTATATAGCCTTGCTACTCTATGGCCTCGCTACTGTATAGAGCCTTCCTACTCTATAGCCCCTCTACTGTATATAGCCTTGCTACTCTATGGCCTCGCTACTGTATATAGCCTTGCTACTCTATGGCCTCGCTACTGTATATAGCCTTGCTACTCTATGGCCTCGCTACTGTATATAGCCTTGCTACTCTATGGCCTCGCTACTGTATATAGCCTTCCTACTCTATAGTCCCTCTACTGTATATAGCCTTCCTACTCTATGGCCTCGCTACTGTATATAGCCTTGCTACTCTATGGCCTCGCTACTGTATAGAGCCTTGCTACTCTATGGCCTCGCTACTGTATATAGCCTTCCTACTCTATGGCCTCGCTACTGTATATAGCCTTGCTACTCTATGGCCTCGCTACTGTATAGAGCCTTGCTACTCTATAGCCCCTCTACTGTATATAGCCTTCCTACTCTATGGCCTCGCTACTGTATATAGCCTTCCTACTCTATGGCCTCGCTACTGTATATAGCCTTGCTACTCTATGGCCTCGCTACTGTATATAGCCTTGCTACTCTATGGCCTCGCTACTGTATATAGCCTTGCTACTCTATGGCCTCGCTACTGTATATAGCCTTGCTACTCTATGGCCTCGCTACTGTATATAGCCTTGCTACTCTATGGCCTCGCTACTGTATATAGCCTTGCTACTCTATGGCCTCGCTACTGTATATAGCCTTGCTACTCTATGGCCTCGCTACTGTATATAGCCTTGCTACTCTATGGCCTCGCTACTGTATAGAGCCTTGCTACTCTATGGCCTCGCTACTGTATATAGCCTTCCTACTCTATAGCCCCTCTACTGTATAGAGCCTTGCTACTCTATAGCCCCTCTACTGTATATAGCCTTCCTACTCTATAGCCCCTCTACTGTATATAGCCTTCCTACTCTATGGCCCCTCTACTGTATATAGCCTTGCTACTCTATGGCCCCTCTACTGTATATAGCCTTCCTACTCTATAGCCCCTCTACTGTATATAGCCTTCCTACTCTATAGCCCCTCTACTGTATATAGCCTTCCTACTCTATAGCCCCTCTACTGTATATAGCCTTCCTACTCTATAGCCCCTCTACTGTATATAGCCTTCCTACTCTAAAGCCCCTCTACTGTATAGAGCCTTCCTACTCTATAGCCCCTCTACTGTATATAGCCTTCCTACTCTATAGCCCCTCTACTGTATAGAGCCTTCCTACTCTATAGCCCCTCTACTGTATATAGCCTTCCTACTCTATAGCCCCTCTACTGTATATAGCCTTGCTACTCTATAGCCCCTCTACTGTATATAGCCTTCCTACTCTATGGCCCCTCTACTGTATAGAGCCTTCCTACTCTATAGCCCCTCTACTGTATAGAGCCTTGCTACTCTTATTTTCAAATGTCTTTTTACTGTTTTATTACTTTACTTACCTACACACACACACACACACACACACACACACACACACACACACACACACACACACACACACACAACTTTTTTCGCACCATTGGTTAGAGCCTGTAAGCATTTCACTGTATTCGGCGTGCGTGACAAATAAACTTTGATTTGATAGACAGGTATTAACCATTAACTGTCAATCTAAACCAACTCAGCTCAGCTGGCATGGCTTCCTCTGTTACACTAGTACAAAATCTATGCATGTAAAACACACACACACACACACACACACACACACACACACACACACACACACACACACACACACACACACACACATACTGAACTACTCAAGTGCATAGCAAATAATAGTGCAGTTCATAATAAAGACTTGTCTCAGTTCAGCAGGCTAACACACTGATGGCATTACCTTGGTCTCATTCTCCATGTAGATCTTAGCAGCAAGGCCGAACATCACCAGATCTACTTTAACAGGGTCCTGGTCACCAGGCAGCATGTTGTACTCTATACGGTAGTATGTCTGGGCCTTAGGGGCCTCCACCACTCCACCAGACAGAACACGTTTGGGCTTCTTCTTGGCCTTCTCCACTAAGACCATAGCCTCACCTACAGGACAGGCTTCTTCACCTATAGTAAAACAGGGAATATAATTCTGGCTGTGATATAAATGTATCTCACCTAGGGGACAAAAGGGGACAGAATTACATTACAACACACCAATATAAATTTTTATGGGATAGAGGACAGAGGGGTGATGTATCTCTATGGGATAGAGGACAGAGAGGTGATGTATCTGTATGGGATAGAGGACAGAGAGATGATGTATCTCTATGGGATAGAGGACAGAGAGATGATGTATCTGTATGGGATAGAGGACAGATAGAGGACAGAGGGGTGATGTATCTGTATGGGATAGAGGACAGAAAGGGGACAGAGAGGTGATGTATCTGTATGGGATAGAGGACAGAGAGGACAGAGGGGTGATGTATCTCTATGGGATAGAGGACAGAGGGGTGATGTATCTCTATGGGATAGAGGACAGAGAGGTGATGTATCTCTATGGGATAGAGGACAGAGGGGTGATGTATCTGTATGGGATAGAGGACAGAGGGGTGATGTATCTCTATGGGATAGAGGACAGAGGGGTGATGTATCTTTATGGGATAGAGGACAGAGAGGTGATGTATCTGTATGGGATAGAGGACAGAGGGGTGATGTATCTCTATGGGATAGAGGACAGAGAGGTGATGTATCTGTATGGGATAGAGGACAGAGGGGTGATGTATCTGTATGGGATAGAGGACAGAGGGGTGATGTATCTCTATGGGATAGAGGACAGAGGGGTGATGTATCTCTATGGGATAGAGGACAGAGAGGTGATGTATCTGTATGGGATAGAGGACAGATAGATGATGTATCTGTATGGGATAGAGGACAGAGAGATGATGTATCTGTATGGGATAGAGGACAGATAGAGGACAGAGGGGTGATGTATCTCTATGGGATAGAGGACAGAGGGGTGATGTATCTCTATGGGATAGAGGACAGATAGATGATGTATCTCTATGGGATAGAGGACAGAGGGGTGATGTATCTCTATGGGATAGAGGACAGATAGATGATGTATCTGTATGGGATAGAGGACAGAGAGATGATGTATCTCTATGGGATAGAGGACAGATAGAGGACAGAGGGGTGATGTATCTGTATGGGATAGAGGACAGAGGGGTGATGTATCTGTATGGGATAGAGGACAGATAGAGGACAGAGGGGTGATGTATCTCTATGGGATAGAGGACAGATAGAGGACAGAGGGGTGATGTATCTCTATGGGATAGAGGACAGAGGGGTGATGTATCTGTATGGGATAGAGGACAGAGAGATGATGTATCTGTATGGGAGAGGAGAGATAGAGGACAGAGGGGTGATGTATCTGTATGGGATAGAGGACAGAAAGGGGACAGAGAGATGATGTATCTGTATGGGATAGAGGACAGATAGAGGACAGAGGGGTGATGTATCTGTATGGGATAGAGGACAGAAAGGGGACAGAGAGATGATGTATCTGTATGGGATAGAGGACAGATAGAGGACAGAGGGGTGATGTATCTCTATGGGATAGAGGACAGAGGGGTGATGTATCTCTATGGGATAGAGGACAGATAGATGATGTATCTCTATGGGATAGAGGACAGAGGGGTGATGTATCTCTATGGGATAGAGGACAGATAGATGATGTATCTGTATGGGATAGAGGACAGAGAGATGATGTATCTCTATGGGATAGAGGACAGATAGAGGACAGAGGGGTGATGTATCTCTATGGGATAGAGGACAGAGGGGTGATGTATCTGTATGGGATAGAGGACAGATAGAGGACAGAGGGGTGATGTATCTCTATGGGATAGAGGACAGATAGAGGACAGAGGGGTGATGTATCTCTATGGGATAGAGGACAGAGGGGTGATGTATCTGTATGGGATAGAGGACAGAGAGATGATGTATCTGTATGGGAGAGGAGAGATAGAGGACAGAGGGGGTGATGTATCTGTATGGGATAGAGGACAGAAAGGGGACAGAGAGATGATGTATCTGTATGGGATAGAGGACAGATAGAGGACAGAGGGGTGATGTATCTGTATGGGATAGAGGACAGAAAGGGGACAGAGAGATGATGTATCTGTATGGGATAGAGGACAGATAGAGGACAGAGGGGTGATGTATCTCTATGGGATAGAGGACAGAGGGGTGATGTATCTGTATGGGATAGAGGACAGAAAGGGGACAGAGGGGTGATGTATCTGTATGGGATAGAGGACAGAGGGGTGATGTATCTCTATGGGATAGAGGACAGATAGAGGACAGAAAGGGGACAGAGAGATTATGTATCTGTATGGGATAGAGGACAGATAGAGGACAGAGGGGTGATGTATCTGTATGGGATAGAGGACAGAGGGGTGATGTATCTGTATGGGATAGAGGACAGAGGGGTGATGTATCTCTATGGGATAGAGGACAGAAAGGGGACAGAGGGGTGATGTATCTCTATGGGATAGAGGACAGAAAGGGGACAGAGGGGTGATGTATCTCTATGGGATAGAGGACAGATAGAGGACAGAGGGGTGATGTATCTCTATGGGATAGAGGACAGAGGGGTGATGTATCTCTATGGGATAGAGGACAGAGGGGTGATGTATCTCTATGGGATAGAGGATAGATAGAGGACAGAGGGGTGATGTATCTCTATGGGATAGAGGACAGATAGAGGACAGAGGGGTGATGTATCTCTATGGGATAGAGGACAGAGGGGTGATGTATCTCTATGGGATAGAGGACAGAGAGATGATGTATCTGTATGGGATAGAGGACAGAGAGATGATGTATCTGTATGGGATAGAGGACAGATAGAGGACAGAGGGGTGATGTATCTCTATGGAATAGAGGACAGATAGAGGACAGAGGGGTGATGTATCTCTATGGGATAGAGGACAGAGGGGTGATGTGTCAATATGGGATAGAGGACAGAGGGGTGATGTATCTCTATGGGATAGAGGACAGATAGAGGACAGAGAGGTGATGTATCTCTATGGTATAGAGGGCAGAGGGGTCATGTATCTATATGGGATAGAGGACAGAGAGGTGATGTATCTCTATGGGATAGAGGACAGATAGAGGACATAGAGGGGTGATGTATCTCTATGGGATAGAGGACAGATAGAGGACAGATAGAGGACAGAGGGGTGATGTATCTCTATGGATAGAGGACAGAGGGGTGATGTATCTCTATGGGATAGAGGACAGATAGAGGACAGATAGAGGACAGAGAGGTGATGTATCTCTATGGGATAGAGGACAGATAGAGGACAGATAGAGGACAGAGGGGTGATGTATCTCTATGGGATAGAGGACAGAG
The DNA here is from genome assembly GCF_002021735.2 of Oncorhynchus kisutch. Classification (NCBI taxonomy): domain Eukaryota; kingdom Metazoa; phylum Chordata; class Actinopteri; order Salmoniformes; family Salmonidae; genus Oncorhynchus; species Oncorhynchus kisutch. Next base: position 78,500,549 of record NC_034178.2, read on the forward strand.
GGGTGATGTATCTCTATGGGATAGAGGACAGATAGATGATGTATCTCTATGGGATAGAGGACAGAGGGGTGATGTATCTCTATGGGATAGAGGACAGAGAGATGATGTATCTCTATGGGATAGAGGACAGATAGAGGACAGAGGGGTGATGTATCTCTATGGGATAGAGGACAGAGGGGTGATGTATCTGTATGGGATAGAGGACAGAGAGATGATGTATCTCTATGGGATAGAGGACAGATAGAGGACAGAGGGGTGATGTATCTCTATGGGATAGAGGACAGAGGGGTGATGTATCTGTATGGGATAGAGGACAGAAAGGGGACAGAGGGGTGATGTATCTGTATGGGATAGAGGACAGAGGGGTGATGTATCTCTATGGGATAGAGGACAGATAGAGGACAGAAAGGGGACAGAGAGATTATGTATCTGTATGGGATAGAGGACAGATAGAGGACAGAGGGGTGATGTATCTGTATGGGATAGAGGACAGAGGGGTGATGTATCTGTATGGGATAGAGGACAGAGGGGTGATGTATCTCTATGGGATAGAGGACAGAAAGGGGACAGAGGGGTGATGTATCTCTATGGGATAGAGGACAGAAAGGGGACAGAGGGGTGATGTATCTCTATGGGATAGAGGACAGATAGAGGACAGAGGGGTGATGTATCTCTATGGGATAGAGGACAGAGGGGGTGATGTATCTCTATGGGATAGAGGACAGAGGGGTGATGTATCTCTATGGGATAGAGGATAGATAGAGGACAGAGGGGTGATGTATCTCTATGGGATAGAGGACAGATAGAGGACAGAGGGGTGATGTATCTCTATGGGATAGAGGACAGAGGGGTGATGTATCTCTATGGGATAGAGGACAGAGAGATGATGTATCTGTATGGGATAGAGGACAGAGAGATGATGTATCTGTATGGGATAGAGGACAGATAGAGGACAGAGGGGTGATGTATCTCTATGGAATAGAGGACAGATAGAGGACAGAGGGGTGATGTATCTGTATGGGATAGAGGACAGAGGGGTGATGTATCTCTATGGGATAGAGGACAGAGGGGTGATGTGTCAATATGGGATAGAGGACAGAGGGGTGATGTATCTCTATGGGATAGAGGACAGATAGAGGACAGAGAGGTGATGTATCTCTATGGTATAGAGGGCAGAGGGGTCATGTATCTATATGGGATAGAGGACAGAGAGGTGATGTATCTCTATGGGATAGAGGACAGATAGAGGACATAGAGGGGTGATGTATCTCTATGGGATAGAGGACAGATAGAGGACAGATAGAGGACAGAGGGGTGATGTATCTCTATGGGATAGAGGACAGAGGGGTGATGTATCTCTATGGGATAGAGGACAGATAGAGGACAGATAGAGGACAGAGAGGTGATGTATCTCTATGGGATAGAGGACAGATAGAGGACAGATAGAAGACAGAGGGGTGATGTATCTCTATGGGATAGAGGACAGAGGGGTGATGTATCTCTATGGGATAGAGGACAGATAGATGATGTATCTCTATGGGATAGAGGACAGAGGGGTGATGTATCTCTATGGGATAGAGGACAGAGAGATGATGTATCTCTATGGGATAGAGGACAGATAGAGGACAGAGGGGTGATGTATCTCTATGGGATAGAGGACAGAGGGGTGATGTATCTGTATGGGATAGAGGACAGAGAGATGATGTATCTCTATGGGATAGAGGACAGATAGAGGACAGAGGGGTGATGTATCTCTATGGGATAGAGGACAGAGGGGTGATGTATCTGTATGGGATAGAGGACAGAAAGGGGACAGAGGGGTGATGTATCTGTATGGGATAGAGGACAGAGGGGTGATGTATCTCTATGGGATAGAGGACAGATAGAGGACAGAAAGGGGACAGAGAGATGATGTATCTGTATGGGATAGAGGACAGATAGAGAACAGAGGGGTGATGTATCTCTATGGGATAGAGGACAGATAGAGGACAGAGGGGTGATGTATCTCTATGGGATAGAGGACAGAGGGGGTGATGTATCTCTATGGGATAGAGGACAGAGAGATGATGTATCTGTATGGGATAGAGGACAGAGAGATGATGTATCTGTATGGGATAGAGGACAGATAGAGGACAGAGGGGTGATGTATCTCTATGGAATAGAGGACAGATAGAGGACAGAGGGGTGATGTATCTGTATGGGATAGAGGACAGAGGGGTGATGTATCTCTATGGGATAGAGGACAGAGGGGTGATGTGTCAATATGGGATAGGGGACAGAGGGGTGATGTATCTCTATGGGATAGAGGACAGATAGAGGACAGAGAGGTGATGTATCTCTATGGTATAGAGGGCAGAGGGGTCATGTATCTATATGGGATAGAGGACAGAGAGGTGATGTATCTCTATGGGATAGAGGACAGATAGAGGACAGAGGGGTGATGTATCTCTATGGGATAGAGGACAGAGGGGTGATGTATCTCTATGGGATAGAGGACAGATAGATGATGTATCTCTATGGGATAGAGGACAGAGGGGTGATGTATCTCTATGGGATAGAGGACAGAGAGATGATGTATCTCTATGGGATAGAGGACAGATAGAGGACAGAGGGGTGATGTATCTCTATGGGATAGAGGACAGAAAGGGGACAGAGAGATGATGTATCTGTATGGGATAGAGGACAGAGAGATGATGTATCTCTATGGGATAGAGGACAGAGGGGTGATGTATCTGTATGGGATAGAGGACAGAAAGGGGACAGAGGGGTGATGTATCTGTATGGGATAGAGGACAGAGGGGTGATGTATCTCTATGGGATAGAGGACAGATAGAGGACAGAAAGGGGACAGAGAGATGATGTATCTGTATGGGATAGAGGACAGATAGAGGACAGAGGGGTGATGTATCTGTATGGGATAGAGGACAGAGGGGTGATGTATCTGTATGGGATAGAGGACAGAGGGGTGATGTATCTCTATGGGATAGAGGACAGATAGAGGACAGAGGGGTGATGTATCTGTATGGGATAGAGGACAGAAAGGGGACAGAGAGATGATGTATCTGTATGGGATAGAGGACAGAGAGATGATGTATCTCTATGGGATAGAGGACAGATAGAGGACAGAGGGGTGATGTATCTCTATGGGATAGAGGACAGAGGGGTGATGTATCTGTATGGGATAGAGGACAGAAAGGGGACAGAGGGGTGATGTATCTGTATGGGATAGAGGACAGAGGGGTGATGTATCTCTATGGGATAGAGGACAGATAGAGGACAGAAAGGGGACAGAGAGATGATGTATCTGTATGGGATAGAGGACAGATAGAGGACAGAGGGGTGATGTATCTGTATGGGATAGAGGACAGAGGGGTGATGTATCTGTATGGGATAGAGGACAGAGGGGTGATGTATCTCTATGGGATAGAGGACAGATAGAGGACAGAGGGGTGATGTATCTCTATGGGATAGAGGACAGATAGAGGACAGAGGGGTGATGTATCTCTATGGGATAGAGGACAGAGGGGTGATGTATCTGTATGGGATAGAGGACAGAGAGATGATGTATCTGTATGGGAGAGGAGAGATAGAGGACAGAGGGGTGATGTATCTGTATGGGATAGAGGACAGAAAGGGGACAGAGAGATGATGTATCTGTATGGGATAGAGGACAGATAGAGGACAGAGGGGTGATGTATCTGTATGGGATAGAGGACAGAAAGGGGACAGAGAGATGATGTATCTGTATGGGATAGAGGACAGATAGAGGACAGAGGGGTGATGTATCTCTATGGGATAGAGGACAGAGGGGTGATGTATCTCTATGGGATAGAGGACAGATAGATGATGTATCTCTATGGGATAGAGGACAGAGGGGTGATGTATCTCTATGGGATAGAGGACAGATAGATGATGTATCTGTATGGGATAGAGGACAGAGAGATGATGTATCTCTATGGGATAGAGGACAGATAGAGGACAGAGGGGTGATGTATCTCTATGGGATAGAGGACAGAGGGGTGATGTATCTGTATGGGATAGAGGACAGATAGAGGACAGAGGGGTGATGTATCTCTATGGGATAGAGGACAGATAGAGGACAGAGGGGTGATGTATCTCTATGGGATAGAGGACAGAGGGGTGATGTATCTGTATGGGATAGAGGACAGAGAGATGATGTATCTGTATGGGAGAGGAGAGATAGAGGACAGAGGGGTGATGTATCTGTATGGGATAGAGGACAGAAAGGGGACAGAGAGATGATGTATCTGTATGGGATAGAGGACAGATAGAGGACAGAGGGGTGATGTATCTGTATGGGATAGAGGACAGAAAGGGGACAGAGAGATGATGTATCTGTATGGGATAGAGGACAGATAGAGGACAGAGGGGTGATGTATCTCTATGGGATAGAGGACAGAGGGGTGATGTATCTCTATGGGATAGAGGACAGATAGAGGACAGAAAGGGGACAGAGAGATGATGTATCTGTATGGGATAGAGGACAGATAGAGGACAGAGGGGTGATGTATCTGTATGGGATAGAGGACAGAGGGGTGATGTATCTGTATGGGATAGAGGACAGAGGGGTGATGTATCTCTATGGGATAGAGGACAGAAAGGGGACAGAGGGGTGATGTATCTCTATGGGATAGAGGACAGAAAGGGGACAGAGGGGTGATGTATCTCTATGGGATAGAGGACAGATAGAGGACAGAGGGGTGATGTATCTCTATGGGATAGAGGACAGAGGGGTGATGTATCTCTATGGGATAGAGGACAGAGGGGTGATGTATCTCTATGGGATAGAGGATAGATAGAGGACAGAGGGGTGATGTATCTCTATGGGATAGAGGACAGATAGAGGACAGAGGGGTGATGTATCTCTATGGGATAGAGGACAGAGGGGTGATGTATCTCTATGGGATAGAGGACAGAGAGATGATGTATCTGTATGGGATAGAGGACAGAGAGATGATGTATCTGTATGGGATAGAGGACAGATAGAGGACAGAGGGGTGATGTATCTCTATGGAATAGAGGACAGATAGAGGACAGAGGGGTGATGTATCTGTATGGGATAGAGGACAGAGGGGGTGATGTATCTCTATGGGATAGAGGACAGAGGGGTGATGTGTCAATATGGGATAGAGGACAGAGGGGTGATGTATCTCTATGGGATAGAGGACAGATAGAGGACAGAGAGGTGATGTATCTCTATGGTATAGAGGGCAGAGGGGTCATGTATCTATATGGGATAGAGGACAGAGAGGTGATGTATCTCTATGGGATAGAGGACAGATAGAGGACATAGAGGGGTGATGTATCTCTATGGGATAGAGGACAGAGGGGTGATGTATCTCTATGGGATAGAGGACAGATAGAGGACAGATAGAGGACAGAGAGGTGATGTATCTCTATGGGATAGAGGACAGATAGAGGACAGATAGAGGACAGAGGGGTGATGTATCTCTATGGGATAGAGGACAGAGGGGTGATGTATCTCTATGGGATAGAGGACAGATAGAGGACAGATAGAGGACAGAGAGGTGATGTATCTCTATGGGATAGAGGACAGATAGAGGACAGATAGAGGACAGAGGGGTGATGTATCTCTATGGGATAGAGGACAGAGGGGTGATGTATCTCTATGGGATAGAGGACAGATAGATGATGTATCTCTATGGGATAGAGGACAGAGGGGTGATGTATCTCTATGGGATAGAGGACAGAGAGATGATGTATCTCTATGGGATAGAGGACAGATAGAGGACAGAGGGGTGATGTATCTCTATGGGATAGAGGACAGAGGGGTGATGTATCTGTATGGGATAGAGGACAGAGAGATGATGTATCTCTATGGGATAGAGGACAGATAGAGGACAGAGGGGTGATGTATCTCTATGGGATAGAGGACAGAGGGGTGATGTATCTGTATGGGATAGAGGACAGAAAGGGGACAGAGGGGTGATGTATCTCTATGGTATAGAGGGCAGAGGGGTCATGTATCTATATGGGATAGAGGACAGAGAGGTGATGTATCTCTATGGGATAGAGGACAGATAGAGGACATAGAGGGGTGATGTATCTCTATGGGATAGAGGACAGATAGAGGACAGATAGAGGACAGAGGGGTGATGTATCTCTATGGGATAGAGGACAGAGGGGTGATGTATCTCTATGGGATAGAGGACAGATAGAGGACAGATAGAGGACAGAGAGGTGATGTATCTCTATGGGATAGAGGACAGATAGAGGACAGATAGAGGACAGAGGGGTGATGTATCTCTATGGGATAGAGGACAGAGGGGTGATGTATCTCTATGGGATAGAGGACAGATAGATGATGTATCTCTATGGGATAGAGGACAGAGGGGTGATGTATCTCTATGGGATAGAGGACAGAGAGATGATGTATCTCTATGGGATAGAGGACAGATAGAGGACAGAGGGGTGATGTATCTCTATGGGATAGAGGACAGAGGGGTGATGTATCTGTATGGGATAGAGGACAGAGAGATGATGTATCTCTATGGGATAGAGGACAGATAGAGGACAGAGGGGTGATGTATCTCTATGGGATAGAGGACAGAGGGGTGATGTATCTGTATGGGATAGAGGACAGAAAGGGGACAGAGGGGTGATGTATCTGTATGGGATAGAGGACAGAGGGGTGATGTATCTCTATGGGATAGAGGACAGATAGAGGACAGAAAGGGGACAGAGAGATGATGTATCTGTATGGGATAGAGGACAGATAGAGAACAGAGGGGTGATGTATCTCTATGGGATAGAGGACAGATAGAGGACAGAGGGGTGATGTATCTCTATGGGATAGAGGACAGAGGGGTGATGTATCTCTATGGGATAGAGGACAGAGAGATGATGTATCTGTATGGGATAGAGGACAGAGAGATGATGTATCTGTATGGGATAGAGGACAGATAGAGGACAGAGGGGTGATGTATCTCTATGGAATAGAGGACAGATAGAGGACAGAGGGGTGATGTATCTGTATGGGATAGAGGACAGAGGGGTGATGTATCTCTATGGGATAGAGGACAGAGGGGTGATGTGTCAATATGGGATAGGGGACAGAGGGGTGATGTATCTCTATGGGATAGAGGACAGATAGAGGACAGAGAGGTGATGTATCTCTATGGTATAGAGGGCAGAGGGGTCATGTATCTATATGGGATAGAGGACAGAGAGGTGATGTATCTCTATGGGATAGAGGACAGATAGAGGACAGAGGGGTGATGTATCTCTATGGGATAGAGGACAGAGGGGTGATGTATCTCTATGGGATAGAGGACAGATAGATGATGTATCTCTATGGGATAGAGGACAGAGGGGTGATGTATCTCTATGGGATAGAGGACAGAGAGATGATGTATCTCTATGGGATAGAGGACAGATAGAGGACAGAGGGGTGATGTATCTCTATGGGATAGAGGACAGAAAGGGGACAGAGAGATGATGTATCTGTATGGGATAGAGGACAGAGAGATGATGTATCTCTATGGGATAGAGGACAGATAGAGGACAGAGGGGTGATGTATCTCTATGGGATAGAGGACAGAGGGGTGATGTATCTGTATGGGATAGAGGACAGAAAGGGGACAGAGGGGTGATGTATCTGTATGGGATAGAGGACAGAGGGGTGATGTATCTCTATGGGATAGAGGACAGATAGAGGACAGAAAGGGGACAGAGAGATGATGTATCTGTATGGGATAGAGGACAGATAGAGGACAGAGGGGTGATGTATCTGTATGGGATAGAGGACAGAGGGGTGATGTATCTGTATGGGATAGAGGACAGAGGGGTGATGTATCTCTATGGGATAGAGGACAGATAGAGGACAGAGGGGTGATGTATCTGTATGGGATAGAGGACAGAAAGGGGACAGAGAGATGATGTATCTGTATGGGATAGAGGACAGAGAGATGATGTATCTCTATGGGATAGAGGACAGATAGAGGACAGAGGGGTGATGTATCTCTATGGGATAGAGGACAGAGGGGTGATGTATCTGTATGGGATAGAGGACAGAGGGGTGATGTATCTCTATGGGATAGAGGACAGATAGAGGACAGAAAGGGGACAGAGAGATGATGTATCTGTATGGGATAGAGGACAGATAGAGGACAGAGGGGTGATGTATCTGTATGGGATAGAGGACAGAGGGGTGATGTATCTGTATGGGATAGAGGACAGAGGGGTGATGTATCTCTATGGGATAGAGGACAGATAGAGGACAGAGGGTTGATGTATCTCTATGGGATAGAGGACAGATAGAGGACAGAGGGGTGATGTATCTCTATGGGATAGAGGACAGAGGGGTGATGTATCTGTATGGGATAGAGGACAGAGAGATGATGTATCTGTATGGGAGAGGAGAGATAGAGGACAGAGGGGTGATGTATCTGTATGGGATAGAGGACAGAAAGGGGACAGAGAGATGATGTATCTGTATGGGATAGAGGACAGAAAGGGGACAGAGAGATGATGTATCTGTATGGGATAGAGGACAGATAGAGGACAGAGGGGTGATGTATCTCTATGGGATAGAGGACAGAGGGGTGATGTATCTCTATGGGATAGAGGACAGATAGATGATGTATCTCTATGGGATAGAGGACAGAGGGGTGATGTATCTCTATGGGATAGAGGACAGATAGATGATGTATCTGTATGGGATAGAGGACAGAGAGATGATGTATCTCTATGGGATAGAGGACAGATAGAGGACAGAGGGGTGATGTATCTCTATGGGATAGAGGACAGAGGGGTGATGTATCTGTATGGGATAGAGGACAGATAGAGGACAGAGGGGTGATGTATCTCTATGGGATAGAGGACAGATAGAGGACAGAGGGGTGATGTATCTCTATGGGATAGAGGACAGAGGGGTGATGTATCTGTATGGGATAGAGGACAGAGAGATGATGTATCTGTATGGGAGAGGAGAGATAGAGGACAGAGGGGTGATGTATCTGTATGGGATAGAGGACAGAAAGGGGACAGAGAGATGATGTATCTGTATGGGATAGAGGACAGATAGAGGACAGAGGGGTGATGTATCTGTATGGGATAGAGGACAGAAAGGGGACAGAGAGATGATGTATCTGTATGGGATAGAGGACAGATAGAGGACAGAGGGGTGATGTATCTCTATGGGATAGAGGACAGAGGGGTGATGTATCTGTATGGGATAGAGGACAGAAAGGGGACAGAGGGGTGATGTATCTGTATGGGATAGAGGACAGAGGGGTGATGTATCTCTATGGGATAGAGGACAGATAGAGGACAGAAAGGGGACAGAGAGATGATGTATCTGTATGGGATAGAGGACAGATAGAGGACAGAGGGGTGATGTATCTGTATGGGATAGAGGACAGAGGGGTGATGTATCTGTATGGGATAGAGGACAGAGGGGTGATGTATCTCTATGGGATAGAGGACAGAAAGGGGACAGAGGGGTGATGTATCTCTATGGGATAGAGGACAGAAAGGGGACAGAGGGGTGATGTATCTCTATGGGATAGAGGACAGATAGAGGACAGAGGGGTGATGTATCTCTATGGGATAGAGGACAGAGGGGTGATGTATCTCTATGGGATAGAGGACAGAGGGGTGATGTATCTCTATGGGATAGAGGATAGATAGAGGACAGAGGGGTGATGTATCTCTATGGGATAGAGGACAGATAGAGGACAGAGGGGTGATGTATCTCTATGGGATAGAGGACAGAGGGGTGATGTATCTCTATGGGATAGAGGACAGAGAGATGATGTATCTGTATGGGATAGAGGACAGAGAGATGATGTATCTGTATGGGATAGAGGACAGATAGAGGACAGAGGGGTGATGTATCTCTATGGAATAGAGGACAGATAGAGGACAGAGGGGTGATGTATCTGTATGGGATAGAGGACAGAGGGGTGATGTATCTCTATGGGATAGAGGACAGAGGGGTGATGTGTCAATATGGGATAGAGGACAGAGGGGTGATGTATCTCTATGGGATAGAGGACAGATAGAGGACAGAGAGGTGATGTATCTCTATGGTATAGAGGGCAGAGGGGTCATGTATCTATATGGGATAGAGGACAGAGAGGTGATGTATCTCTATGGGATAGAGGACAGATAGAGGACATAGAGGGGTGATGTATCTCTATGGGATAGAGGACAGATAGAGGACAGAGGGGTGATGTATCTCTATGGGATAGAGGACAGAGGGGTGATGTATCTCTATGGGATAGAGGACAGATAGAGGACAGATAGAGGACAGAGAGGTGATGTATCTCTATGGGATAGAGGACAGATAGAGGACAGATAGAGGACAGAGGGGTGATGTATCTCTATGGGATAGAGGACAGAGGGGTGATGTATCTCTATGGGATAGAGGACAGATAGATGATGTATCTCTATGGGATAGAGGACAGAGGGGTGATGTATCTCTATGGGATAGAGGACAGAGAGATGATGTATCTCTATGGGATAGAGGACAGATAGAGGACAGAGGGGTGATGTATCTCTATGGGATAGAGGACAGAGGGGTGATGTATCTGTATGGGATAGAGGACAGAGAGATGATGTATCTCTATGGGATAGAGGACAGATAGAGGACAGAGGGGTGATGTATCTCTATGGGATAGAGGACAGAGGGGTGATGTATCTGTATGGGATAGAGGACAGAAAGGGGACAGAGGGGTGATGTATCTGTATGGGATAGAGGACAGAGGGGTGATGTATCTCTATGGGATAGAGGACAGATAGAGGACAGAAAGGGGACAGAGAGATGATGTATCTGTATGGGATAGAGGACAGATAGAGAACAGAGGGGTGATGTATCTCTATGGGATAGAGGACAGATAGAGGACAGAGGGGTGATGTATCTCTATGGGATAGAGGACAGAGGGGTGATGTATCTCTATGGGATAGAGGACAGAGAGATGATGTATCTGTATGGGATAGAGGACAGAGAGATGATGTATCTGTATGGGATAGAGGACAGATAGAGGACAGAGGGGTGATGTATCTCTATGGAATAGAGGACAGATAGAGGACAGAGGGGTGATGTATCTGTATGGGATAGAGGACAGAGGGGTGATGTATCTCTATGGGATAGAGGACAGAGGGGTGATGTGTCAATATGGGATAGGGGACAGAGGGGTGATGTATCTCTATGGGATAGAGGACAGATAGAGGACAGAGAGGTGATGTATCTCTATGGTATAGAGGGCAGAGGGGTCATGTATCTATATGGGATAGAGGACAGAGAGGTGATGTATCTCTATGGGATAGAGGACAGATAGAGGACAGAGGGGTGATGTATCTCTATGGGATAGAGGACAGAGGGGTGATGTATCTCTATGGGATAGAGGACAGATAGATGATGTATCTCTATGGGATAGAGGACAGAGGGGTGATGTATCTCTATGGGATAGAGGACAGAGAGATGATGTATCTCTATGGGATAGAGGACAGATAGAGGACAGAGGAGTGATGTATCTCTATGGGATAGAGGACAGAAAGGGGACAGAGAGATGATGTATCTGTATGGGATAGAGGACAGAGAGATGATGTATCTCTATGGGATAGAGGACAGATAGAGGACAGAGGGGTGATGTATCTCTATGGGATAGAGGACAGAGGGGTGATGTATCTGTATGGGATAGAGGACAGAAAGGGGACAGAGGGGTGATGTATCTGTATGGGATAGAGGACAGAGGGGTGATGTATCTCTATGGGATAGAGGACAGATAGAGGACAGAAAGGGGACAGAGAGATGATGTATCTGTATGGGATAGAGGACAGATAGAGGACAGAGGGGTGATGTATCTGTATGGGATAGAGGACAGAGGGGTGATGTATCTGTATGGGATAGAGGACAGAGGGGTGATGTATCTCTATGGGATAGAGGACAGATAGAGGACAGAGGGGTGATGTATCTGTATGGGATAGAGGACAGAAAGGGGACAGAGAGATGATGTATCTGTATGGGATAGAGGACAGAGAGATGATGTATCTCTATGGGATAGAGGACAGATAGAGGACAGAGGGGTGATGTATCTCTATGGGATAGAGGACAGAGGGGTGATGTATCTGTATGGGATAGAGGACAGAAAGGGGACAGAGGGGTGATGTATCTGTATGGGATAGAGGACAGAGGGGTGATGTATCTCTATGGGATAGAGGACAGATAGAGGACAGAAAGGGGACAGAGAGATGATGTATCTGTATGGGATAGAGGACAGATAGAGGACAGAGGGGTGATGTATCTGTATGGGATAGAGGACAGAGGGGTGATGTATCTGTATGGGATAGAGGACAGAGGGGTGATGTATCTCTATGGGATAGAGGACAGATAGAGGACAGAGGGGTGATGTATCTCTATGGGATAGAGGACAGAGGGGTGATGTATCTCTATGGGATAGAGGACAGAGGGGTGATTATCTCTATGGGATAGAGGACAGATAGAGGATAGAGGGGTGATGTATCTCTATGGTATAGGGGACAGATAGGGGTAGTTTAGCTCCATGGTATAGGGGACAGATAGGGGTAATGTAGCTCCATGTTATAGGGGACAGATAGGGGTTATGTAGCTCCATGGTATAGGAGACAGATGGGGGTGATGTAGCTCCATGGTATAGGGGACAGATAGGGGACAGATAGGGCTGATATACATATGGGGTTATGTAGCTCTATGGTATAGAGGACAGAGAGGGTGATGTAGGTCAATGATATAGGGGACAGATAGGGGTGACATACATATAGGGGTAATGTAGCTCTATGATATAGAGGACAGATAGAGTGATGCAGCTCTATGATATAGAGGACAGATAGGGTGATGCAGCTCTATGATATAGAGGACAGATAGGGGTTATGCAGCTCTATGATATAGGGGACAGATAGGGTGATGCAGCTCTATGATATAGGGGACAGATAGGGGTGATATACATATAGGGGTAATGTAGCTCTATGGTATAGAGGACAGATAGGGTGATGTGGCTCTCTGATATAGGGGACAGATAGGGGACAGATAGGGGTGATATACATATAGGGTAATGTAGCTCTATGGTATAGAGGACAGAGAGGGTGATGTAGGTCAATGATATAGGGGACAGATAGGGGTGATATACATATAGGGGTAATGTAGCTCTATGATATAGGGGACAGTTAGGGGACAGATAGGGGTGATATACTTATAGGGGTAGTGTAGCTCTATGGTATAGAGGACAGATAGGGTGATGCAGCTCTATGATATAGGGGACAGATAGGGGTGATATACATATGGTGTAATGTAGCTCTATGGTATAGAGGACAGAGAGGGTGATGTAGGTCAATGATATAGGGGACAGATAGGGGTGATATACATATGGGGTAATGTAGCTCTATGGTATAGAGGACATAGAGGGTAATGTAGCTCTATGGTATAGAGGACAGATAGGGGACAGATAGGGGTGATATACATATAGGGGTAATGTAGCTCTATGATATAGGGGACAGATAGGGGACAGATAGGGGTGATATACATATAGGGGTAATGTAGCTCTATGGTATAGAGGACAGATAGGGTGATGCAGCTCTATGATATAGGGGACAGATAGGGGACAGATAGGGGTGATATACATATGGGGTAATGTAGCTCTATGGTATAGAGGACAGAGAGGGTAATGTAGCTCTATGGTATAGAGGACAGATAGGGGACAGTTAGGGGACAGATAGGGGTGATATATAGGGGTAATGTAGCTCTATGATATAGGGGACAGTTAGGGGACAGATAGGGGTGATATATATAGGGGTAATGTAGCTCTATGATATATGGGACAGATAGGGGACTGATAGGGGTGATATACATATAGGGGTAATGTAGCTCTATGTTATAGAGGACAGATAGGGTGATGCAGCTCTATGATATAGGGGACAGATAGGGGACAGGTAGGGGTGATATACATATGGGGTAATGTAGCTCTATGGTATAGAGGACAGAGAGGGTAATGTAGCTCTATGGTATAGAGGACAGATAGGGGACAGATAGGGGTGATATACATATAGGGGTAATGTAGCTCTATGGTATAGGGGACAGTTAGGGGACAGATAGGGGTGATATACTTATAGGGGTAGTGTAGCTCTATGGTATAGAGGACAGATAGGGTGATGCAGCTCTATGATATAGGGGACAGATAGGGGTGATATACATATGGGGTAATGTAGCTCTATGGTATAGAGGACATAGAGGGTAATGTAGCGCTATGGTATAGAGGACAGATAGGGGACAGATAGGGGTGATATACATATAGGGGTAATGTAGCTCTATGATATAGGGGACAGATAGGGGTGATATACATATAGGGGTAATGTATCTCTACTATATAGGGGACAGATAGGGGACAGATAGGGGTGATATACATATAGGGGTAATGTAGCTCTATGATATAGGGGACAGATAGGGGTGATATACATATAGGGGTAATGTATCTCTACTATATAGGGGACAGATAGGGGACAGATAGGGGTGATATACATATAGGGGTAATGTAGCTCTATGATATAGGGGACAGTTAGGGGTTATGTCAAGGACTTTTGTGTGTATGCTATAGTTTTAGTAACTATAAACAAGTAACATTCATTTTCTTCTCTGTTTTCTATAAAATGTATGTTTGTGAATTCAAATGCTGCGCAATTCTGCTGTTTGCCAATGTGTTTGTGGGTTCTACTGTATTTTGTGTTGACATTTCTGTTTATAATGTGCTTGCCTGTTGTAATATGTATAGTCCCAACATATGGTAGTGTACCTTTAGGAATGGCTATAACAATGCTGACAGTCCATTTGACGACATGGGAGCCATCTTTGCTGTTTGTACTAGTCAGGTCATCGGGTATGTCTTTGCTGTCTGTCGTAACGATGACATCCACAGGTGAGCTGGACTCCGAATATGACCTGTCCTGGTCTCTATGTTCTTGTCCCCCTGGGAACATGTCCTCCCTGTCCCTGTCTCTCCCACACCCTTCTGTCTCTGTGTCCTCCCCCAAATCAGAGTCTGGTGGAGAGGGAAAGGGTAGAGAGCTCTTGGAGTCTGGTTCCTCACACAGTGATCTGGACTCCATGGTTCAGTCACAGCTTTTTCTGGTTAATAGACAATGTAACGTTACTGACTGAATAACATACCTGCCAAGGGAACAAACATTGTTATTTCTAACTTCGTCAAAAATAAATATAAATAAATATAATAAATTACGTTGCAGCCAAACAAAGTAAATGTTCATAATTTTATTCTTAAAATAACAAATGTCATGCTCTACACTCCTAACAACAATGTGTAAATGCTACGCATACAACAATACAAGATACAGCTCTACATTATTATGCAACTTTTAAAATCATAATTCACAATGCACAAGCCTACCGTTTACTGTCCTGCTTGCCTGTGTGGGTTGGTGATCCTACCGATCCTTCAGGCACATAATTTTCACATCATCTAAGTAAAATTACATGTCAACTTTTCTGTGAATCACCTTCCTACTTACCGCTACACGAAATAGTCCTTAGCTCTTTGGTAGACTGGAGGTGCAGTTCGGCAGATATTTCCGTTTGTGTACCTTAAATCTTTTACCAATATCATCACTGATACATGGTATATAGCCTAATTATTTTCATAATTACGTAGAATCACGGTTTCATCTTTGGCGGAATAACATCAAATGCGGTAGGATGTCACATGAACTGTTTACGTCACCTTAGCAACCAGTGTTGCGACAACAACGTGATAACGTTACAATCGCCAGTGTCACAAGTTGTTTGTAACAATGTTGCGGTGAGTTAAAGTTACATTGTGACATAATATATCATAATAAATGGCTATTATTTATCACAATGGCCAATCCGGAACGAACTGAAACTTTGAAAGCCCGATTAGATTAGAAGAATCAAGCATTGCTATTATCCTGATAATTATGAACTAGATAAAAGATTGTAGACTATTCTGATGCTAAAACAAACAATGTTTTTACAAAAAATACAAACAACCCACACAATATTTTAGTAATTTAAGACTGTCATTATTTTCAGCAATGACTTTTTTCAACCTGTTAGAAACTATTATAACAAAATCTTTAAATCATTCAATATTTTGTTTCGTGCATGAATACCACCTAGGCTTTTCAAACCATTACCCCACTCACGGACTCAATTACAGAACAATGAAGCCGTATTGATATCTGTTGGTCGACCAGACATCAGGTCCTAACTGCTAATCAACTGGTCTAACTCAATAGAACAGCAGTTGATTGGTTTAAACCCTATTATTTCAAATAAGCTACATGTCAGGACCGTTATTATCAGGTCGCAATATGATATTGCACATTGTATTGCATTCTATCCCATTATTTTATTTAATTTTGCTTTCTATTCTATAAAATATGATGTGTTCTACTCTAACTGTAATATAGTGTAATGTAGGCTAGCCTGCGTTAGAAAGATGTGAACGTGAAAACATTTTCTTTCTCTACTTTCCAGGAAACCATTTCAAATGTCGCCCCAGTTTATATGTGTTGAGGGGCTGAGCCAAAACTCGCTTCAAAGAAACGCCCTGCGCGCACAGAGAGCTCCTCTGCAGAAATACACTTTTATTCAGTCACGGAAAAGAGAACATGGACACAGGATGCTACAACATGATCACTGATACACAACTTGTTTTCTTCTCATCAATGGATGTGTACTGATTTGAAAAGAATGGATAAAATATTGGTTAAAGATAGTTGTGATCTGTACGGCCGACCCGCCCGCAGGACACAATGGATAGCGAGTACCCTGGCTTACCACTACGGACTGGATCGGGGAGTAGAGAACGAAATTATAGTTCTGGCAACCGGACTGGACCAGTATCTGCAGGAGATCTTCCACCACATGGACTGTACAGGAGATGGGAAGATATCTATGGAGGACTTTAATATTCTGTGTGAGATCTTGGGGTTGAACAAAGACTCTGAGTCGGAGGAGTGTGTGGGGGTCCTGGATAATCTGCCCAGTGAGTTTACCTTCAGGCAGTTCCACGCTAAACTCTGCGGATACTTCAGCACCAAGGCTGGGTCCCAGTATGAGAACGGGAGGTTACTGGTCGGGGAAGACAGCGAGCATATAGAGACTCAGATCCGCCTGAGGATCCCTCTGAGGCGGCGAAAGAAGATGCTATCTCTGGGGACCGGTGGGAGAGAGAGCCGGGGATCGTCACCGAACTCAGATAGACATTTGCCGGGCTGTCGGCAGCTGCACGCCTCCTGCACCCGGGAGTGTTACGAGGAGATTGTGGCTCTGGAGGAAGCAGAGGAAAGGATAACTAAACTACAGGATGAGAATGCCAGTCTGAGGGAGCTGGTGGAGGATATGAGGGCGGCTCTACAGAGCAGTGATGCCCGCTCCCTGGCACTACAGGTAAGGGTATCCAGATGGGCATCAGTGGTATTGTTATTATTATGTGTTGATGGGAGGCTTTGAGTCTGTAACAAAACATAACCCTGTAAAGGATCATGAAGTTTTAGAATAGAGACACTGACACTTTCAAATGAATATGTTTATGGGAAAGTTGGCATTGGAAAAGCTATGTTTTAGCAGGCTATTATCCCCCCATCACTGAACTGGCCATAGCCTACTGTTGTCTGTCTGTCCCCTCCCAGGTAGGACTGTTGAAGAGCCACTCCAAACATGAATCAGAGGGCGGCTGCTTCATCACTCATCACAAACTATCTGTCCGGACGACCCACAGCAGCAACAACTGCCATGGGAACAACCTCAGCCACATCAAGACGACCCACAGCAGCAATCCCAGCAGCCAGCATGACACCAGCCAGTACTCTAGCTTGAAGACCAGTAGCCAGTACACTAGCCTGCGGAGCCTCCTCCATGAGATTGACCCGATTCACAGCTCTCGGAATGGGCAGGTGGAGGAGGCCATTCTGTTTAATAAAAAGCTGGAGCAAGAGCTGAGGTCGTCGCGGGAGGCAGTGTCGGAGTTAGAGGGGTGTAACAGGGCACTGCAGGTGGAGCAGGGGGACATGAGGAAGAAGGTGGAGGATGCCCGTCAGGCGCTGGTCAGTGGAATGGGGAAGGTCAAAGAGCTGGAGGCTAAAGCCAGCAGAGTACCAGTCCTACAGAGACACATCCAGCAGCTGGAGCAGGAGATCCTCTACTACAGGTTAACACGACTGTACCTTCAGGAAAAAAACTTCAGTTACTCTACATGTTATTCCTCTACTATAGGTCCAGTTCTACATAGGTGCATGAGTCTGGTGTAGTGGTGGTGGAGTGACCTCTATAGAAGTCTGGTGTAGTGGTGGTGGAGTGACCTCTAAAGAAGTCTGGTGTAGTGGTGGTGGGGTGGCCTCTAGGAGTCTGGTGTAGAGGTGGTGGGGTGGCATCTATAGAAGTCTGGTGTAGTGGTGGTGGGGTGGACTCTAGGAGTCTGGTGTAGTGGTGGTGGGGTGTCCTCTATAGGAGCCTGGTGTAGTGGTGGTGGGGTGGCCTCTATAGGAGTCTGGTTTAGTGGTGGTGGGGTGGCCTCTATAGGAGCCTGGTGTAGTGGTGGCGGTGGGGTGTCCTCTATAGGAGTCTGGTGTAGTGGTTGTGGGGTGGCCTCTATAGGAGCCTGGTGTAGTGGTGGCGGTGGGGTGTCCTCTATAGGAGTCTGGTGTAGTGGTGGTGGTGTAGTGGTGGTGGGGTGGCCTCTATAGGAGTCTGGGGTAGAGTTGGTGGGGTGGCCTCTATAGTAGTCTGGTGTAGAGGTGGTGGGGTGGTGGTGGGTGTCCTCTATAGGAGTCTGGTGTAGTGGTGGTGGGGTGTCCTCTATAGGAGTCTGGTGTAGTGGTGGTGGGGTGGCCTCTATAGGAGTCTGGTGTAGTGGTGGTGGGGTGGCCTCTATAGGAGTCTGGTGTAGTGGTGGTGGGGTGTCCTCTATAGGAGTCTGGTGTAGTGGTGGTGGGGTGGCCTCTATAGGAGTCTGGTGTAGTGGTGGTGGGGTGGCCTCTATAGGAGTCTGGTGTAGAGGTGGTGGGGTGGCCTCTCTATAGGAGTCTGGTGTAGTGGTGGTGGGGTGTCCTCTATAGGAGTCTGGTGTAAAGGTGGTGGGGTGGCCTCTATAGGAGTCTGGTGTAGAGGTGGTGGGAGGGCCTCTATAGGTGTCTGGTGTAGTGGTGGTGGTGTAGTCGTGGTGGGGTGGCCTCTATAGGAGTCTGGTGTAGAGGTGGTGGGGTGGCCTATAGTAGTCTGGTGTAGAGGTGGTGGGGTGGTGGTGGGGTGGCCTCTATAGGAGTCTGGTGTAGTGGTGGTGGGGTGTCCTCTATAGGTGCCTGGTGTAGTGGTGGTGGGGTGGCCTCTATAGGAGTCTGGTGTAGTGGTGGCGGTGGGGTGTCCTCTATAGGAGTCTGGTGTAGTGGTGGTGGGGTGGCCTCTATAGGAGTCTGGTGTAGTGGTGGCGGTGGGGTGTCCTCTATAGGAGTCTGGTGTAGTGGTGGTGGGGTGTCCTCTATAGGAGTCTGGTGTAGTGGTGGTGGGGTGTCCTCTATAGGAGTCTGGTGTAGAGGTGGTGGGGTGGCCTCTATAGGAGTCTGGTGTAGTGGTGGTGGGGTGTCCTCTATAGGAGTCTGGTGTAGTGGTGGTGGTGTAGTGGTGGTGGGGTGGCCTCTATAGGAGTCTGGTGTAGAGTTGGTGGGGTGGCCTCTATAGTAGTCTGGTGTAGAGGTGGTGGTGGGGTGGCCTCTATAGTAATCTGGTGTAGAGGTGGTGGGGTGGTGGTGGGGTGTCCTCTATAGGAGTCTGGTGTAGTGGTGGTGGGGTGGCCTCTATAGGAGTCTGGTGTAGTGGTGGTGGGGTGGCCTCTATAGGAGTCTGGTGTAATGGTGGTGGGGTGGCCTCTATAGGAGTCTGGTGTAGTGGTGGTGGGGTGTCCTCTATAGGAGTCTGGTGTAGTGGTGGTGGGGTGGCCTCTATAGGAGCCTGGTGTAGTGGTGGTAGTGGGGTGTCCTCTATAGGAGTCTGGTGTAGTGGTGGCGGTGGGGTGTCCTCTATAGGAGTCTGGTGTAGTGGTGGTGGGGTGGCCTCTATAGGATTCTGGTGTAGTGGTGGTGGGGTGTCCTCTATAGGAGTCTGGTGTAGTGGTGGTGGTGTAGTGGTGGTGGGGTGGCCTCTATAGGAGTCTGGTGTAGAGGTGGTGGGGTGGCCTCTATAGTAGTCTGGTGTAGAGGTGGTGGTGTGGTGGTGGGGTGGCCTCTATAGGAGTCTGGTGTAGTGGTGGTGGGGTGGCCTCTATAGGAGCCTGGTGTAGTGGTGGCCCATATAGAATTCTGGTGTAGTGGTGGCGGTGGGGTGGGGTGGCCTCTATAGGAGCCTGGTGTAGTGGTGGCGGTGGGGTGGCCTCTATAGGATTCTGGTATAGTGGTGGTGGAGTGGCCTCTATAGGAGCCTGGTGTAGTTGTGGTGGGGTGGCCTCTATAGGAGTCTGGTGTAGACGTGGTGGGGTGGTCTCTACACGAGTCTGGTGTAGAGGTGATGGGGTGGCCTCTATAGTAGTCTGGTGTAGAGGTGGTGTGGTGGTGGTGGGGTGTCCTCTATAGGAGTCTGGTTTAGTGGTGGTGGGGTGTCCTCTATAGGAGCCTGGTGTAGTGGTGGTGGGGTGGCCTCTATAGGAGTCTGGTGTAGTGGTGGTGGGGTGTCCTCTATAGTAGTCTGGTGTAGTGGTGGTGGGGTGTCCTCTATAGTAGTCTGGTGTAGTGGTGGTGGGGTGTCCTCTATAGGAGTCTGGTGTAGTGGTGGTGGGGTAGCCTCTATATGATTCTGGTGTAGTGGTGGTGGGGTGGTGGTGGGGTGTCCTCTATAGGAGTCTGGTGTAGAGGTGGTGGGGTGTCCTCTATAGGTGTCTGGTGTAGTGGTGGTGGTGTAGTGGTGGTGGGGTGGCCTCTATAGGAGTCTGGTGTAGTGGTGGTGGGGTGGCCTCTATAGGAGTCTGGTGTAGTGGTGGTGGTGTAGTGGTGGTGGGGTGGCCTCTATAGGAGTCTGGTGTAGAAGTGGTGGGGTGGCCTCTATAGGAGTCTGGTGTAGTAGTGGTGGGGTGGCCTCTATAGGAATCTGGTGTAGAGGTGGTGGGGTGGCCTCTATAGGAGCCTGGTGTAGTGGTGGCCCATATAGAATTCTGGTGTAGTGGTGGCGGTGGGGTGGCCTCTATAGGAGCCTGGTGTAGTGGTGGCGGTGGGGTGGCCTCTATAGGATTCTGGTATAGTGGTGGTGGAGTGGCCTCTATAGGAGCCTGGTGTAGTTGTGGTGGGGTGGCCTCTATAGGAGTCTGGTGTAGAGGTGGTGGGGTGGTCTCTATAGGAGTCTGGTGTAGAGGTGATGGGGTGGCCTCTATAGTAGTCTTGTGTAGAGGTGGTGTGGTGGTGGTGGGGTGTCCTCTATAGGAGTCTGGTGTAGTGGTGGTGGGGTGTCCTCTATAGTAGTCTGGTGTAGTGGTGGTGGGGTGTCCTCTATAGGAGTCTGGTGTAGTGGTGGTGGGGTGTCCTCTATAGGAGTCTGGTTTAGAGGTGGTGGGGTGGTCTCTATAGGAGTCTGGTGTAGTGGTGGTGGGGTGGCCTCTATAGGATTCTGGTGTAGTGGTGGTGGGGTGTCCTCTATAGGAGTCTGGTGTAGTGGTGGTGGTGTAGTGGTGGTGGGGTGGCCTCTATAGGAGTCTGGTGTAGAGGTGGTGGGGTGGCCTCTATAGTAGTCTGGTGTAGAGGTGGTGGTGTGGTGGTGGGGTGGCCTCTATAGGAGTCTGGTGTAGTGGTGGTGGGGTGGCCTCTATAGGAGCCTGGTGTAGTGGTGGTGGTGTAGTGGTGGTGGGGTGGCCTCTATAGGAGTCTGGTGTAGAAGTGGTGGGGTGGCCTCTATAGGAGTCTGGTGTAGTAGTGGTGGGGTGGCCTCTATAGGAATCTGGTGTAGAGGTGGTGGGGTGGCCTCTATAGGAGCCTGGTGTAGTGGTGGCCCATATAGAATTCTGGTGTAGTGGTGGCGGTGGGGTGGCCTCTATAGGAGCCTGGTGTAGTGGTTGCGGTGGGGTGGCCTCTATAGGATTCTGGTATAGTGGTGGTGGAGTGGCCTCTATAGGAGCCTGGTGTAGTTGTGGTGGGGTGGCCTCTATAGGAGTCTGGTGTAGAGGTGGTGGGGTGGTCTCTATAGGAGTCTGGTGTAGAGGTGATGGGGTGGCCTCTATAGTAGTCTTGTGTAGAGGTGGTGTGGTGGTGGTGGGGTGTCCTCTATAGGAGTCTGGTGTAGTGGTGGTGGGGTGTCCTCTATAGTAGTCTGGTGTAGTGGTGGTGGGGTGTCCTCTATAGTAGTCTGGTGTAGTGGTGGTGGGGTGTCCTCTATAGGAGTCTGGTGTAGTGGTGGTGGGGTGGCCTCTATATGATTCTGGTGTAGTGGTGGTGGGGTGGTGGTGGGGTGTCCTCTATAGGAGTCTGGTGTAGAGGTGGTGGGTGTCCTCTATAGGTGTCTGGTGTAGTGGTGGTGGTGTAGTGGTGGTGGGGTGGCCTCTATAGGAGTCTGGTGTAGTGGTGGTGGGGTGGCCTCTATAGGAGTCTGGTGTAGTGGTGGTGGTGTAGTGGTGGTGGGGTGGCCTCTATAGGAGTCTGGTGTAGTGGTGGTGGGGTGGCCTCTATAGGAGTCTGGTGTAGTAGTGGTGGGGTGGCCTCTATAGGAATCTGGTGTAGAGGTGGTGGGGTGGCCTCTATAGGAGTCTGGTGTAGTGGTGGTGGGGTGTCCTCTATAGGAGTCTGGTGTAGTGGTGGTGGAGTGACCTCTATAGGAGTCTGGTGTAGTGGTGGTGGGGTGACCTCTATAGGAGTCTGGTGTAGAGGTGGTATAGTGGTGGTGGGGTGTCCTCTATAGGAGTCTGGTGTAGTAGTGGTGGGGTGGCCTCTATAGGAGTCTGGTGTAGTGGTGGTGGGGTGGCCTCTATAGGAGTCTGGTTTAGTGCTGGTGGGGTGTCCTCTATAGGAGCCTGGTGTAGTGGTGGTGGGGTGGCCTCTATAGGAGTCTGGTGTAGTGGTGGTGGGGTGTCCTCTATAGTAGTCTGGTGTAGAGGTGGTGTAGTGGTGGTGGGGTGTCCTCTATAGTAGTCTGGTGTAGTGGTGGTGGGGTGTCCTCTATAGGAGTCTGGTGTAGTGGTGGTGGGGTGTCCTCTATAGGAGTCTGGTGTAGAGGTGGTGGGGTGGCCTCTATAGGAGTCTGGTGTAGTGGTGGTGGGGTGTCCTCTATAGGTGTCTGGTGTAGTGGTGGTGGTGTAGTGGTGGTGGGGTGGCCTCTATAGGAGTCTGGTGTAGTGGTGGTGGGGTGGCCTCTATAGGAGTCTGGTGTAGTGGTGGTGGTGTAGTGGTGGTGGGGTGGCCTCAATAGGAGTCTGGTGTAGTGGTGGTGGAGTGGCCTCTATAGGAGTCTGGTGTAGTGGTGGTGGGGTGGCCTCTATAGGAGTCTGGTGTAGTAGTGGTGGGGTGGCCTCTATAGGAATCTGGTGTAGAGGTGGTGGTGTGGCCTCTATAGGATTCTGGTGTAGTGGTGGTGGGGTGTCCTCTATAGGAGTCTGGTGTAGTGGTGGTGGAGTGACCTCTATAGGAGTCTGGTGTAGAGGTGGTGTAGTGGTGGTGGGGTGTCCTCTATAGGAGTCTGGTGTAGTAGTGGTGGGGTGGCCTCTATAGGAGTCTGGTGTAGTGGTGGTGGGGTGGCCTCTATAGGAGTCTGGTGTAGAGGTGGTGGGGTGGCCTCTATAGGAGTCTGGTGTAGTGGTGGTGGGGTGACCTCTATAGGAGTCTGGTGTAGAGGTGGTGTAGTGGTGGTGGGGTGTCCTCTATAGGAGTCTGGTGTAGTGGTGGTGGAGTGACCTCTATAGGAGTCTGGTGTAGAGGTGGTGTAGTGGTGGTGGGGTGTCCTCTATAGGAGTCTGGTGTAGTAGTGGTGGGGTGGCCTCTATAGGAGTCTGGTGTAGTGGTGGTGGGGTGGCCTCTATAGGAGTCTGGTGTAGAGGTGGTGGGGTGGCCTCTATAGGAGTCTGGTGTAGTGGTGGTGGGGTGACCTCTATAGGAGTCTGGTGTAGAGGTGGTGTAGTGGTGGTGGGGTGTCCTCTATAGGAGTCTGGTGTAGTAGTGGTGGGGTGGCCTCTATAGGAGTCTGGTGTAGTGGTGGTGGGGTGGCCTCTATAGGAGTCTGGTGTAGAGGTGGTGGGGTGGCCTCTATAGGAGTCTGGTGTAGAGCTGGTGGGGTGGCCTCTATAGGAGTCTGGTGTAGTGGTGGTGGGGTGGCCTCTATAGTAGTCTGGTGTAGTGGTGGTGGTGTGTCCTCTATAGGAGTCTGGTGTAGTGGTGGTGGGGTGTCCTCTATAGGAGTCTGGTGTAGTGGTGGTGGGGTGGCCTCTATATGAGTCTGGTGTAGAGTGGTGGGGTGGTGGTGGGGTTGCCTCTATAGGAGTCTGGTGTAGTGGTGGTGGGGTGTCCTCTATAGGATTCTGGTGTAGTGGTGGTGGTGGGGTGTCCTCTATAGGAGTCTGGTGTAGTGGTGGTGGGGTGGTGGTGGGGTGTCCTCTATAGGAGTCTGGTGTAGTGGTGGTGGGGTGTCCTCTATAGGAGTCTGGTGTAGTGGTGGTGGTGGGGTGTCCTCTATAGGAGTCTGGTGTAGTGGTGGTGGGGTGGCCTCTATAGGAGTCTGGTGTAGTGGTGGTTGGGTGTCCTCTATAGGAGTCTGGTGTAGTGGTGGTGGGGTGTCCTCTATAGGAGTCTGGTGTAGTGGTGGTGTAGTGGTGGTGGGGTGTCCTCTATAGGAGTCTGGTGTAGTAGTGGTGGGGTGGCCTCTATAGGAGTCTGGTGTAGTGGTGGTGGGGTGGCCTCTATAGGAGTCTGGTGTAGAGGTGGTGGGGTGGCCTCTATAGGAGTCTGGTGTAGTGGTGGTGGGGTGACCTCTATAGGAGTCTGGTGTAGAGGTGGTGTAGTGGTGGTGGGGTGTCCTCTATAGGAGTCTGGTGTAGTAGTGGTGGGGTGGCCTCTATAGGAGTCTGGTGTAGTGGTGGTGGGGTGGCCTCTATAGGAGTCTGGTGTAGAGGTGGTGGGGTGGCCTCTATAGGAGTCTGGTGTAGAGCTGGTGGGGTGGCCTCTATAGGAGTCTGGTGTAGTGGTGGTGGGGTGGCCTCTATAGTAGTCTGGTGTAGTGGTGGTGGTGTGTCCTCTATAGGAGTCTGGTGTAGTGGTGGTGGGGTGTCCTCTATAGGAGTCTGGTGTAGTGGTGGTGGGGTGGCCTCTATATGAGTCTGGTGTAGAGTGGTGGGGTGGTGGTGCGGTATCCTCAATAGGAGTCTGTGTAGTGGTGGTGGGGTTGCCTCTATAGGAGTTTGGTGTAGTGGTGGTGGGGTGTCCTCTATAGGATTCTGGTGTAGTGGTGGTGGTGGGGTGTCCTCTATAGGAGTCTGGTGTAGTGGTGGTGGGGTGGTGGTGGGGTGTCCTCTATAGGAGTCTGGTGTAGTGGTGGTGGGGTGTCCTCTATAGGAGTCTGGTGTAGTGGTGGTGGTGGGGTGTCCTCTATAGGAGTCTGGTGTAGTGGTGGTGGGGTGGCCTCTATAGGAGTCTGGTGTAGTGGTGGTTGGGTGTCCTCTATAGGAGTCTGGTGTAGTGGTGGTGGGGTGTCCTCTATAGGAGTCTGGTGTAGTGGTGGTGGGGCGGCCTCTATAGGAGTCTGGTGTAGAGATGGTGGGGTGGCCTCTATAGGAGTCTGGTGTAGTGGTGGTGGTGGGGTGGCCTCTATAGGAGTCTGGTGTAGTGGTGGTGGGGTGGCCTCTATAGGAGTCTGGTGTAGTGGTGGTGGGGTGTCCTCTATAGGAGTCTGGTGTAGTGGTGGCGGTGGGGTGGCCTCTATAGGAGTCTGGTGTAGTGGCAGGTAGCCACTAGGCTACCTGCCCCCCCCCCCCCTCTAACCACTAGGCTACCTGCCTCCGCCCTCTAACCACTAGGCTACCTGCCTCCCCCCTCTAACCACTAGGCTACCTGCCTCCCCCCTCTAACCACTAGGCTACCTGCCATCCTAATGAAAATGAGTGATTAAAGTAGTTGAAAGTAGTTGGAAATATCAGTAGGTTTTTCTGCTATGTTTTATACCCACAGAGCCCTATCTCTAAACTACACATCACTATGCTATGTTTTATACCCACAGAGCCCTATCTCTAAACTACACATCACTATGCTGTTTTATATCCACAGAGCCCTATCTCTAAACTACACATCACTATGCTATGTTTTATACCCACAGAGCCCTAGCTCTAAACTACACATCACTATGCTATGTTTTATACCCACAGAGCCCTAGCTCTAAACTACACATCACTATGCTGTTTTATATCCACAGAGCCCTATCTCTAAACTACACATCACTATGCTATGTTTTATATCCACAGAGCCCTAGCTCTAAACTACACATCACTATGCTGTGTTTTATACCCACAGAGCCCTATCTCTAAACTACACATCACTATGCTGTTTTATATCCACAGAGCCCTAGCTCTAAACTACACATCACTATGCTATGTTTTATACCCACAGAGCCCTAGCTCTAAACTACACATCACTATGCTATGTTTTATACCCACAGAGCCCTATCTGTAAACTACACATCACTATGCTGTTTTATATCCACAGAGCCCTATCTCTAAACTACACATCACTATGCTGTTTTATATCCACAGAGCCCTAGCTCTAAATTACACATCACTATGCTGTTTTATATCCACAGAGCCCTAGCTCTAAACTACACATCACTATGCTGTTTTATATCCACAGAGCCCTAGCTCTAAACTACACATCACTATGCTGTTTTATATCCACAGAGCCCTATCTCTAAACTACACATCACTATGCTGTTTTATATCCACAGAGCCCTATCTCTAAACTACACATCACTATGCTGTTTTATATCCACAGAGCCCTATCTCTAAACTACACATCACTATGCTGTTTTATATCCACAGAGCCCTAGCTCTAAATTACACATCACTATGCTGTTTTATATCCACAGAGCCCTAGCTCTAAACTACACATCACTATGCTATGTTTTATACCCACAGAGCCCTATCTCTAAACTACACATCACTATGCTGTTTTATATCCACAGAGCCCTATCTCTAAACTACACATCACTATGCTGTTTTATATCCACAGAGCCCTAGCTCTAAATTACACATTAAAATGTTTTATATCCACAGAGTCAACTTCAACTGTAGTTGATCCTACAGCATACAATCAGTCTGGTTCCAACAGGATATAACCCTAACCCTGTGGCTGTACAGTAGGGGTGGCAGGTAGCCTAGTGGTTAGAGCGTTGGGCCAGTAACCAAAAGATTGCTGGATCGAATCCCAGAGCTGACAAGGTAAAAGTCTATCGTTCTGCCCCTAAGCAAGGCAGTTAACCCACTGTTCCCCGGGTGGCGAAGATGTGGATGTCGATTAAGGCAGCCCCCCGCACCTCTCTGATTCAGATGGGTTGGGTTCAATCTGGAAGACACATTTCAGTTGAATGCATTCAGTTGTACAACTTTCCCTAGTTGTTCCCACAGTATAGAGTCAGGCTGTTTCTGTACTGTGGCTGATCCTACAGCATAGAGTCAGCCTGGTCCAAACCCTGTTGGTGGCTGGCAGGGTAACCTTACAGTGAAATGCTTACTTACAGGCTCTAACCAATAGCGCAAAAAATGTATTAGGTGAACAATAGGTAAGTAAAATTACATGCTGGGTGGCTGGGTAACTGTCTGGCTGTGTTACAGACTGGTGTTTGTATAGCCAAGCTGCTGAGAAACTGCTTTCTCTGATTTTGTTCTTGGCAAGACACATACACTCACCAACATACACACACGCGGCAGGACGTTGACATCTGGATTCTCCCAGCTCCCCTATCGTATTTCCTCTGACATCGAACACCAGATGAAAGGCGAGAGCGAGAGAAAGAGAAAGAACTGGAACATTTGAATAAATGCTGAATGATTGATCTGGCAGGCTGGGTAACTGTATGGCTATTTGCCTGTGTTACTGGATGGCAGGCTGGGTAACTGCCTGGCTGTTTGGCTGGGTAACTGCCTGGCTGTTTGGCTGGGTTGCTGGCTGGCTGGCTGGGTAACTGTCTAGCTGGCTGGGTTACTTTCTGGGTTACTTGATGGCAGGCTGGGTAACTGTCTGGCTGTTTGGCTGGGTTACTGGCTGGCTGGGTAACTGCCTGGCTGTTTGCCTGTGTTACTGGCTGGCTGGCTGGGTAACTGTCTAGCTGGCTGGGTTACTTTCTGGGTTACTGGATGGCAGGCTGGGTAACTGTCTGGCTGTTTGGCTGGGTTACTGGCTGGCTGGGTAACTGCCTGGCTGTTTGCCTGTGTTACTGGCTGGCTGGCTGGGTAACTGTCTAGCTGGCTGGGTTACTTTCTGGGTTACTGGATGGCAGGCTGGGTAACTGTCTAGCTGGCTGGGTTACTTTCTGGGTTACAGGCTTGCTGGCTGGGTTACTTTCTGGGTTACAGGCTTGCTGGCTGGGTAACTGTCTAGCTGTCTGGATTACTTTCTGGGTTACTGGATGGCAGGCTGGGTTACTGGCTGGCTGGGTAACTGTCTGTCTGTTTGGCTGGGTTACAGGCTTGCTGGCTGGGTAACTGTCTGGCTGTCTGTGTTGCTGGCTGTCTGTGTTGCTGAATGGCTGGGTAACTGGCTGGCTGGCTGGCTGGGTGGGTAACTGGCTGGCTGGGTAACTGTCTGGCTGTGTTATAGGCTGGCTGGGTAACTGTCTGGCTGTCTGTGTTGCTGGCTGGCTGGGTAACTGTCTGGCTCTGTTACAGGCTGGCTGGCTGGGTAACTGTCTGGCTGTGTTACAGGCTGTCTGGCTGGGTAACTGTCTGGCTGTCTGTGTTGCTGGGTAACTGTCTGGCTGTGTTACAGGCTGTCTGGCTGGGTAACTGTCTGGCTGTCTGTGTTGCTGGGTAAGTGTCTGGCTGTGTTACAGGCTGGCTGGCTGGGTAACTGTCTGGCTTTTTGGCTGTGTTACAGGCTGGCCAGCTGGGTTCCTGTCTGGCAGTTTGGCTGGGTTACAGGCTGGCTGGGTAACTGTCTGTCTGGGTAAATGTCTGGCCTTGTTACAGGCTGGATGGCTGGGTAACTGTCTGGATGGGTTACTGGCTTGCTGGGTAACTGTCTTGCTGGGTTACTGGCTGCCTGGGTAACTGTCTGGCTGGGTAATGTCTGGCTGGGTAACTGTCTGGCTGGGTTACTGGCTTGCTGGGTAACTGGCTTGCTGGGTAACTGGCTGGAGGCTGTATATCCAAGCTTCTGAGAAACAGCTTTCTCTGATTTTGTTCTTGGCAAGACACATACATGCACACCCACCGACACACACACACGCGGCAGGACGTTGACATCTGGAAACACTTACAGTGATTCTCCCTGGCCCCCTATCGGATTTCCTCCGACACAGAACACCAGACAGAAGGAGAGAGAGAAAGAGAAAGAACTGGAAAATGTAAATAAATGCTGAATGATAGATCTGCTAGAGAACTGTAGTGGGAATGTGTTCTGAATAAGACACTTTGAATTTGGATTTTAAATGTAAAGAAAAACAACTAGATGGTTAAATGGTTGTTAGCTGGATAAGTTGTTTTCATGTTAGACTAAAACAGAGCCTTATGGACGGTTGGATTGACCATCATGTTGTCTGTGTGTTCTCCTGGTTTTCAGTTTGATCCAGTTCATGTCATTGTTTTTAACCTCACAACTCTCAGTCTTCCTCAGCAAAACTATTCTAGCGGACAAAGTTTCTAAAACGCCTTCAACTAAAGATGAAAACCTTATCCCAATTATAGTACTCCACCCAGATCAACTAGCTAGCTACAGTATATCACAGACAGCCCTATAAAGAGCTAAGTATATCACAGCTCCTATTAAAGGATGATGGTGATTGTAGATGCTCATGTTACGGAATACCCTCTTTGATGTCAGGTAATGTCTTGGATTGATTGTGTCGATGTATATGGAGCCCTTGTTTTTTACAAGAAAAATTTCAATGTTTTCTCCTTCACTGTGCCCAATGGGCCTGTGGTAAGTCAATGGCTCCATGGAGATCTGTTCAGCTGCAGATACTAATGGGCCTATGGTGGTCCATGGCTCCATGGAGATCTGTTTAGCTGCAGGTACTAGCCTGATTCTAAGTGGCAATAGAATCAGAATATATTTACACTGTGTATATTTATACTGAACAAAAATAAAACCGCAACACGTAAAGTATGCACAAAATGTGTTTACATCCCTGTTAGTGAGCATTATCTGACAGGTGTGGCATATCAAGAAGCTGATGAAACAGCGTGATCATTACACAGGTGCACAATGTGCTGTTTTGTCACACAACACAATGAGTTTTGGGGGAATGTGCAACTGGCATGCTGACTGCAGGAATCTCCATGAATGTTAATTTCTCTACCATAAGCCTCCTCCACCACCTGTAACTACTCCAGCCCAGGACCTCCACGTCTGTCTTCTTCACCTGCGGGATCGTCTGAGACCAGCCACCCAGACTGCTGATGAAACTGTGGGTTTGCACAACTGAAGAATTTCACACACAAACTGTCAGAAACCGTCTCAGGGAAGCTCATCTGGGTGCTCGTTGTCCTCACCAGGGTCTTGACCTGAATGTAGTTTGCGTCGTAACCGACTTCATTGGGCAAATGCTCACCTTCGATGGCCACTGTCACGCTGGAGAAGTGTGCACTTCACGGATGAATCCTGGTTTCAACTGTACCGGGTAGATGGCAAACAGCATGTATGGCGTCGTGCGAGTGGTTTGCTGATATCAACGTTGTGAACAGAGTGCCTCAGGGTGATGGTGTGGTTATGGTATGGGCAGGCATAAGATATGGACAACAAACACAATTGCATTTTATTGATGGCAATTTGAATGAGATATTGTGACAAGATCCTGAGGCCCATTGTTGTGCCATTCATCCGCCACCATCACCTCATGTTTCAGCATGATAATGCATGGACCCATGTCACAAGCATCTGTACATAATTCCTGGAAGCTGAAAATGTCCCAGTTCTTCCATGGCCTGCATACTCACCAGACATGTCACCCATTGAGCATGTTCGGGATGCTCTGGATCGATGTGTTCGACAGAGTGTTCCAGTTCCCACCACCTACCAGCACTTCACACAGCCATTGAGGTGGAGTGGGACAACATTTCACAGGCCACAATCAACAGCCTGATCAATATGAGAAGGAGATGTGTCGTGCTGCAGGAGGCAAATGGTGATCACACCAGATACCGACTGGTTTTCTGATCTTTACCCCTACCTTTTTAAACAAGGTATCTGTGACCAACAGATGCATATCTGTATTCTCAGTCATGTGAAATCCATAGATTAGGTCCTAATGAATGTATTCCCAGTCATGTGAAATCCATAGATTAGGGCCTAATTTATTTATTTCAATTGACTGATTTACTTATATGAACTGTAAGTCAGTAAAATGCATTTCTATTTTTGTTCTGTATATATATTATATCTCTTTGACTGTTCTCTCCCAGGTCGGAGGTGTCTAAATTACAGCTCTCAGGGTGCACAAGGGCAAATAAGCAGGTGGGCGGAGCCTGCGGACCAGTCCAGAGGTGTTGCCTAGACAACCAACAGGACCGCCGGTCCCCCACCGGCCGCTCTGAGACAACTCCAGATAACAGTAAGACACCACGAGGGGTTTGTTTGTTTTTCTGACGTCTATGTGTGTTAATGTGTGTGTTCTGTCCTCCAGGTCAGGAGCAGTTGTTCCGGTCAGTAGAAGGCCAAGCAGCATCAGACGACGACGAGGAAAAGTGGACAGGTGAGAACAGGTTTAGTGTGTGTGCATGTTTGGGATGGCTTTTCACATGAACATGTGTTAAATGTAAACGTGTATTAATTCATGTTAATTGATGTTGATGTGTGTTGGGGACAGGTGAACAACAGAGACAGGTGGACGAAATGAAGAGGATCCGCACCAGACTGTCCTGCTGCGGAGACAGGTACACAGTACACACACAGGATAATGCACACACACACACACACACACACACACACACACACACACACACACACACACACACAGAGAGAGAGAAGCACACACAGACGCATAGACACATGCACTCACACATAGGTATGCACACACACGCATTAGCCTCTCACACACACATGTTTATGTGAAAAATGGGGACCATAACCCTAACCTGTATGTAATTGACCTGCCTCTGTCTCTCCTGTCCCTTAGGTGTGATGACAAGGCTATGAAGAAACTGCTGTCCCACTTCAGTGGTTCCAGGAGGAGTGAGGAGAGCACAAGAGGAGGAGGAGAGGAGGAGGAGGAGAGGAGTGAGGAGAGGAGGAGTGTGGTGGTAGAGCTCTTAGAGAAGGTGACGAGGCTGAATAACAAGTTGGAGCAGAAGGAGACCCAGGCACAACAGTTACAGATGGACATGGGCCAGGTACACACACGTGCACGTACACACACTCAAAGCAGAACATGTGTGGTGAGCTACAACTGGAGCCACTGACGTGAACAACCAAAATACGTCATACATGATGTTTTGACTCTCAGTTCGTTGTCATCATTCTGAGGACTGTTGGTTCTGGTGTAAAATGTATTAAAGACTAGAGGAGGAGGCAAAGACTGGGAACTGAACAGCCTGCTGGAGGTTGATATGAAAGACTGGGAACTAAACAGCCTGCTGGAGTTTGATATGAAAGACTGGGAACTGAACAGCCTGCTGGAGGTTGATATGAAAGACTGGGAACTGAACAGCCTGTTGGAGGTTGATATGAAAGACTGGGAACTGAACAACCTGCTGGAGGTTAATATGAAAGACTGGGAACTAAACAACCTCCTGAAGGTTGATATGAAAGACTGGGAACTGAACTGCCTGCTGGAGGTTGATATGAAAGACTGGGAACTGAACAGCCTGCTGGAGGTTGATATGTACGACTGGGAACTAAACAACCTGCTGGAGGTTGATATGAAAGACTGGGAACTAAACAGCCTTCTGGAGGTTAATATGAAAGACTGGGAACTAAACAACCTGCTGGAGGTTGATATGAAAGATTTGGGCTTCAAAGAGGAGAAGACTGCAGAGAGTGGCACAGCCCTCCTTCCAAATAGCACCAAGCTCCAGCCTCAGCCCAGCTCTCAGCCACCCAGGTCTCAGCTACCCAGCCTCAACCCAGTTCTCAGCCACCCAGCCCTCAGCCACCCAGCCTCAACCCAGTTCTCAGCCACCCAACCTCATCCCAGCTCCCAGCCACCCAACCTCAGCCCAGCTCCCAGCCACCCAACCTCAGCCCAGCTCCCAGCCACCCAACCTCAGCCCAGCTCCCAGCCACACAACCTCAGCCCAGCTCCCAGCCACCCAACCCCAGCCCAGCTCCCAGCCACCCAACCTCAGCCCAGCTCCCAGCCACCCAACCTCAGCCCAGCTCCCAGCCACCCAACCTCAGCCCAGCTCCCAGCCACCCAGCCTCAGCCCAGCTCCCAGCCACCCAGCCTTAGCCCAACTCCAAGCTCCCCAGCCTAAGACCAGCTCTCATCCACACATCTTCAGCCCAGCTCTTTGTCACCCAGCCTCAGAACAGCTCCCAGCTCTCAGCCACCCAGCCTCAGAACAGCTCCCAGACACCCAGCCCCAGCCCAGCTCCCAGCTCCCAGCTCCCAGACACCCAGCCCCAGCCCCAGCCCAGCTCCCAGCTCTCAACCACCCAGCCCCAGCCCAGCACCCAGACACCCAGCCTCAGCCCAGCCCCCAGCCTCAGCCCAGCTCCCAGCTACCCAGCCTCAGCCTCCCAGCCTGACCCTTAAACCCCATCCCTAACCCCAGCCAGTAGTGAACTGAGCCACCCTGACTGAAGGACAGCTGGTTCCCTGTGTGTGTTGACCACAAACACCCTTCACCCTTCAAACACCCTTCAAACCCTTCTGCTAGAGCAGAATGATTCCTGCTGGTTAGAGCCTGTTGGAGTTTTCACCCAACATGTTGGAGAAAATGAGGCGTTCTTTACATTTGATCTCTGAGGTCTATAGTACCTACAGGCAACAACCCTAAACATCTGTTCATGTTAACCATCTGCTGTGAGTGGTGACCACTTTTTAAGAACAAGTTCAGTGCTAAAATTGACATATATAATCTGCTATAGTTGACATAGTTATTCTGCTATAGTTGACGTAGTTAATCTGCTATTGTAACGATCGTCGTTGGAATGAGGTGAGGACCAAAGCGCAGCGTGGTATGTGTTCATGATGATATTTATTTAAACTCAGAACACTAAACAAAATAATAAAGATAAAGAAACTAAACCGAAACAGTTCTGTAAAGTGACAAAACACACTAGACAGAAAATAAACACCCACAAAACACAATTGGGAAAAGGCTACCTAAGTATGATTCTCCATCAGAGACAACTAACGACACCTGCCTCTGATTGAGAACCACACCAGGCCAAACACACAAACACAACATAGAAAAGGAACATAGACAACCCACCCAACTCACGCCCTGACCATACTAAAACAAAGACATACTAAAAGAACTAAGGTCAGAACGTGACAGCTATAGTTGACATAGTTAATCTGCTACAGTTGACATAGTTAATCTGCTACAGTTGACATAGTTAATCTGCTACAGTTGACATAGTTAATCTGCTGCAGTTGACATAGTTAATCTGCTGCAGTTGACATAGTTAATCTGTTATAGT
Source organism: Oncorhynchus kisutch (assembly GCF_002021735.2). Lineage (NCBI taxonomy): Eukaryota > Metazoa > Chordata > Actinopteri > Salmoniformes > Salmonidae > Oncorhynchus > Oncorhynchus kisutch. Next base: position 78,535,343 of record NC_034178.2, read on the forward strand.
TGACATAGTTAATCTGCTACAGTTGACATAGTTAATCTGCTACAGTTGACATAGTTAATCTGCTGCAGTTGACATAGTTAATCTGCTATAGTTGACATAGTTAATCTGCTATAGTTGACATAGTTAATCTGTTATAGTTGACATTGTTCATATGCTACAGTTGACATAGTTAATCTGTTATAGTTGACATAGTTAATCTGCTATAGTTGACATAGTTAATCTGCTATAGTTGACATAGTTAATCTGTTATAGTTGACATAGTTAATCTGTTATAGTTGACATAGTTAATCTGCTATAGTTGACATAGTTAATCTGTTATAGTTGACATAGTTAATCTGCTATAGTTGACATTGTTAATCTGCTATAGTTGACATTGTTCATATGCTATAGTTGACATAGTTAATCTGCTATAGTTGACATAGTTAATGTGTTATAGTTGACATAGTTAATCTGTTATAGTTGACATAGTTAATCTGTTATAGTTGACATAGTTAATCTGCTATAGTTGACATAGTTAATCTGTTATAGTTGACATAGTTAATCTGCTATAGTTGACATTGTTAATCTGCTATAGTTGACATAGTTAATCTGCTACAGTTGACATAGTTAATGTGTTATAGTTGACATAGTTAATCTGTTTACAGTTGACATAGTTAATGTGTTATAGTTGACATAGTTAATCTGTTTACAGTTGACATAGTTAATCTGTTTACAGTTGACATAGTTAATCTGCTATAGTTGACATAGTTAATGTGTTATAGTTGACATAGTTAATCTGTTTACAGTTGACATAGTTAATCTGCTATAGTTGACATAGTTAATGTGTTATAGTTGACATAGTTAATCTGTTTACAGTTGACATAGTTAATGTGTTATAGTTGACATAGTTAATCTGTTTACAGTTGACATAGTTAATCTGTTTACAGTTGACATAGTTAATCTGCTATAGTTGACATAGTTAATGTGCTATAGTTGACATAGTTAATCTGCTATAGTTGACATAGTTAATGTGTTATAGTTGACATAGTTAATCTGCTATAGTTGACATAGTTAATGTGTTATAGTTGACATAGTTAATCTGCTATAGTTGACATAGTTAATCTGCTACAGTTGACATAGTTAATGTGTTATAGTTGACATAGTTAATCTGTTTACAGTTGACATAGTTAATGTGTTATAGTTGACATAGTTAATCTGTTTACAGTTGACATAGTTAATCTGTTTACAGTTGACATAGTTAATCTGCTATAGTTGACATAGTTAATGTGTTATAGTTGACATAGTTAATCTGCTATAGTTGACATAGTTAATCTGCTATAGTTGACATAGTTAATGTGTTATAGTTGACATAGTTAATCTGTTTACAGTTGACATAGTTAATCTGTTTACAGTTGACATAGTTAATCTGTTATAGTTGACATAGTTAATCTGCTATAGTTGACATAGTTAATCTGTTATAGTTGACATAGTTAATCTGCTATAGTTGACATAGTTAATCTGCTATAGTTGACATTGTTCATATGCTATAGTTGACATAGTTAATCTGCTATAGTTGACATAGTTAATCTGTTATAGTTGACATTGTTCATATGCTATAGTTGACATAGTTAATCTGCTATAGTTGACATAGTTAATCTGCTATAGTTGACATAGGTAATCTGCTATAGTTGACATAGTTAATCTGCTATAGTTGACATAGGTAATCTGCATAGTTGACATAGTTAATCTGCTATAGTTGACATAGTTAATCTGCTATAGTTGACAAAGTTAATCTGCTAGAATTGACATAGCACGTAAACTATGATTGACATCCTTAATCTGCTATAGTTGACATAGTTAATTTGCTATAGTTGATGTAGTTCATTGACTATAGTTAACGCGCTATAGTTGACATAGTTAATGTGCTATAGTTGACATAGTTCATGAGATATTGCTGATATAGATCTGCTAGAGTTGACATAGTTAATCTGCTACAATTGACATAGTTAACGATGTCAACTATAGCACTTTAACTATAGCATGTTAACTATAGTCAATTAACTACGTCAACTATAGAAAATTAACTATGTCAACTATAGCAGATTAAGGATGTCAATCATAGCACGTAAATTATGTCAACTATAGCACATTAACTATGTCAACTATAGCATATGAACGATGTCAACTATAGCAGATTAACTATGTCCACTACAGCTCATGAATTATGTCAACTCTGTCAACTATAGCACGTAAACTATGTCAACTATGGGCCTCCCGAGTGACGCTTGACATTCAGGCCAAAGAGTTCAATCTTGGTTTCATCAGACCAGAGAATCTTGATTCACATGGTCTGAGAGTCATTTAGATGCCTTTTGGCACACTCCAAGAGGGCTGTCATGTGCCTTTTACTGAGGCGTGGCTTCCATCTGGCCACTCTACAATAAAGGCCTGATTGGTGGTTGTCCTTCTGGAACATTTAATTATCAACGGACATGGAACAGGACAGCGTCTGGACCAGAACCTATAACGACATTAATGCAGACACAGGGATCAAATGGGGGAGCAGACAGTTATAGACGGGGCAATCAATTCAAATCGCATTTTATTAGTCACATGCGCCGAATATAACAGATGTGGACCTCACAGTGAAATGCTTATTTATGAGTCCCTAACCAAGAGTGCCGTTTTAAAGTAATTAAAGAGTAGCAGTAAAAATTAACAATATATACAGGGGGTGCCGGTACAGAGTCAATGTGCAGGGGCACCGGTTAGTTGAGGTACATGTCGGTAGAGTTGATTAAAGTGACTATGCAGAGATGACAACAGAGAGTGGCAGTGGTGTGGAGAGGGGAGGGGGGGCAATGCAAATATTCTGGGTAGCCATTTGACTAGATGTTCAGGAGTAGAAGCTGGCTTGGGGGTAGAAGCTGTTTAGAAGCCACTTGGACCTAGACTTGGTGCTCCGGTACCGTTTGCCGTGTGGTAGCAGAGAGAACAGTCTATGACTAGGGTGGCTGGAGTCTTTGACAATTTGTAGGGCCTTCCTCTGACACCGCCTGGTATAGAGGTCCTGGATGGCAGGAAGCTTGGCCCTGGTGATGCACTTGGCCATTCGCACTACCCTCTGTAGTGCCTTGCGGTCGGAGGCCGAGCTGTTGCCATAGCAGGTAGTGATGCAACCAATCAGGATGCTCTCGATGGTGCAGCTGTAGAACCTTTAAAGGATCTGAGGACCCATGCCAAATCTTTTCAGTCTCCTGAAGGGGAATAGGTTTTGTCGTGCCGCTTCACGACTGTCATGGTGAGCTTGGACCATGTTAGTTTGTTGGTGATGTGGACACCAAGGAACTGGAAGCTCTCAACCTGCTCCACTGCAGTCTCGTCGATGAGAATGGGGGCGTGCTCAGTCCTCTTTTTCCTGTAGTCCACAATCCTCCCCTTTGTCTTGATCACGTTGAGGGAGAGGTTGTTGTCCTGGCACCACACAGCCATGTCTCTGACCTCCTCCCTATAGGCGGTCTCGTTATTGTGGGTGATCAGGCCAACCACTGTTGTGTCATCTGCAAATGTAATGATGGTATTGGAGTCGTGCCTGGCCATTCAGTCATGAGCGAACAGGGAGTACAGGAGGGGGCTGAGCACGCACCCCTGAGGGGCCCCTGTGTTGAGGATCAGTGTGGTGGATGTGTTGCCTACCCTTACCACCTGGGGGCAGCACGTCAGGAAGTCCAGAATCCAGTTGCATAGGGAGGTGTTTTGTCCCAGGGTGCTTAGCTTATTGATGAGCTTTGAGGGAACTACTGTATGTTGTTGAACGCTGAGCTGTAGTTTATGAATAGCATTCTCACATAGGTGTTCCTTTTGTCCAGGTGGGAAAGGGCAGTGTGGAGTGCAATAGAGACTGCATCATCTGTGGATCTGTTGGGGCGGTATGCAAATTGGAGTGGGTCTAGGGTTTCTGGGATGTTGGTGTTAATGTGAGCCATGACCAGCCTTTCAAAGCTCTTCATGGCTACAAACGTGAGTGCTACGGGTCAGTAGTCATTTAGAGAGGTTTCCTTTGTGTTCTTGGGCACATGGGACTATAGTGGTCTGCTTAAAACATGTTGGTATTACAGACTCGAACAGGGAGTGGTTGAAAATGTCAGTGAAGACACTTGCTAGTTGGTCAGCGCATGCTTTGAGTACACGTCCTGGTAATCCGTCTGACCCTGCGGCCTTGTGAATGTTGACCTGTCTAAAGGTCATACTCACATCGGCTGCGGAGAGGGTGATCACACAGTCTTCCGGTACAGCTGGTGTTGTCATGCATGTTTCAGTGTCATTTGCCTCAAAGCGAGCATAGAAGTAGTTCTCAGCTCTCAGCTGTGCTTCCCTTTGTAGTCTGTAATGGTTTGCAGCCCCTGCCACATCCGACAAGCATCAGAGCCGGTGTAGTACAACTCGATCTTAGTCCTGTATTGCTTTGCCTGTTTGATGGTTCGTCGGAGGGCTTACCGGGATTTCTTATAAGCTTCCGGGTTAGAGTCCCGCTCTTTGAAATCGGCAGCTCTACCCTTTAGGTCAGTGCGGGTGCTGCCTGTAATCCATGGCTTCTGGTTGGGGTATGTACGTACAGTCACTGTGGGGACAACGTCATCGGTGCACTCATTGATGAAGCCAGTGATAGATGTGGTGTACTCCTCAATGTCATTTGAGGAATCCCGGAACATATTCCAGTCTGTAACATACAACAGTCCTGTAGCTTAGCACCTGCTTCATCTGACCACTTTTTTATTGATTTAATCACTGGTGATTCCTGCTTAAATTTTTGATTGTAAGCAGGAATCAGGAGGATGGAATTATGGTCAGATTTGCCAAATGGAGGGCGAGGGAGAGATTTATATGCGTCTCTGTGTGTGGAGTATAGGTGGGCCAGAGTTATTTTCCCTGGTTGCACATTTAACATGCTGATAGAAATTTGGTAAAACTGGTTTAAGTTTCCCTGCATTAAAGTCCCCGGCTACTAGGAGCGCCGTCTCTGGGTGAGGATTTTATTGTTTGCCTATGGCGGAATACAGCTCATTCAATGCTATCTTGGTGCCAGCCTCTGACTGTGGTGGTATGTAAACAGCTACAAAGAATATAGATGAAAACACTCGGTAGGTAATGTGATCTGCAGCTTATCATGAGAAACTCTACCTCAGGCGAGCAATAGCTCGAGACTTCCTTAGATATCGTGCACCAGCTGTTGTTTACAAAAATACATAGACCACAGCCCCTTGTCTTACCAGATGCTGCTGTTCTATGCTGCAGGTACATCGTATAACCAGCCAGCTGTATGTTGGTATTGTCGTCGTTTAGCCACAACTCCATGAAGCATAAGATGTTACAGTTTTTAATGTCCAGTTGGTAGTTTAATCTTCCCAAAAACTCTTCCATTTTATTGTCCAAAAATTGCATGTTTGCTAGCAGAATTGAGAGAAGTGGGGGTTTATTCAATCGCCTCCGACTTCTCAGCAGGCAGCCTGCTCTCTGGCCTCTCTTTCTCCACCTCCCCTTCACTCAGATCACGGGGCTTGGGGCCTGTTCCCGAAGGAGCCGTATATCCTCCACCTCGGGCTCGTCAGAGTTGTGAAAGAAGAACAAATATTCTGCTAGTCCAGCTGTGGGACAACCAGTTGAAATCTCTCCGGGTACTCATTGACTCGGGTCGATGAGAGTTTCATGGACACTAACCTGGTATCAGAGCTGGGTAAAAGCAGAAAAATACAAATTCCATCGCTCCATCACCTCCTTCCTAGGATACATTGTAGCGGTATTTATTTGAGAGGGGTAAAGATAAAGATTTTGTTCGGGCAGGTATTAACCATGCCGAAAGGAAAATAGTAGAATAGAGAGAGTACCACTACCAGATCCACACACATCAGCAGAAGAGACTGCCTAAAGTGTAGCCTGTTTACCAGATAGCCAGTGAAGAGAAAAGAGAATACACACCCTATAAAACCCACATCACAGCACAGGGGTAACCCCAACAAGAATACCTCATACAATAATAATAATACTAATAATGGCAGAGCAATTGAACAGCAACTTCATACAAGAAAGAACCCAGTCATCAACATAGGATTTGCAATAATCTGTATTATCGTCCAGTGGAGGAGTGCAGAGGGTATGAATGTGGGGGGTGTTCATAGACACAACAAAGGCCTTAAAAATGTCCACAATCTTCTCGGCCACATGTCATTAGTACACCCCACCTCAATACAGTTAAAATAATAATACACAACTGGCAAGCAACCTCACTTTTAACTAAAATGTCCAAATACTTCTGGCAGGGCAATAATAGTCCAGCTCTAATGAACTTCAATGGGAAGTGCATTTGAAAAAATAGAAAGTCTGTTGCAGGGTAAAGCACTGGAACAATAGCGGGAAGAGAAAGAGAGAAAGAGACCAAGAGAGATCTTAGCTGTGGTCTTCAGGCGTGTAGGTGTACTGTCTGACCGTCCGATGGTTTGTTGGTTTGTATGTCAAAGCTTCGCAACAATGCTAATCCATGTAATCCATAACTGCCGCAATCCCAAACGATAACAACCACGACCTAGAACTGTCACACCGATGATTGAGTTAAATACTTTATAAACTACACACTCTGAAAATAAACCAAACTTCTGCAGCATAGCACACACAATCAAACTGTCACGCCAACCAAGAGCTCCTCCCCAAAGAGATGAAAAAGCTGTCTTTATTTCCTCATTCTTTACTACTGATGCGCTCTTAAAGTGGCAGTGCACAGTGAAGGCTCCGTGCAGGATTTCGCCACAACATCATCGCTGCTGGTAATGTGCAGATGGATTCCGGAAAGGTGCGAGCGGTGGTGGATTGGCCTCAACCCACTTCCAAAGTGCAGCTACAACTCTTCAGGGGATTTTCCCATTTCTATCTCTGTTTTATCCAGGGTTACAGCACCCTAGCTTTCCCCCTTTCAGCACTCACCTTTCCTAAATTCCTGTTCACGTGGCTGACCGGGCGTTCCTGGACCTAAAGCACCGCTTCACCACAGCTTCCATAATAATCCATCCGGACCTGTCCTGTCAGTTCATGGTGGAGGTCGACGCTTCGGTCATCGGGAGTGGGGGCTGTCCTGTCCCAGCATTCTGCCCTGGACCTAAAGCTGCATCCCTGCATCTTCTTTTCCTATCGTCTTAACGCCACGGAAAGGAAGTATGATGTGGGAAATCGAGAACTACTCACGGTGATGGCATTGGAGGAGTGGAGGCACTGGTTAGAGGGGGCGGAACATCCATTCATTGTGTGGACAGATCACAAGAACCTGGAATATCTCTGCACTGCCAAGCATCTCAACTCCAGGCAAGCTCGATGGGCCCTGCTTTTCACTCGGTTCAATGTTACCATCTTCTCCCCCCCCGAATGTTAAGACGGATGCGCTTTCACGCCGCTATTGCCATGCTGCTACACCCTCGGACCCCGAGACCATCCTTCCTACCTTGTGTCTGGTGGCTGCACTCATCTGGGGAATGAGAACCAAGTACGTGAGGCACTTTCCCGATAAAACTTAAGGTTCTGCTATAGTTATAGTTGACATCGTTAAAGTGGTCAAAAATAGTCAAAGGTGTTCGATGGGGTTGAGGTCAGGGTTCTGTGCAGGCCAGTCAAGTGCTTCCACACCGATCTCGACAAACCATTTCTGCATGGGGGCAATGTCATGCTGAAACAGGAAAGGGGCTTCGCCAAACTGTTGCCACAAAGTTGGAAGCAAAGAATCATCTGGACTGTCATTGTGTGCTGTGGCATTAAGATATCCCTTCACTGGAACTAAGGGGCCTAGCCCGAACCATGAAAAACAGCTCCAGACAATTATTCCTCCTCTACCAAACTTTACAGTTGGCACTATGCATTGAGGCAGGTAGCATTGTCCTGGCACCAAACCCAGATTTGTCCATTGGACTGCCAGATGGTGAAGTGTGATTCATCCCTCCAGATAATGTCTTTCCAACGCCCCAGAGTCCATTGGCGGCGAGCTTTACACCACCAGCCAACGCTTGGCATTGCGTATGGGGATCTTAGGCTTGTGTGCAGCTGCTTGGCCATGGAAACTCATTTCATGACGCTCCCGTCGAACAGTTCTTGTGCTGATTTTCCTTCCAGAGGCAGTTTGGAACTTGTTAGTTAGTGTTGCAACCCGAGGACAGAAGATTTTTTACATGCTACATACTTGCTACAGCACTCGGTGAGCACTCGGTGAGCTTGTGTGGCCTACCACTTCACGGCTGAACCGTTGTTGCTCTTAGACATTTCCACTTCACAATAACAGCAATTACAGTTGACCAGGGCAGCTCTGGCAGGGGAGATATTTGACGAACTGACTTGTTGGAAAAGTGTCATCCTATGACGGTAACACATTGAAAGCCACTGAGCTCTTCAGTAAGGCCATTCCACTGCCAATGTTTGTCTAAGGAGATTGCATGGCTATGTGCTCGATTTTTCCACTTGTCAGCAATGGGTGTGTCTGAAATAGCAGAATCCAATCCTTTGAAGGGGAGTCCACATACATTTGTGTATATATAGTATATCATATGATAAACACACTAACTGTAAGTCGCTTTGGATAAGAGCAACTTCTAAATGACTAAAATGTAAAATATGTAAACTAACCAAGTGGACTGCGTTTTGTAGACTTTACTCATTGTAAATGTTTCAAAAAAATTGGGTTGTTTAGAAGGAGTGCAAGGGCAAATTGAGTTATGCACGGGTGCACTTGACAGAGTAGGCATTCCCTAATGGAAATATGCAAATAAATGCTAGAACGCACCAATAGGATCTCATTAGCTCGTGCTTGACTCTGCCCACCTTGCTATGATTAATTTGCTCTCATTGGAAATTACAGGCTCTGGTCTATCTTGGGTTAGTTATAAACATCTTTGGTTAACATAAACAGAAGTCTGAACAGGAAGTTTTGTTGTTGACGTGCTATACTGTAGGTACTGCAGGTTGTTGACGTGTACTATATTGTAGGTACTATATTGTAGGTTGCATGTGAGGTGGGACCATAGACTTTATTTGACATGATTGGTTCAGACCTGGCCATGTAGTATAGGAGCTGTTCTACTAGGTGCTTAGTAAGCAATTAGTACACTATGTAATGTAAAATGTATGTATTTTCCAGATGAAAGACAGTCTGGTCCAGGTGTTACAACAGAAAGCTGAGGAGGCAGAGCTGCTACAGACAGAACTACAGCTGCTACAGACAGAACTACAGATGCTGGAGACAGAAAGAGTACGTACATTGTTTTGTGTTATCTATAGGTTGGATATATGTTATATACACTGAGTGTACAAAACATTAGGAACACCTGCACTTTCCATGACATAGAGTGACCAGGTGAAAGCTATGATCCCTTATTGATGTCAATCAGTGTAGATGAAGGGGGGAGATGGGTTGAAGGATTGTTAAGCCTGGAGACAATAGAGACATGGATTGTGTGTGTCTGCCATTCAGTGGTTAAATGGGCAAGACAATAGATTTAAGTTACTTTGAACGGGGTATGGTAGTAACTGCCATGCGCAACAGTTTGAGTGTGTTAAGAAATCAAATCCAATTTTATTGATCACATGCGCCGAATACAACAGGTGTAGACTTTACAGTGAAATACTTACTTTACAAGCCCTTTCCCAACAACGCAGAGTTAAAAAAAAAAAAAATACATTTGCTAAATAAAAAGGAAATAGTAACACAGTAAAACCAATAATGAGGCTATATACAAAATGTACCGGTACTGAGTCAATGTGGAGGGGTACGAGGTAGTAATGAGGATATATACAAAACGTACCGGTACTGAGTCAATGTGGAGGGGTACGAGGTAGTAATGAGGATATATACAAAACGTACCGGTACTGAGTCAATGTGGAGGGGTACGAGGTAGTCATGAGGATATATACAAAACGTACCGGTACTGAGTCAATGTGGAGGGGTACGAGGTAGTCATGAGGATATATACAAGGAGTACCAGTACTGAGTCAATGTGGAGGGGTACGAGGTAGTCATGAGGATATATACAAAACGTACCGGTACTGAGTCAATGTGGAGGGGTACGAGGTAGTAATGAGGATATATACAAAACGTACCGGTACTGAGTCAATGTGGAGGGGTACGAGGTAGTAATGAGGATATATACAAAACGTACCGGTACTGAGTCAATGTGGAGGGGTACGAGGTAGTAATGAGGATATATACAAAACGTACTGGTACTGAGTCAATGTGGAGGGGTACGAGGTAGTCATGAGGATATATACAAAATGTACCGGTACTGAGTCAATGTGGAGGGGTACGAGGTAGTAATGAGGATATATACAAAACGTACCGGTACTGAGTCAATGTGGAGGGGTACGAGGTAGTAATGAGGATATATACAAAACGTACCGGTACTGAGTCAATGTGGAGGGGTACGAGGTAGTCATGAGGATATATACAAAACGTACCGGTACTGAGTCAATGTGGAGGGGTACGAGGTAGTCATGAGGATATATACAAGGAGTACCAGTACTGAGTCAATGTGGAGGGGTACGAGGTAGTCATGAGGATATATACAAAACGTACCGGTACTGAGTCGATGTGGAGGGGTACGAGGTAGTAATGAGGATATATACAAAACGTACCGGTACTGAGTCAATGTGGAGGGGTACGAGGTAGTAATGAGGATATATACAAAACGTACCGGTACTGAGTCAATGTGGAGGGGTACGAGGTAGTAATGAGGATATATACAAAACGTACTGGTACTGAGTCAATGTGGAGGGGTACGAGGTAGTCATGAGGATATATACAAAATGTACCGGTACTGAGTCAATGTGGAGGGGTACGAGGTAGTCATGAGGATATATACAAAACGTACCGGTACTGAGTCAATGTGGAGGGGTACGAGGTAGTCATGAGGATATATACAAAACGTACCGGTACTGAGTCAATGTGGAGGGGTACGAGGTAGTCATGAGGATATATACAAGGAGTACCAGTACTGAGTCAATGTGGAGGGGTACGAGGTAGTCATGAGGATATATACAAAATGTACCGGTACTGAGTCAATGTGGAGGGGTACGAGGTAGTAATGAGGATATATACAAAACGTACCGGTACTGAGTCAATGTGGAGGGGTACGAGGTAGTCATGAGGATATATACAAGGAGTACCAGTACTGAGTCAATGTGGAGTGGTACGAGGTAGTAATGAGGATATATACAAGGAGTACCAGTACTGAGTCAATGTGGAGGGGTACGAGGTAGTCATGAGGATATATACAAGGAGTACCAGTACTGAGTCAATGTGGAGGGGTACGAGGTAGTCATGAGGATATATACAAAACGTACCGGTACTGAGTCAATGTGGAGGGGTACGAGGTAGTCATGAGGATATATACAAAACGTACCGGTACTGAGTCAATGTGGAGGGGTACGAGGTAGTCATGAGGATATATACAAAACGTACCGGTACTGAGTCAATGTGGAGGGGTACGAGGTAGTCATGAGGATATATACAAAATGTACCGGTACTGAGTCAATGTGGAGGGGTACGAGGTAGTCATGAGGATATATACAAAATGTACCGGTACTGAGTCAATGTGGAGGGGTACGAGGTAGTCATGAGGATATATACAAAACGTACCGGTACTGAGTCAATGTGGAGGGGTACGAGGTAGTAATGAGGATATATACAAAACGTACCGGTACTGAGTCAATGTGGAGGGGTACGAGGTAGTCATGAGGATATATACAAGGAGTACCAGTACTGAGTCAATGTGGAGGGGTACGAGGTAGTCATGAGGATATATACAAAATGTACCGGTACTGAGTCAATGTGGAGGGGTACGAGGTAGTAATGAGGATATATACAAAACGTACCGGTACTGAGTCAATGTGGAGGGGTACGAGGTAGTCATGAGGATATATACAAGGAGTACCAGTACTGAGTCAATGTGGAGTGGTACGAGGTAGTAATGAGGATATATACAAGGAGTACCAGTACTGAGTCAATGTGGAGGGGTACGAGGTAGTCATGAGGATATATACAAGGAGTACCAGTACTGAGTCAATGTGGAGGGGTACGAGGTAGTCATGAGGATATATACAAAACGTACCGGTACTGAGTCAATGTGGAGGGGTACGAGGTAGTCATGAGGATATATACAAAACGTACCGGTACTGAGTCAATGTGGAGGGGTACGAGGTAGTCATGAGGATATATACAAAACGTACCGGTACTGAGTTAATGTGGAGGGGTACGAGGTAGTCATGAGGATATATACAAGGAGTACCAGTACTGAGTCAATGTGGAGGGGTACGAGGTAGTCATGAGGATATATACAAAACGTACCGGTACTGAGTTAATGTGGAGGGGTACGAGGTAGTCATGAGGATATATACAAGGAGTACCAGTACTGAGTCAATGTGGAGTGGTACGAGGTAGTAATGAGGATATATACAAAACGTACCGGTACTGAGTCAATGTGGAGGGGTACGAGGTAGTCATGAGGATATATACAAGGAGTACCAGTACTGAGTCAATGTGGAGTGGTACGAGGTAGTAATGAGGATATATACAAAACGTACCGGTACTGAGTCAATGTGGAGGGGTACGAGGTAGTCATGAGAATATATACAAGGAGTACCAGTACTGAGTCAATGTGGAGGGGTACGAGGTAGTAATGAGGATATATACAAAACGTACCGGTACTGAGTCAATGTGGAGGGGTACGAGGTAGTCATGAGGATATATACAAGGAGTACCAGTACTGAGTCAATGTGGAGGGGTACGAGGTAGTCATGAGGATATATACAAAACGTACCGGTACTGAGTCAATGTGGAGGGGTACGAGGTAGTCATGAGGATATATACAAGGAGTACCAGTACTGAGTCAATGTGGAGGGGTACGAGGTAGTAATGAGGATATATACAAAACGTACCGGTACTGAGTCAATGTGGAGGGGTACGAGGTAGTCATGAGGATATATACAAGGAGTACCAGTACTGAGTCAATGTGGAGGGGTATGAGGTAGTAATGAGGATATATACAAAACGTACCGGTACTGAGTAAATGTGGAGGGGTACGAGGTAGTCATGAGGATATATGCAAAACGTACCGGTACTGAGTTAATGTGGAGGGGTACGAGGTAGTCATGAGGATATATACAAAACGTACCGGTACTGAGTCAATGTGGAGGGGTACGAGGTAGTCATGAGGATATATACAAAACGTACCGGTACTGAGTCAATGTGGAGGGGTACGAGGTAGTCATGAGGATATATACAAAACGTACCGGTACTGAGTCAATGTGGAGGGGTACGAGGTAGTCATGAGGATATATACAAGGAGTACCAGTACTGAGTCAATGTGGAGGGGTACAAGGTAGTCATGAGGATATATACAAAACGTACCGGTACTGAGTCAATGTGGAGGGGTACGAGGTAGTCATGAGGATATATACAAGGAGTACCAGTACTGAGTCAATGTGGAGGGGTACGAGGTAGTAATGAGGATATATACAAAACGTACCGGTACTGAGTCAATGTGGAGGGGTACGAGGTAGTCATGAGGATATATACAAGGAGTACCAGTACTGAGTCAATGTGGAGGGGTATGAGGTAGTAATGAGGATATATACAAAATGTACCGGTACTGAGTCAATGTGGAGGGGTACGAGGTAGTCATGAGGATATATACAAGGAGTACCAGTACTGAGTCAATGTGGAGGGGTACGAGGTAGTAATGAGGATATATACAAAACGTACCGGTACTGAGTTAATGTGGAGGGGTACGAGGTAGTCATGAGGATATATACAAGGAGTACCAGTACTGAGTCAATGTGGAGGGGTACGAGGTAGTAATGAGGATATATACAAAACGTACCGGTACTGAGTTAATGTGGAGGGGTACGAGGTAGTCATGAGGATATATACAAGGAGTACCAGTACTGAGTCAATGTGGAGTGGTACGAGGTAGTAATGAGGATATATACAAAACGTACCGGTACTGAGTCAATGTGGAGGGGTACGAGGTAGTCATGAGAATATATACAAGGAGTACCAGTACTGAGTCAATGTGGAGGGGTACGAGGTAGTAATGAGGATATATACAAAACGTACCGGTACTGAGTCAATGTGGAGGGGTACGAGGTAGTCATGAGGATATATACAAGGAGTACCAGTACTGAGTCAATGTGGAGGGGTACGAGGTAGTCATGAGGATATATACAAAACGTACCGGTACTGAGTCAATGTGGAGGGGTACGAGGTAGTCATGAGGATATATACAAGGAGTACCAGTACTGAGTCAATGTGGAGGGGTACGAGGTAGTAATGAGGATATATACAAAACGTACCGGTACTGAGTCAATGTGGAGGGGTACGAGGTAGTCATGAGGATATACAAGGAGTACCAGTACTGAGTCAATGTGGAGGGGTATGAGGTAGTAATGAGGATATATACAAAACGTACCGGTACTGAGTAATGTGGAGGGGTACGAGGTAGTCATGAGGATATATGCAAAACGTACCGGTACTGAGTTAATGTGGAGGGGTACGAGGTAGTCATGAGGATATATACAAAACGTACCGGTACTGAGTCAATGTGGAGGGGTACGAGGTAGTCATGAGGATATATACAAAACGTACCGGTACTGAGTCAATGTGGAGGGGTACGAGGTAGTCATGAGGATATATACAAAACGTACCGGTACTGAGTCAATGTGGAGGGGTACGAGGTAGTCATGAGGATATATACAAGGAGTACCAGTACTGAGTCAATGTGGAGGGTACAAGGTAGTCATGAGGATATATACAAAACGTACCGGTACTGAGTCAATGTGGAGGGGTACGAGGTAGTCATGAGGATATATACAAGGAGTACCAGTACTGAGTCAATGTGGAGGGGTACGAGGTAGTAATGAGGATATATACAAAACGTACCGGTACTGAGTCAATGTGGAGGGGTACGAGGTAGTCATGAGGATATATACAAGGAGTACCAGTACTGAGTCAATGTGGAGGGGTATGAGGTAGTAATGAGGATATATACAAAATGTACCGGTACTGAGTCAATGTGGAGGGGTACGAGGTAGTCATGAGGATATATACAAGGAGTACCAGTACTGAGTCAATGTGGAGGGGTACGAGGTAGTAATGAGGATATATACAAAACGTACCGGTACTGAGTTAATGTGGAGGGGTACGAGGTAGTCATGAGGATATATACAAGGAGTACCAGTACTGAGTCAATGTGGAGGGGTACGAGGTAGTAATGAGGATATATACAAAACGTACCGGTACTGAGTTAATGTGGAGGGGTACGAGGTAGTCATGAGGATATATACAAGGAGTACCAGTACTGAGTCAATGTGGAGTGGTACGAGGTAGTAATGAGGATATATACAAAACGTACCGGTACTGAGTCAATGTGGAGGGGTACGAGGTAGTCATGAGGATATATACAAAACGTACCGGTACTGAGTCAATGTGGAGGGGTACGAGGTAGTCATGAGGATATATACAAGGAGTACCAGTACTGAGTCAATGTGGAGGGGTACGAGGTAGTCATGAGGATATATACAAGGAGTACCAGTACTGAGTCAATGTGGAGGGGTACGAGGTAGTCATGAGGATATATACAAAACGTACCGGTACTGAGTCAATGTGGAGGGGTACGAGGTAGTCATGAGGATATATACAAAACGTACCGGTACTGAGTCAATGTGGAGGGGTACGAGGTAGTCGTGAGGATATATACAAAACGTACCGGTACTGAGTCAATGTGGAGGGGTACGAGGTAGTCATGAGGATATATACAGGAGTACCAGTACTGAGTCAATGTGGAGGGGTACGAGGTAGTCATGAGGATATATACAAAACGTACCGGTACTGAGTCAATGTGGAGGGGTACGAGGTAGTCATGAGGATATATACAAAACGTACCGGTACTGAGTCAATGTGGAGGGGTACGAGGTAGTCATGAGGATATATACAAAACGTACCGGTACTGAGTCAATGTGGAGGGGTACGAGGTAGTCATGAGGATACATACAAGGAGTACCAGTACTGAGTCAATGTGGAGGGGTACGAGGTAGTCATGAGGATATATACAAGGAGTACCAGTACTGAGTCAATGTGGAGGGGTACGAGGTAGTCATGAGGATATATACAAGGAGTACCAGTACTGAGTCAATGTGGAGGGGTACGAGGTAGTCATGAGGATATATACAAGGAGTACCAGTACTGAGTCAATGTGGAGGGGTACGAGGTAGTCATGAGGATATATACAAAACGTACCGGTACTGAGTCAATGTGGAGGGGTACGAGGTAGTCATGAGGATATATACAAGGAGTACCAGTACTGAGTCAATGTGGAGGGGTACGAGGTAGTAATGAAGGATATATACAAAACGTACCGGTACTGAGTTAATGTGGAGGGTACGAGGTAGTCATGAGGATATATACAAAACGTACCGGTACTGAGTCAATGTGGAGGGGTACGAGGTATTCATGAGGATATATACAAAACGTACTCGGTACTGAGTCAATGTGGAGGGGTACGAGGTAGTCATGAGGATATATACAAAACGTACCGGTACTGAGTCAATGTGGAGGGGTACGAGGTAGTCATGAGGATATATACAAAACGTACCGGTACTGAGTCAATGTGGAGGGGTACGAGGTAGTCATGAGGATATATACAAAACGTACCGGTACTGAGTCAATGTGGAGGGGTACGAGGTAGTCATGAGGATATATACAAGGAGTACCAGTACTGAGTCAATGTGGAGGGGTACGACGTAGTAATGAGGATATATACAACACGTACCGGTACTGAGTCAATGTGGAGGGGTACGAGGTAGTCATGAGGATATATACAAAACGTACCGGTACTGAGTCAATGTGGAGGGGTACGAGGTAGTCATGAGGATATATACAAAACGTACCGGTACTGAGTTAATGTGGAAGGGTACGAGGTAGTCATGAGGATATATACAAAACGTACCGGTACTGAGTCAATGTGGAGGGGTACGAGGTAGTCATGAGGATATATACAAAACGTACCGGTACTGAGTCAATGTGGAGGGGTACGAGGTAGTCATGAGGATATATACAAAACGTAACCGGTACTGAGTTAATGTGGAGGGGTACGAGGTAGTCATGAGGATATATACAAGGAGTACCAGTACTGAGTCAATGTGGAGGGGTACGAGGTAGTCATGAGGATATATACAAGGAGTACCAGTACTGAGTCAATGTGGAGGGGTACGAGGTAGTAATGAGGATATATACAAGGAGTACCAGTACTGAGTCAATGTGGAGGGGTACGAGGTAGTCATGAGGATATATACAAGGAGTACCAGTACTGAGTCAATGTGGAGGGGTACGAGGTAGTCATGAGGATATATACAAACGTACCGGTACTGAGTCAATGTGGAGGGGTACGAGGTAGTCATGAGGATATATACAAAACGTACCGGTACTGAGTCAATGTGGAGGGGTACGAGGTAGTCATGAGGATATATACAAAACGTACCGGTACTGAGTTAATGTGGAGGGGTACGAGGTAGTCATGAGGATATATACAAAACGTACCGTACTGAGTCATGTGGAGGGGTACGAGGTAGTCATGAGGATATATACAAGGAGTACCAGTACTGAGTCAATGTGGAGGGGTACGACGTAGTAATGAGGATATTACAAAACGTACCGGTACTTGAGTCATGTGGAGGGGTACGAGGTAGTCATGAGGATATATACAAAACGTACCGGTACGAGTCAATGTGGAGGGGTACGAGGTAGTCATGAGGATATATACAAAACGTCCGGTACTGAGTTAATGTGGAAGGGTACGAGTAGTCTGAGGAATATACAAAACGTACCGGTACTGAGTCAATGTGGAGGGTACGAGGTAGTCATGAGGATTATATACAGAAACGTACCGGTACTGAGGTCAATGTGGAGGGTACGAGGTAGTCATGAGGATATATACAAAACGTACCGGTACTGAGTTAAATGTGGAGGGGTACGAGGTAGTCATTAGATATATACAAGAGTCCATAATGAGTCATGTGGAGGGGTACGAGGTAGTCATAGGATATATCAAGGAGTACCAGTACTGGGAGAGTCAATGTTGAGGTGTACGAGGCATATCATGAGAATATACAAGGAGTACCAGTACTGAGTCAATGTGGAGGGTAAGAGGTAGTCATGAGGATAATATACAAGGAGTACCAAGTACTGAGCTCAAAATCGTGGAGGGTACGAGGTAGTCCATCGAGGATATATGACAAAGACGTACCGGTAACTGAGTCATGTGGAGGGGTACGAGGTAGTTCATGAGGATATATACAACGTACGCGGTACTTGAGTTAATGTGGAGGGGTACGAGGTAGTCATGAGGATATATGACAAAGGAGTACCAGTACTGAAGTCAATGTGGGAGGGGTAAGAAGGTAGTCATGAGTGATATAATAAAAACGTACCGGTACTGAGTTAATGTTGGAGGGGATACGAGGGTAAGTCATGAGGATATATACAAGGAGTACCAGTACTGAGTCAATGTGGAGGGGTACGAGGTAGTAATGAGGATAATACAAAACGTACCGTACTGAGTCAATGTGGAGGGGTACGAGGTATCATGAGGATATATACAAGGAGTACCAGTACTGAGTCAATGTGGAAGGGTACGACGGTAAGTAATGAGGATATATACAAAACGTACCGGTACTGAGTCAATGTGGAGGGGTACGAGGGGTAGTCATGAGGATATATACAAGGAGTACCAGTACTGAGTCAATGTGGAGTGGTACGAGGTAGTAATGAGGATATATACAAACGTACCGGTACTGAGTCAATGTGGAGGGGTACGAGGTAGTCATGAGGAATATATACAAGGAGTACCAGTACTGAGTCAATGTGGAGGGGTACGAGGTAGTCATGAGGATATATACAAAACGTACCGGTACTGAGTCAATGTGGAGGGGTACGAGGTAGTCATGAGGATATATACAAGGAGTACCAGTACTGAGTCAATGTTGGAGGGTACGAGGTAGTATGAGGATATATACAAACGTACCTGGTACTGAGTCAATGTGAGGGGTACGAGGTAGTCATGAGGATATATACAAGGAGTACCAGTGATGATCAATGTGGAGGGGTATCGAGTAGTAATGAGGATATATACAAAACGTACCGGTACTGAGTAAATGTGGAGGGGTACGAGGTAGTCATGAGGATATGCAAAGGACGTACCAGGTACTGAGTTCAATGTGGAGGGGTACTGAGGTAGTCATGAGGATAATTACAAAACGTACCGGGTACTGAGTCAATGTGGCAGGGGTACGAGGTGGTAGTCAGTGAGGATATCACTAGCAAAACGTACCGGGTACTGAGTCAATGTGGAGGGGTAAGAGGTAGTCCATGAGGATATATACAAATGGTACCAGGTACTGAGCAGTATGTGGAGGGGTACGAGGTAGTCATGAGGATATATACAAAACGTACCGGTACTGAGTCAATGTGGAGGGGTACGCGGTAGTCCTGGAGGATAGATACAATGAGTACAGGATCCTGAGTCAATGTGGAGGGGTACGAGGTTAGTCATGAGGATATATACAAGGAGTACCAGTACTGAGTCAATGTGGAGGGGTACGAGGTAGTCATGAGGATATATACAAAACGTACCGGTACTGAGTTAATGTGGAGGGGTACGAGGTAGTCATGAGGATATATACAAGGAGTACCAGTACTGAGTCAATGTGGAGGGGTACGAGGTAGTAATGAGGAATATACAAAACGTACCGGTACTGAGTTAATGTGGAGGGGTAACTGAGGTGGTCATGAGCGTATATACCAAGGAGTACCAGTACTGAGATCAATGTGGAGTGGTACGAGGTAGTAATGAGCGATATATACAAAAACGTACCCGGTACTGAGTCAATGTGGAGGGGTACGAGGTAGTCATGAGGATTTACCAAAACGTACCGGCTACTGAGTCAAATGTGGAGGGTACGAGGTAAGTCATGAGGATATATACAAGGAATACCAGATACTGAGCAATGTGAGGGGTACGAGGTTAGTCCATGAGGATATATACAAGGAGTACACAGTACTGAGTTCAATGTGGAGGGGTACGAAGGTAAGTCATGGAGGTAATATACCAAACACGTACCGGTACTGAGTAATGTGGAGGGGGTAACGACGGTAGTCATGTAGGTATATACCCAAACGTACCGGTACCTGAGTCAATGTATGGAGGGGGTACGAGGGTAGTCGTAGAGGGATATATACAAAACGTACCGGTACTGAGTCAATGTGGAGGGGGTACGAGGTAGTCATGAGGATATATACAAGGAGTACCAGTACTGAGTCAATGTGGAGGGGTACGAGGTAGTCATGAGGATATATACAAAACGTACCGGTACTGAGTCAATGTGGAGGGGTACGAGGTAGTCATGAGGATATATACAAAACGTACCGGTACTGAGTCAATGTGGAGGGGTACGAGGTAGTCATGAGGATATATACAAAACGTACCGGTACTGAGTCAATGTGGAGGGGTACGAGGTAGGTCATGAGGATACATACAAGGAGTACCAGTACTGAGTCAATGTGGAGGGGTACGAGGTAGTCATGAGGATATATACAAGGAGTACCAGTACTGAGTCAATGTGGAGGGGTACGAGGTAGTCATGAGGATATATACAAGGAGTACCAGTACTGAGTCAATGTGGAGGGGTACGAGGTAGTCATGAGGATATATACAAGGAGTACCAGTACTGAGTCAATGTGGAGGGGTACGAGGTAGTCATGAGGATATATACAAAACGTACCGGTACTGAGTCAATGTGGAGGGGTACGAGGTAGTCATGAGGATATATACAAGGAGTACCAGTACTGAGTCAATGTGGAGGGGTACGAGGTAGTAATGAGGATATATACAAAACGTACCGGTACTGA
Source organism: Oncorhynchus kisutch (assembly GCF_002021735.2). Taxonomy (NCBI): domain Eukaryota; kingdom Metazoa; phylum Chordata; class Actinopteri; order Salmoniformes; family Salmonidae; genus Oncorhynchus; species Oncorhynchus kisutch. The sequence goes on from NC_034178.2 coordinate 78,556,302, forward strand.
GTTAATGTGGAGGGGTACGAGGTAGTCATGAGGATATATACAAAACGTACCGGTACTGAGTCAATGTGGAGGGGTACGAGGTATTCATGAGGATATATACAAAACGTACCGGTACTGAGTCAATGTGGAGGGGTACGAGGTAGTCATGAGGATATATACAAAACGTACCGGTACTGAGTCAATGTGGAGGGGTACGAGGTAGTCATGAGGATATATACAAAACGTACCGGTACTGAGTCAATGTGGAGGGGTACGAGGTAGTCATGAGGATATATACAAAACGTACCGGTACTGAGTCAATGTGGAGGGGTACGAGGTAGTCATGAGGATATATACAAGGAGTACCAGTACTGAGTCAATGTGGAGGGGTACGACGTAGTAATGAGGATATATACAACACGTACCGGTACTGAGTCAATGTGGAGGGGTACGACGGTAGTCATGAGGATATATACAAAACGTACCGGTACTGAGTCAATGTGGAGGGGTACGAGGTAGTCATGAGGATATATACAAAACGTACCGGTACTGAGTTAATGTGGAAGGGTACGAGGTAGTCATGAGGATATATACAAAACGTACCGGTACTGAGTCAATGTGGAGGGGTACGAGGTAGTCATGAGGATATATACAAAACGTACCGGTACTGAGTCAATGTGGAGGGGTACGAGGGTAGTCATGAGGATATATACAAAACGTACCGGTACTGAGTTAATGTGGAGGGGTACGAGGTAGTCATGAGGATATATACAAGGAGTACCAGTACTGAGTCAATGTGGAGGGGTACGAGGTAGTCATGAGGATATATACAAGGAGTACCAGTACTGAGTCAATGTGGAGTGGTACGAGGTAGTAATGAGGATATATACAAGGAGTACCAGTACTGAGTCAATGTGGAGGGGTACGAGGTAGTCATGAGGATATATACAAGGAGTACCAGTACTGAGTCAATGTGGAGGGGTACGAGGTAGTCATGAGGATATATACAAAACGTACCGGTACTGAGTCAATGTGGAGGGGTACGAGGTAGTCATGAGGATATATACAAAACGTACCGGTACTGAGTCAATGTGGAGGGGTACGAGGTAGTCATGAGGATATATACAAAACGTACCGGTACTGAGTTAATGTGGAGGGGTACGAGGTAGTCATGAGGATATATACAAAACGTACCGGTACTGAGTCAATGTGGAGGGGTACGAGGTAGTCATGAGGATATATACAAGGAGTACCAGTACTGAGTCAATGTGGAGGGGTACGACGTAGTAATGAGGATATATACAAAACGTACCGGTACTGAGTCAATGTGGAGGGGTACGAGGTAGTCATGAGGATATATACAAAACGTACCGGTACTGAGTCAATGTGGAGGGGTACGAGGTAGTCATGAGGATATATACAAAACGTACCGGTACTGAGTTAATGTGGAAGGGTACGAGGGTAGTCATGAGGATATATACAAAACGTACCGGTACTGAGTCAATGTGGAGGGGTACGAGGTAGTCATGAGGATATATACAAAACGTACCGGTACTGAGTCAATGTGGAGGGGTACGAGGTAGTCATGAGGATATATACAAAACGTACCGGTACTGAGTTAATGTGGAGGGGTACGAGGTAGTCATGAGGATATATACAAGGAGTACCAGTACTGAGTCAATGTGGAGGGGTACGAGGTAGTCATGAGGATATATACAAGGAGTACCAGTACTGAGTCAATGTGGAGGGGTACGAGGTAGTCATGAGGATATATACAAGGAGTACCAGTACTGAGTCAATGTGGAGGGGTACGAGGTAGTCATGAGGATATATACAAAACGTACCGGTACTGAGTCAATGTGGAGGGGTACGAGGTAGTCATGAGGATATATACAAAACGTACCGGTACTGAGTTAATGTGGAGGGGTACGAGGTAGTCATGAGGATATATACAAGGAGTACCAGTACTGAGTCAATGTGGAGGGGTACGAGGTAGTCATGAGGATATATACAAAACGTACCGGTACTGAGTCAATGTGGAGGGGTACGAGGTAGTCATGAGGATATATACAAGGAGTACCAGTACTGAGTCAATGTGGAGTGGTACGAGGTAGTAATGAGGATATATACAAAACGTACCGGTACTGAGTCAATGTGGAGGGGTACGAGGTAGTCATGAGGATATATACAAGGAGTACCAGTACTGAGTCAATGTGGAGGGGTACGAGGTAGTAATGAGGATATATACAAAACGTACCGGTACTGAGTCAATGTGGAGGGGTACGAGGTAGTCATGAGGATATATACAAGGAGTACCAGTACTGAGTCAATGTGGAGGGGTACGAGGTAGTCATGAGGATATATACAAAACGTACCGGTACTGAGTCAATGTGGAGGGGTACGAGGTAGTCATGAGGATATATACAAGGAGTACCAGTACTGAGTCAATGTGGAGGGGTACGAGGTAGTAATGAGGATATATACAAAACGTACCGGTACTGAGTCAATGTGGAGGGGTACGAGGTAGTCATGAGGATATATACAAGGAGTACCAGTGATGAGTCAATGTGGAGGGGTATGAGGTAGTAATGAGGATATATACAAAACGTACCGGTACTGAGTAAATGTGGAGGGGTACGAGGTAGTCATGAGGATATATGCAAAACGTACCGGTACTGAGTTAATGTGGAGGGGTACGAGGTAGTCATGAGGATATATACAAAACGTACCGGTACTGAGTCAATGTGGAGGGGTACGAGGTAGTCATGAGGATATATACAAAACGTACCGGTACTGAGTCAATGTGGAGGGGTACGAGGTAGTCATGAGGATATATACAAGGAGTACCAGTACTGAGTCAATGTGGAGGGGTACGAGGTAGTCATGAGGATATATACAAAACGTACCGGTACTGAGTCAATGTGGAGGGGTACGAGGTAGTCATGAGGATATATACAAGGAGTACCAGTACTGAGTCAATGTGGAGGGGTACGAGGTAGTCATGAGGATATATACAAAACGTACCGGTACTGAGTCAATGTGGAGGGGTACGAGGTAGTCATGAGGATATATACAAGGAGTACCAGTACTGAGTCAATGTGGAGGGGTACGAGGTAGTAATGAGGATATATACAAAACGTACCGGTACTGAGTCAATGTGGAGGGGTACGAGGTAGTCATGAGGATATATACAAGGAGTACCAGTGATGAGTCAATGTGGAGGGGTATGAGGTAGTAATGAGGATATATACAAAACGTACCGGTACTGAGTAAATGTGGAGGGGTACGAGGTAGTCATGAGGATATATGCAAAACGTACCGGTACTGAGTTAATGTGGAGGGGTACGAGGTAGTCATGAGGATATATACAAAACGTACCGGTACTGAGTCAATGTGGAGGGGTACGAGGTAGTCATGAGGATATATACAAAACGTACCGGTACTGAGTCAATGTGGAGGGGTACGAGGTAGTCATGAGGATATATACAAGGAGTACCAGTACTGAGTCAATGTGGAGGGGTACGAGGTAGTCATGAGGATATATACAAAACGTACCGGTACTGAGTCAATGTGGAGGGGTACGAGGTAGTCATGAGGATATATACAAGGAGTACCAGTACTGAGTCAATGTGGAGGGGTACGAGGTAGTAATGAGGATATATACAAAACGTACCGGTACTGAGTCAATGTGGAGGGGTACGAGGTAGTAATGAGGATATATACAAGGAGTACCAGTACTGAGTCAATGTGGAGGGGTACGAGGTAGTAATGAGGATATATACAAAACGTACCGGTACTGAGTTAATGTGGAGGGGTACGAGGTAGTCATGAGGATATATACAAGGAGTACCAGTACTGAGTCAATGTGGAGTGGTACGAGGTAGTAATGAGGATATATACAAAACGTACCGGTACTGAGTCAATGTGGAGGGGTACGAGGTAGTCATGAGGATATATACAAAACGTACCGGTACTGAGTCAATGTGGAGGGGTACGAGGTAGTCATGAGGATATATACAAGGAGTACCAGTACTGAGTCAATGTGGAGTGGTACGAGGTAGTAATGAGGATATATACAAAACGTACCGGTACTGAGTCAATGTGGAGGGGTACGAGGTAGTCATGAGGATATATACAAGGAGTACCAGTACTGAGTCAATGTGGAGGGGTACGAGGTAGTAATGAGGATATATACAAAACGTACCGGTACTGAGTCAATGTGGAGGGGTACGAGGTAGTCATGAGGATATATACAAGGAGTACCAGTACTGAGTCAATGTGGAGGGGTACGAGGTAGTCATGAGGATATATACAAAACGTACCGGTACTGAGTCAATGTGGAGGGGTACGAGGTAGTCATGAGGATATATACAAGGAGTACCAGTACTGAGTCAATGTGGAGGGGTACGAGGTAGTAATGAGGATATATACAAAACGTACCGGTACTGAGTCAATGTGGAGGGGTACGAGGTAGTCATGAGGATATATACAAGGAGTACCAGTGATGAGTCAATGTGGAGGGGTATGAGGTAGTAATGAGGATATATACAAAACGTACCGGTACTGAGTAAATGTGGAGGGGTACGAGGTAGTCATGAGGATATATGCAAAACGTACCGGTACTGAGTTAATGTGGAGGGGTACGAGGTAGTCATGAGGATATATACAAAACGTACCGGTACTGAGTCAATGTGGAGGGGTACGAGGTAGTCATGAGGATATATACAAAACGTACCGGTACTGAGTCAATGTGGAGGGGTACGAGGTAGTCATGAGGATATATACAAAACGTACCGGTACTGAGTCAATGTGGAGGGGTACGAGGTAGTCATGAGGATATATACAAGGAGTACCAGTGATGAGTCAATGTGGAGGGGTATGAGGTAGTAATGAGGATATATACAAAACGTACCGGTACTGAGTAAATGTGGAGGGGTACGAGGTAGTCATGAGGATATATGCAAAACGTACCGGTACTGAGTTAATGTGGAGGGGTACGAGGTAGTCATGAGGATATATACAAAACGTACCGGTACTGAGTCAATGTGGAGGGGTACGAGGTAGTCATGAGGATATATACAAAACGTACCGGTACTGAGTCAATGTGGAGGGGTACGAGGTAGTCATGAGGATATATACAAGGAGTACCAGTACTGAGTCAATGTGGAGGGGTACGAGGTAGTCATGAGGATATATACAAAACGTACCGGTACTGAGTCAATGTGGAGGGGTACGAGGTAGTCATGAGGATATATACAAGGAGTACCAGTACTGAGTCAATGTGGAGGGGTACGAGGTAGTAATGAGGATATATACAAAACGTACCGGTACTGAGTCAATGTGGAGGGGTACGAGGTAGTAATGAGGATATATACAAGGAGTACCAGTACTGAGTCAATGTGGAGGGGTACGAGGTAGTCATGAGGATATATACAAAACGTACCGGTACTGAGTTAATGTGGAGGGGTACGAGGTAGTCATGAGGATATATACAAGGAGTACCAGTACTGAGTCAATGTGGAGTGGTACGAGGTAGTAATGAGGATATATACAAAACGTACCGGTACTGAGTCAATGTGGAGGGGTACGAGGTAGTCATGAGGATATATACAAAACGTACCGGTACTGAGTCAATGTGAAGGGGTACGAGGTAGTCATGAGGATATATACAAGGAGTACCAGTACTGAGTCAATGTGGAGTGGTACGAGGTAGTAATGAGGATATATACAAAACGTACCGGTACTGAGTCAATGTGGAGGGGTACGAGGTAGTCATGAGGATATATACAAGGAGTACCAGTACTGAGTCAATGTGGAGGGGTACGAGGTAGTAATGAGGATATATACAAAACGTACCGGTACTGAGTCAATGTGGAGGGGTACGAGGTAGTCATGAGGATATATACAAGGAGTACCAGTACTGAGTCAATGTGGAGGGGTACGAGGTAGTCATGAGGATATATACAAAACGTACCGGTACTGAGTCAATGTGGAGGGGTACGAGGTAGTCATGAGGATATATACAAGGAGTACCAGTACTGAGTCAATGTGGAGGGGTACGAGGTAGTCATGAGGATATATACAAGGAGTACCAGTACTGAGTCAATGTGGAGGGGTACGAGGTAGTAATGAGGATATATACAAAACGTACCGGTACTGAGTCAATGTGGAGGGGTACGAGGTAGTCATGAGGATATATACAAGGAGTACCAGTACTGAGTCAATGTGGAGGGGTACGAGGTAGTCATGAGGATATATACAAAACGTACCGGTACTGAGTCAATGTGGAGGGGTACGAGGTAGTCATGAGGATATATACAAGGAGTACCAGTACTGAGTCAATGTGGAGGGGTACGAGGTAGTAATGAGGATATATACAAAACGTACCGGTACTGAGTCAATGTGGAGGGGTACGAGGTAGTCATGAGGATATATACAAGGAGTACCAGTGATGAGTCAATGTGGAGGGGTATGAGGTAGTAATGAGGATATATACAAAACGTACCGGTACTGAGTAAATGTGGAGGGGTACGAGGTAGTCATGAGGATATATGCAAAACGTACCGGTACTGAGTTAATGTGGAGGGGTACGAGGTAGTCATGAGGATATATACAAAACGTACCGGTACTGAGTCAATGTGGAGGGGTACGAGGTAGTCATGAGGATATATACAAAACGTACCGGTACTGAGTCAATGTGGAGGGGTACGAGGTAGTCATGAGGATATATACAAAACGTACCGGTACTGAGTCAATGTGGAGGGGTACGAGGTAGTCATGAGGATATATACAAGGAGTACCAGTGATGAGTCAATGTGGAGGGGTATGAGGTAGTAATGAGGATATATACAAAACGTACCGGTACTGAGTAAATGTGGAGGGGTACGAGGTAGTCATGAGGATATATGCAAAACGTACCGGTACTGAGTTAATGTGGAGGGGTACGAGGTAGTCATGAGGATATATACAAAACGTACCGGTACTGAGTCAATGTGGAGGGGTACGAGGTAGTCATGAGGATATATACAAAACGTACCGGTACTGAGTCAATGTGGAGGGGTACGAGGTAGTCATGAGGATATATACAAGGAGTACCAGTACTGAGTCAATGTGGAGGGGTACGAGGTAGTCATGAGGATATATACAAAACGTACCGGTACTGAGTCAATGTGGAGGGGTACGAGGTAGTCATGAGGATATATACAAGGAGTACCAGTACTGAGTCAATGTGGAGGGGTACGAGGTAGTAATGAGGATATATACAAAACGTACCGGTACTGAGTCAATGTGGAGGGGTACGAGGTAGTAATGAGGATATATACAAGGAGTACCAGTACTGAGTCAATGTGGAGGGGTACGAGGTAGTAATGAGGATATATACAAAACGTACCGGTACTGAGTTAATGTGGAGGGGTACGAGGTAGTCATGAGGATATATACAAGGAGTACCAGTACTGAGTCAATGTGGAGTGGTACGAGGTAGTAATGAGGATATATACAAAACGTACCGGTACTGAGTCAATGTGGAGGGGTACGAGGTAGTCATGAGGATATATACAAAACGTACCGGTACTGAGTCAATGTGGAGGGGTACGAGGTAGTCATGAGGATATATACAAGGAGTACCAGTACTGAGTCAATGTGGAGTGGTACGAGGTAGTAATGAGGATATATACAAAACGTACCGGTACTGAGTCAATGTGGAGGGGTACGAGGTAGTCATGAGGATATATACAAGGAGTACCAGTACTGAGTCAATGTGGAGGGGTACGAGGTAGTAATGAGGATATATACAAAACGTACCGGTACTGAGTCAATGTGGAGGGGTACGAGGTAGTCATGAGGATATATACAAGGAGTACCAGTACTGAGTCAATGTGGAGGGGTACGAGGTAGTCATGAGGATATATACAAAACGTACCGGTACTGAGTCAATGTGGAGGGGTACGAGGTAGTCATGAGGATATATACAAGGAGTACCAGTACTGAGTCAATGTGGAGGGGTACGAGGTAGTAATGAGGATATATACAAAACGTACCGGTACTGAGTCAATGTGGAGGGGTACGAGGTAGTCATGAGGATATATACAAGGAGTACCAGTGATGAGTCAATGTGGAGGGGTATGAGGTAGTAATGAGGATATATACAAAACGTACCGGTACTGAGTAAATGTGGAGGGGTACGAGGTAGTCATGAGGATATATGCAAAACGTACCGGTACTGAGTTAATGTGGAGGGGTACGAGGTAGTCATGAGGATATATACAAAACGTACCAGTACTGAGTCAATGTGGAGGGGTACGAGGTAGTCATGAGGATATATACAAAACGTACCGGTACTGAGTCAATGTGGAGGGGTACGAGGTAGTCATGAGGATATATACAAAACGTACCGGTACTGAGTCAATGTGGAGGGGTACGAGGTAGTCATGAGGATATATACAAGGAGTACCAGTACTGAGTCAATGTGGAGGGGTACGAGGTAGTCATGAGGATATATACAAAACGTACCGGTACTGAGTCAATGTGGAGGGGTACGAGGTAGTCATGAGGATATATACAAGGAGTACCAGTACTGAGTCAATGTGGAGGGGTACGAGGTAGTAATGAGGATATATACAAAACGTACCGGTACTGAGTCAATGTGGAGGGGTACGAGGTAGTAATGAGGATATATACAAGGAGTACCAGTACTGAGTCAATGTGGAGGGGTACGAGGTAGTAATGAGGATATATACAAAACGTACCGGTACTGAGTTAATGTGGAGGGGTACGAGGTAGTCATGAGGATATATACAAGGAGTACCAGTACTGAGTCAATGTGGAGTGGTACGAGGTAGTCATGAGGATATATACAAAACGTACCGGTACTGAGTCAATGTGGAGGGGTACGAGGTAGTCATGAGGATATATACAAAACGTACCGGTACTGAGTCAATGTGGAGGGGTACGAGGTAGTCATGAGGATATATACAAGGAGTACCAGTACTGAGTCAATGTGGAGGGGTATGAGGTAGTAATGAGGATATATACAAAACGTACCGGTACTGAGTCAATGTGGAGGGGTACGAGGTAGTCATGAGGATATATACAAGGAGTACCAGTACTGAGTTAATGTGGAGGGGTACGAGGTAGTCATGAGGATATATACAAAACGTACCGGTACTGAGTCAATGTGGAGGGGTACGAGGTAGTCATGAGGATATATACAAGGAGTACCAGTACTGAGTCAATGTGGAGGGGTACGAGGTAGTCATGAGGATATATACAAAACGTACCGGTACTGAGTCAATGTGGAGGGGTACGAGGTAGTCATGAGGATATATACAAGGAGTACCAGTGATGAGTCAATGTGGAGGGGTATGAGGTAGTAATGAGGATATATACAAAACGTACCGGTACTGAGTAAATGTGGAGGGGTACGAGGTAGTCATGAGGATATATGCAAAACGTACCGGTACTGAGTTAATGTGGAGGGGTACGAGGTAGTCATGAGGATATATACAAAACGTACCGGTACTGAGTCAATGTGGAGGGGTACGAGGTAGTCATGAGGATATATACAAAACGTACCGGTACTGAGTCAATGTGGAGGGGTACGAGGTAGTCATGAGGATATATACAAAACGTACCGGTACTGAGTCAATGTGGAGGGGTACGAGGTAGTCATGAGGATATATACAAGGAGTACCAGTACTGAGTCAATATGGAGGGGTACGAGGTAGTCATGAGGATATATACAAAACGTACCGGTACTGAGTCAATGTGGAGGGGTACGAGGTAGTCATGAGGATATATACAAGGAGTACCAGTACTGAGTCAATGTGGAGGGGTACGAGGTAGTAATGAGGATATATACAAAACGTACCGGTACTGAGTCAATGTGGAGGGGTACGAGGTAGTAATGAGGATATATACAAGGAGTACCAGTACTGAGTCAATGTGGAGGGGTACGAGGTAGTAATGAGGATATATACAAAACGTACCGGTACTGAGTTAATGTGGAGGGGTACGAGGTAGTCATGAGGATATATACAAGGAGTACCAGTACTGAGTCAATGTGGAGTGGTACGAGGTAGTCATGAGGATATATACAAAACGTACCGGTACTGAGTCAATGTGGAGGGGTACGAGGTAGTCATGAGGATATATACAAAACGTACCGGTACTGAGTCAATGTGGAGGGGTACGAGGTAGTCATGAGGATATATACAAGGAGTACCAGTACTGAGTCAATGTGGAGGGGTATGAGGTAGTAATGAGGATATATACAAAACGTACCGGTACTGAGTCAATGTGGAGGGGTACGAGGTAGTCATGAGGATATATACAAGGAGTACCAGTACTGAGTTAATGTGGAGGGGTACGAGGTAGTCATGAGGATATATACAAAACGTACCGGTACTGAGTCAATGTGGAGGGGTACGAGGTAGTCATGAGGATATATACAAGGAGTACCAGTACTGAGTCAATGTGGAGGGGTACGAGGTAGTCATGAGGATATATACAAAACGTACCGGTACTGAGTCAATGTGGAGGGGTACGAGGTATATGTACATGTAGGTAGGGGTAAAGTGACTAGACAATCAGGATAGATAATAAACAGAGTAACAGCAGTGTTGGTAATATGTACATGTAGGTAGGGGTAAAGTGACTAGTCAATCAGGATAGATAATAAACAGAGTAACAGCAGTGTTGGTAGTTGAGGTAATATGTACATGTAGGTAGGGGTAAAGTGACTAGTCAATCAGGATAGATAATAAACAGAGTAACAGCAGTGTTGGTAGTTGAGGTAATATGTACATGTAGGTAGGGGTAAAGTGACTAGACAATCAGGATAGATAATAAACAGAGTAACAGCAGTGTTGGTAGTTGAGGTAATATGTACATGTACGTAGGGGTAAAGTGACTAGACAATCAGGATAGATAATAAACAGAGTAACAGCAGTGTTGGTAATATGTACATGTAGGTAGGGGTAAAGTGACTAGTCAATCAGGATAGATAATAAACAGAGTAACAGCAGTGTTGGTAGTTGAGGTAATATGTACATGTAGGTAGGGGTAAAGTGACTAGACAATCAGGATAGATAATAAACAGAGTAACAGCAGTGTTGGTAGTAGGGTAGGTAATATGTACATGTAGGTAGGGGTAAAGTGACTAGACAATCAGGATAGATAATGTGTTACCTTTATTTAATCAGGCAAGTCAGTTAAGAACACATTCTTATTTTCAATGACGGCCTGGGAACAGTGGGTTAACTGCCTGTTCAGGGGCAGAACGACAGATTTGTACCTTGTCAGCTCAGGGGTTTGAACTCACAACCTTCCGGTTACTAGTCCAACGCTCTAACCACTAGGCTACCCTGCCGCCCCGGCAGAGTAACAGCAGTGTTGGTAGTAGGGTAGGTAATATGTACATGTAGGTAGGGGTAAAGTGACTAGACAATCAGGATAGATAATAAACAGATGTGTCTGTGTGAGTGTGTGTGGCACCAATATGCATGTGTGTGTGTGTGAGCAGCGTATGTAGTGTGTGTGTGTGTGTGTGTGTGTGTGTGTGTGTGTGTGTGTGTGTGTGTGTGTGTGTGTGTGTGTGTGTGTGTGTGTGTGTGTGTGTGTGTGTGTGTGTGTGTGTGTGTGTGTGTGTGAGAGAGCAGCGTATGTAGTGCCATACCAAGTGGTGATGCAGCCAGTCAAGATATTTTCAATGGCACAGCTGTAGAACTTTTTGAGGATCTGAGGGCCCATGCCAAATCTTTTCAGCCTCCTAAGGGGAAGATGAGTTGTCGTGCCCTCTTCATGACGTATTTTGGTGAGGATTAGCGTGGTGGATGTGTTGTTACATTTGGAAAAATGTCTAAAAGCCAGTTTTTTCTTTGTCCTTATGTGGTACTGCTCCCAAGTGGTGCAGTGGTCTAAGACACTGCATCTCTAGTGCTAGTGTAACAGTATAACTTTAGACCGTCCCCTCGCCCATACCCGGGCTCGAACCAGGGACCCTCTGCACACAAATCTGTAACCCTGAGCACCCTCATAGACATCATCTTGACCAACCTGCCCTCTACATACACCTCTGCTGTCTTCAAACAGGATCTCAGCGATCACTGCCTCATTGCCTGCGTCTGTAATGGGTCTGCGGTCAAACGAGCACCCCTCATCATTGTCAAACACTCCCTAAAACACTTCAGCGAACAGGCCTTTCTAATTGACATGGCCGGGGTATCCTGGAATGACATTGACCTCTTCCCGTCAGTAGAGGATGCCTGGTTATTCTTTAAAAGTAAATAAATAAGCATGCTCCATTCAAAAAATGTAGAACCAGGCCGACTCTCTTCTCTGTATACATCAATGATGTCGCTCTCGCTGATGGTGATTCTTTGATCCACCTCTATGCAGACGACACCATTCTGTATACCTCTGGCCCTTCTTTGGACACTGTGTTAACTAACCGCCAGATGAGCTTCAATGCCATACAACTCTCATTCCGTAAAACTAAATGCATGCTCTTCAACCGCACCTGCCCGTCCAGCATCACTACACAGACTCAGTTCTGACTTAAAATTGTATTTACCTTGGCAAGTCAGTTGAGAACAAATTCTTATTTTCAATGATGGCCTAGGAACAGTAGGTTAACTGCCTCGTTCAGGGGCAGAACAACAGATTTGTACCTTGTCAGCTCGGGGATTTAATCTTAAAACCTTTCAGTTACTAGTCCAATGCTCTAACCACTAGGCTATGCTGCTGCCCCAGAATATGTGGACAACTACAAATACCTAGATGTCTGGTTAACTGTAAACTCTCCTTCCAGACTCACATTAAACATCTCCAATCAAAAATGAAATCTAAAATCGGCTTCCTATTTCGCAAAAAAAGCATCCTTCACTCATGCTGCCAAACATACCCTCGTAAAACTGATCATCCTACCGATCCTCGACTTTGGCGATGTCATTTACAAAATAGCCTCCAACACTCTACTCACAAATTGGATGCAGTCTATCACAGTGCCATCCGTTTTGTCACCAAAGCCCCATATACTACCCACCACTGTGACCTTTATGCTTTCGTTGACTGGCCCTCGCTTCATACTCATCGCCAAACCCACTGGCTCCAGGTCATCTACAAGTCTCTGCTAGGTAAAGCCCAGCCTTATCTCAGCTCACTGGTCACAATAGTTGCACACACTCCAGCAGGTATATCTCACTGGTCACCCCCAAAGCCAATTCTTCCTTTGGCCACCTCTCCGTCCAGTTCTCTGCTGCCAATGACTGGAACGAACTGCAAAAATCTCTGAAGCTGGAGACTCTTACCTCCCTCACTAGCTTTAAGCACCAGCTGTCAGAGCAGATCACCGATCACTGCACCTGTACATAGCTCATCTGTAAATAGCCAATCCAATCTACCTCCACCCCATACTGTATTTATTTATTTATCTTGCTCCTTTGCATCCCAGTATCTCTCCTTGCACATTCTTCTTCTGCACATCTACCATTCCAGTGTTTAATTGCTATATTGTAATTGCTATATTACTTCGCCACCATGGCCTAGTTCCACCAGGGGTGGAAAGACCTTGGATCATTGTTACTCTAACTTCCGCGACGCATATAAGGCCCTGCCCCGCCCCCGTTTCGGAAAAGCTGACCACGACTCAATTTTGTTGATCCCTGCCTACAGACAGAAACTAAAACAAGAGGCTCCCACGCTGAGGTCTGTCCAACGCTGGTCCGACCAAGCTGACTCCACACTCCAAGACTGCTTCCATCACGTGGACTGGGACATGTTTCATATTGCGCCAGATAACAATATTGACGAATATGCTGATTCGGTGTGCGAGTTCATTAGAACGTGCGTTGAAGATGTCGTTCCCATAGCAACGATTAAAACATTCCCTAACCATAAACCGTGGATTGATGGCAGCATTCGTGTGGAACTGAAAGCGCGAACCACTGCTTTTAATCAGGGCAAGGTGTCTGGTAACATGACCGAATACAAACAGTGCAGCTATTCCCTCCGCAAGGCTATCAAACAAGCTAAGCGTCAGTACAGAGACAAAGTAGAATCTCAATTCAACGGCTCAGACACAAGAGGCATGTGGCAGGGTCTACAGTCAGTCACGGACTACAGGAAGAAATCCAGCCCAGTCACGGACCAGGATGTCTTGCTCCCAGGCAGACTAAATAACTTTTTTGCCCGCTTTGAGGACAATACAGTGCCACTGACACGGCCTGCAACGAAAACATGCGGTCTCTCCTTCACTGCAGCCGAGGTGAGTAAGACATTTAAACGTGTTAACCCTCGCAAGGCTGCAGGCCCAGACGGCATCCCCAGCCGCGCCCTCAGAGCATGCGCAGACCAGCTGGCCGATGTGTTTACGGACATATTCAATCAATCCCTATACCAGTCTGCTGTTCCCACATGCTTCAAGAGGGCCACCATTGTTCCTGTTCCCAAGAAAGCTAAGGTAACTGAGCTAAACGACTACCGCCCCGTAGCACTCACTTCCATCATCATGAAGTGCTTTGAGAGACTAGTCAAGGACCATATCACCTCCACCCTACCTGACACCCTAGACCCACTCCAATTTGCTTACCGCCCAAATAGGTCCACAGACGATGCAATCTCAACCACACTGCACACTGCCCTAACCCATCTGGACAAGAGGAATACCTATGTGAGAATGCTGTTCATCGACTACAGCTCGGCATTCAACACCATAGTACCCTCCAAGCTCGTCATCAAGCTCGAGACCCTGGGTCTCGACCCCGCCTTGTGCAACTGGGTACTGGACTTCCTGACGGGCCGCCCCCAGGTGGTGAGGGTAGGCAACAACATCTCCTCCCCGCTGATCCTCAACACTGGGGCCCCACAAGGGTGCGTTCTGAGCCCTCTCCTGTACTCCCTGCTTACCCACGACTGCATGGCCACGCACGCCTCCATCTCAATCATCAAGTTTGCGGACGACACAACAGTGGTAGGCTTGATTACCAACAACGACGAGATGGCCTACAGGGAGGAGGTGAGGGCCCTCGGAGTGTGGTGTCAGGAAAATAACCTCACACTCAACGTCAACAAAACTAAGGAGATGATTGTGGACTTCAGGAAACAGCAGAGGGAACACCCCCCTATCCACATCGATGGAACAGTAGTGGAGAGGGTAGCAAGTTTTAAGTTCCTCGGCATACACATCACAGACAAACTGAATTGGTCCACTCACACAGACAGCATCGTGAAGAAGGCGCAGCAGCTTTATCTTGGCCAGGTCGCAGTTGTAAATGAGAACTTGTTCTCAACTAGCCTACCTGGTTAACTAAAGGTGGTATAAATCAAATCAAATATAGTAACCAAAAAAGTGTTAATTAAACAAATCAAAATACATTTTATATGTTATATTCTTCAAAATAGCCGCCTTGATGACAGCTTTGCACACTCTTGGTATTTTCTCAACCAGCTTCAACAGTCTGGAAGGAGTTCCCTCATATGCTGAACACTTGTTGGCTGCTTTTCCTTCACTGTGCGTTCCAACTCATCCCAAACCATCTCAATTGGGTTGAGGTCAGATTATTGTGGAGTCCAGGTGATCTGATGCAGCACTTCATTGCTCTCCTTCCTGGTCAAAAAGCCTGGAGGTGTGTTGGGTCATTGTCCTGTTGAAAATCATATGATAGTCCCTCTAAGTGCAAACCAGATGGTACGACGTATCGCTGCATAATGCTGTGGTAGCCATGCTGGTTAAGTGTGCCTTGAATTCTAAATAAATCACCCACAGTGTCACCAGCAAAGCTCCCTCACACCATCACACCTCCCCCTCCATGCTTCACGGTTGGAACGACACATGCAGAGATCATCCTTTCACTTGCTCTGCGTCTCACAAAGACACAATAAAGAAAAACTCTGGAATGACTAGGTGTGTCCAAACTTTTGACTGGTACTTATTTTCCACCATAATTTACTAATAAATACATAAAAAATCCTACAATGTGATTTTCCGGATTTTTTTCCTCATTTTGTCTGTCATAGTTGAAGTGTACCTATGAAGAAAATTACAGGCCTCTCTCATCTTTTTAAGTGGGAGAACTTGCACAATTGGTGGCTGACTAAATACTTTTTTGCCCCACTGTATATAAGCTGAGGAGACAGGTCTAGTATACATGCTTTATATTGTTGTTATAACATATTGATATGTTTATGTCCATCATACATATCATATATTTTATTGTTGTGTTGGTCCTATAGGTGTGTCTGTCCCTAGTGGAGGAGAAGTTGCGTGATGTTCTACAGCTCCTCCACCAGCTCAGAGACCTCAACGTGTCCCGACGCTCCCTGGGGAAGATCTTACTGAGCACCTTGGAGTCCTGCAGCGACCCACAACATGGTGAGTAGTAGTTACTATACCACAGCCCTCAACGCAGTAGTACTGCCCATTGAAATCAGGAAGTGACCATGATGTAGTAACATGAGTTATACTGTAGTTACTATACCACAGATGGAACCTAGATGGAACCTACTGGCCAGCCAGGCCAGTAGACCATATCTTTTTGGGCACCCGGGCTAGTTGGGCACATTTTCTACTGGGACTCAATTCAATCTGTAAAGCTGAAGTTCTGCATTGTAGCCTGATTGACATTTGAGAAAATGTTCCAGCATTAGAGTAGACTGCATTCACGGGAAATGATGCATATCGGCTCAATCAGAAATTCCCTTTAAATTGTAACATTTCAGCGATACGGATTAAATAGAACCCCAAATTAACTCAGATCCGGAAGACGTACTGCACCATGAACTGGGCCGTCTCTTTGGCAGAGGGTAGTTTTGGAGAGGAATGAAGTGGGCGGTTTTGGAAAACCGATCCACCACAGTCAGGATGGTGGTGATGCCATCAGGTGGGAGAAGACCCGTGACAAAGTCCAGGGGGATATGAGACCAGGGACGGTGAGCGACCGGCAGAGGTTGGAGGAGACCAGTCGGAGTTTGCTGAGGAGTCTTGTTTTGATCACAAACCATGCAAGCGGCGATGAATACGAGATGTCAGGGACCATGGTAGGCCACCAAAAGCGTTGTCGCACAAAAGCAAGGGTGTGACTGGAGCCCGGGTGGCAGGCAAACCTGGAGGAGTGGGACCGCGTCAGGTTATCAAGGCCCCCTCAGGGTTCGGCTGGGAACGCTGCGCCTCACGAACATGCTTCCCTATTCCCCAAGCCTGGAGGAGTGGGACCGCGTCAGGTTATCAAGGCCCTCTCAGGGTTCGGCTGGGAACGCTGCACCTCACGAACATGCTTCCCTATTCCCCAAGTCTGGAGGAGTGGGACCGCGTCAGGTTATCAAGGCCCCCTCAGGGTTCGGCTGGGAACGCTGCGCCTCACGAACGTGCTTCCCTATTCCCCAGCTGAGTGCCGTTGCCAGGCACAAAGTGGGACAGATGGTTCAGAGGTAGTAGCCGTGGGGCTATAGCGGCATGACAGCGCATCCGGCTTGACATTCTTGGATCCCGGCCAGTATGAGAGGGAGAAGTTGAACCAGGTGAACAGTAGGGCCCACCTAGCTTGCCTGGAATTGGGGCGCTTGGCAATGCAGAGATATTCCAGGTTCTTGTGGCTGGTCCACACAATGAAAGGATGTTCCTCCCCCTCCAGCCAGTGCCTCCACTCCTCCAACGCCATCTTCACTGCGAGAAGCTCACGATTCCCCATATTGTAGTTCCTCCCCGTGGCGTTAAGGTGGTGGGAGAAGAAGGTGCAGGGAAGTAACTTGAGGTCCAGGGCTGCCTGCTGGGACAGGACAGCCCCCACTCCGACATTCGAAGCATCGGTTCCACCACTAACCGGTGGGACGGGTCAGGATGAACTAAGATGGGAGCTGTGGTGAAGCGGTGTTTTAGATGCCAGAATGACCGTTCAGCAGCTGGGGACCATGTGAACAGAACCTTAGGAGAGGTGAGTGCAGACAGGGGAGACGCCAGGGTCTGTAACCCCGGATAAAGCGGCTGTAAAAGTTGTAAATCCCAGGAAACGCTGCAGCTGTACTCTGAATGTAGGCTGGGGCCAATCCACTAACTACTGCTCTCACCTTCCTGGGATCCATCTGTACATTCCCTGCAGCGATGATGTAACCAAGGAAGGGGATGGTGGAGCGATGGAATTCGCATTTTTCTGCTTTTCCAAAAAGCTGGTTCTCCAGGAGATGTTGGAGAACCTGTCGGAAGTGTTCTTGGGTGGAGCGGGAGAAGACGAGGTTGTCATCGAGGTAGACGAAGACGAAACGGTTCAACATGTCGCGGAGAACATCATTAACCAGCCTGGAGCACAGCAGGGGCGTTGGTGAGGCCAAAAAGCATGACCAGATACTCTTAGTGACCACTGGCCACGTTGAAGGCAGTTTTCCACTCATCCCCTTCCCATCTCCACACCAGGTGGTAGGCGTTCTGTAGGTCCAGCTTGGAGAACATAGTGGCTCCCTGGAGTAGCTCGAAGGCCGAGGAGATGAGAGGCAGCAGGTAGCGGTTCTTCACCATGATGTCGTTGAGACCTCAGTAGTCGATGCACGGGCGCAGGGTTTTGTCCTTCTTCTCCACAAAGAAGAACCCTGTGCCGGCTGGAGAGGCAGAACAACGGATGAACCCAGCAGCTAGGGAGTCCTCAATATAGGTCTCCATAGCCTTGGTCTCCGGACCCTACAGAGGGTACAGTCATCCCCAGGGCGGAGTGGTGCCTGGCAGAAGATCAATCCCGCAGTCATATGGTCGGTGCGGGAGCCGCGAAGTAGCCCGGGCTCTACTGAACACCTCCCGGAGGACCTGGTAATCCACGGGAATGGTGGAAATACAATTACTACTGGGTACTGTATAACAACCTACAACTACTACTGGGTACTGTATAACAACCTACAACTACTACTGGGTACTGTATAACAACCTACAACTACTACTGGGTACTGTATAACAACGTACAACTACTACCAGGGTGACACCCATCACAGGTGCACTACCGTTCATAAGTTTGGGGTCACTTAGAAATGTGTACAGAGTAGACATTGTTAATGTTGTAAATTACTATTGTATTTGGAAACGGCTCAACGTCAACAGTGAAGAGGCAACTCCGGGAGTTGAGTTCCTCTGTCCAGTGTCTGTGTTCTTTTGCCCATCTTAATCTTTTCTTTTTTTCTTCTTCTTTTTTTCTTTTACCTTTATTTAACTAGACAAGTCAGTTAAGTACAATTTCTTATTTTCAATGACGGCCTAGGAACAGTGGGTTAACTGCCTGTTCAGGGGCAGAATGACAGATTTGTACCTTGTCAGCTCGGGGGTTTGAACTTGCAACCTTCCGGTTACTAGTCAAACGCTCTAACCACTAGACTACCCTGCCGCCCCATTTTATTGGCCAGTCTGAGATATTGAGGACTTGTGAGGTGTCCGTTTCTCAAACTAGACACTCTAATGTACTTTTCCTCTTGCTCAGATGTACACCGGGGCCCCCCACTCCTCTTTCTATTCTGGTTAGAGCCACTTTGCTCTGTTCTGTGAAAGATGTTGGTGAGATCTTCAGTTTCTTGGCAGTTTCTCACTTGGAATAGCCTTCATTTCTCAGAACAAGAATAGAGTGACGAGTTTCAGAAGAAAATACTTTCTTTCTGGCCTTTTTGAGCCTGTGGTCGAAACCACAAATGCTGATGCTCCAGATACTCCACTAGTCTGAAGAAGACCAGTTTTATTCAAATCAAATCAAATCAAATTTATTTATATAGCCCTTCGTACATCAGCTGATATCTCAAAGTGCTGTACAGAAACCCAGCCTAAAACCCCAAGCAGCAAGCAATGCAGGTGTAGAAGCACGGTGGCTAGGAAAAACTCCCTAGAAAGGCCAAAACCTAGGAAGAACCCTAGAGAGGAACCAGGCTATGTGGGGTGGCCAGTCCTCTTCTGGCTTTGCCGGGTGCAGATTATAACAGAACATGGCCAAGATGTTCAAATGTTCATAAATTACCAGCATGGTCGTATAATAATAAGGCAGAACAGTTGAAACTGGAGCAGCAGCACAGTCAGATGGACTGGGGGCAGCAAGGAGTCATCATGTCAGGTAGTCCTGGGGCATGGTCCTAGGGCTCAGGTCCTCCGAGAGAGAGAGAAAAAAAGAGAGAATTAGAGAGAGCATATGTGGGGTGGCCAGTCCTCTTCTGGCTGTGCCGGGTGGAGATTAAAACAGAACATGGCCAAGATGTTCAAATGTTCATAAATGATCAGCATGTTCGAATAATAAGAAGGCAGAACAGTTGAAACTGGAGCAGCAGCACGGCCAGGTGAACTGGGGACAGCAAGGAGTCATCATGTCAGGTAATCCTGGGGCATGGTCCTAGGGCTCAGGTCCCCCGAGAGAGAGAAGGAGAGAATTAGAGAACGCACACTTAGATTCACATAGGACACCGAATAGGACAGGAGAAGTACTCCAGATATAACAAACTGACCCTAGCCCCCTGACACATAAACTACTGCAGCATAAATACTGGAGGCTGAGACAGGAGGGGTCAGGAGACACTGTGGACCCATCCGAGGACACCCCCGGACAGGGCCAAACAGGAAGGATATAACCCCACCCACTTTGCCAAAGCACAGCCCCCACACCACTAGAGGGATATCTTCAACCACCAACTTACCATCCTGAGACAGGGCCGAGTATAGCCCACAAAGATCTCCGCCATGGCACAACCCAAGGGGGGGCGCCAACCCAGACAGGATGACCACATCAGTGAATCAACCCACTCAGGTGACACACCCCTTCCAGGGACGGCTTGAGAGGGCCCCAGTAAGCCAGTGACTCAGCCCCTGTAATAGGGTTAGAGGCAGAGAATCCCAGTGGAAAGAGGGGAACCGGCCAGGCAGAGACAGCAAGGGCGGTTCGTTTCTCCAGAGCCTTTCCGTTCACCTTCCCACTCCTGGGCCAGACTACACTCAATCATATGACCCACTGAAGAGATGAGTCTTCAGTAAAGACTTAAAGGTTGAGACCGAGTTTGCGTCTCTGACATGGGTAGGCAGACCGTTCCATAAAAATGGAGCTCTATAGGAGAAAGCCCTGCCCCCAGCTGTTTGCTTAGAAATTCTAGGGACAATTAGGAGGCCTGCGTCTTGTGACCGCAGCGTACGTGTAGGTATGTACGGCAGGACCAAATCAGAGAGATAGGTAGGAGCAAGCCCATGTAATGCTGTGTAGGTTAGCAGTAAAACCTTGAAATCAGCCCTTGCTTTGACAGGAAGCCAGTGTAGAGAGGCTAGCACTGGAGTAATATGATCAACTTTTTGGTTCTAGTCAGGATTATAGCAGCTTTATTTAGCACCAACTGAAGTTTATTTAGTGCTTTATCCGGGTAGCCGGAAAGTAGAGCATTGCAGTAGTCTAACCTAGAAGTGACAAAAGCATGGATTAATTTTTCTGCATCATTTTTGGACAGAAAGTTTCTGATTTTTGCAATGTTACGTAGATGGAAAAAAGCTGTCCTTGAAATGGTCTTGATATGTTCTTCAAAAGAGAGATCAGGGTCCAGAGTAATGCCGAGGTCCTTCACAGTTTTATTTGAGACGACTGTACAACCATTAAGATTAATTGTCAGATTCAACAGAAGATCTCTTTGTTTCTTGGGACCTAGAACAAGCATCTCTGTTTTGTCCGAGTTTAAAAGTAGAAAGTTTGCAGCCATCCACTTCCTTATGTCTGAAACACATGCTTCTAGCGAGGGCAATTTTGGGGCTTCACCATGTTTCATTGAAATGTACAGCTGTGTGTCATCCGCATAGCAGTGAAAGTTAACATTATGTTTTCAGATAACATCCCCAAGAGGTAAAATATATAGTGAAAACAATAGTGGTCCTAAAACGGAACCTTGAGGAACACCGAAATTTACAGTTGATTTGTCAGAGGACAAACCATTCACAGAGACAAACTGATATCTTTCCGACAGATAAGATCTAAACCAGGCCAGAACTTGTCTGTGTAGACCAATTTGGGTTTCCAATCTCTCCAAAAGAATGTCGTGATCGATGGTATCAAAAGCAGCACTAAGGTCTAGGAGCACGAGGACAGATGCAGAGCCTCGGTCCGATGCCATTAAAATGTCATTTACCACCTTCACAAGTGCCATCTCAGTGCTATGATGGGGTCTAAAACCAGACTGAAGCATTTCGTATACATTGTTTGTCTTCAGGAAGGCAGTGAGTTGCTGCGCAACAGCCTTTTCTAACATTTTTGAGAGGAATGGAAGATTCGATATAGGCCGATAGTTTTTTATATTTTCTGGATCAAGGTTTGGCTTTTTCAAGAGAGGCTTTATTACTGCCACTTTTAGTGAGTTTGGTACACATCCGGTGGATAGAGAGCCGTTTATTATGTTCAACATAGGAGGGCCAAGCACAGGAAGCAGCTCTTTCAGTAGTTTAGTTGGAATAGGGTCCAGTATGCAGCTTGAAGGTTTAGAGGCCATGATTATTTTCAGCATTGTGTCAAGAGATATATTAATAAACACTTGAGCGTCTCTCTTCATCCTAGGTCCTGGGAGAGTTGTGCAGACTCAGGACAACTGAGCTTTGAAGGAATACGCAGATTTAAAGCAGAAAGCAGAATTTGCTTTCTAATAATCATAATCTTTTCCTCAAAGAAGTTCATGAATTTATCACTGCTTAAGTGAAAGTCATCCTCTCTTGGGGAATGCTGCTTTTTAGTTAGCTTTGCGACAGTATCAAAAAGGAATTTCGGATTGTTCTTATTTTCCTCAATTAAGTTTGAAAAATAGGATGATCGAGCAGTAGTAAGGGCTCTTCGGTACTGCACGGTACTGTCTTTCCAAGCTAGTCGGAAGACTTCCAGTTTGGTGTGGCGCCATTTCCGTTCCAATTTTCTGGAAGCTTGCTTCAGAGCTCGGGTATTTTCTGTGTACCAGGGAGCTAGTTTCTTATGAGAAATGTTTTTAGTTTTTAGGGGTGCAACTGCATCTAGGGTATTGCGCAAGGTTAAATTGAGTTCCTCAGTTAGGTGGTTAACTGATTTTTGTCCTCTGGCGTCCTTGGGTAGACAGAGGGAATCTGGAAGGACATCAAGGAATCTTTGTGTAGTCTGTGAATTTATAGCACGACTTTTGATATTCCTTGGTTGGGGTCTGAGCAGATTATTTGTTGCAATTGCAAACGTAATAAAATGGTGGTCCGATAGTCCAGGATTATGAGGAAAAACATTAAGATCCACAACATTTATTCCATGGGACAAAACTAGGTCCAGCGTATGACTGTGACAGTGAGTGGGTCCAGAGACATGTTGGACAAAACCCACTGAGTCGATGATGGCTCCGAAAGCCTTTTGGAATGGGTCTGTGGACTTTTCCATGTGAATATTAAAGTCACCAAAGATTAGAATATTATCTGCTATGACTACAAGGTCCGATAGGAATTCAGGGAATTCAGTGAGGAACGCTGTATATGACCCAGGAGGCCAACAGTAGCTTCTTCTTATTGCTTCTTTAATCAGGAAAACAGTTTTCAGCTGTGCTAACATAATTGCAAAATTGTTTTCTAATGATCAATTAGCCTTTTAAAATGATAAACTTGCATTAGCTAACACAACGTACCATTGGAACACACATCACTACACACCAATACCAACATGTGAAACATCACTACACACCAAAAACAACATGTGAAACATAAACATCACTACACACCAATAACAACATGTGAAACATAAACATCACTACACACCAATAACAAAATCAAATCAAATCAAATTTATTTATATAGCCCTTCGTACATCAGCTGATATCTCAAAGTGCTGTACAGAAACCCAGCCTAAAACCCCAAACAGCAAGCAATGCAGGTGGAGAAGCACAGTGGCTAGGAAAAACTCCCTAGAAAGGCCAATACCTAGGAAGAAACCTAGAGAGGAACCAGGCTATGTGGGGTGGCCAGTCCTCTTCTGGCTGTGCCGGGTGGAGATTATAACAGAACATGGTCAAGATGTTCAATGTTCATAAATGACCAGCATGGTCGAATAATAATAAGGCAGAACAGTTGAAACTAGAGCAGCAGCACAGTCAGGTGGAAGTTGAAACTGGAGCAGCAGCATGGCCAGGTAGACTGGGGACAGCAAGGAGTCATCATGTCAGGTAGTCCTGGGGCATGGTCCTAGTCCCAAACACACTGTACAGTGTTTTGCAATGTTGGGGATGTTTGTTCTCATATTCAGCCTTTTAACAGTGCATTAGTTTATTTAAATGGCATAGCAGTTGTTTGAAGTACCCCTTTTATGTTATGTAGATGATTAGCATGTGAAACATCACTACACACCAATAACAACATGTGAAACATCACTACACACCAATAACAACATGTGAAACATCACTACACACCAATAACAACATGTGAAACATCACTACACACCAATAACAACATGTGAAACATCACAACACACCAATAACAACATGTGAAACATCACTACACACCAATAACAACATGTGAAACATCACTACACACCAATAACAACATGTGAAACATCACTACACACCAATAACAACATGTGTGTCACGCCTTGGTCTTAGTATTTTTGTGTTTTCTTTCCATGTTTTCTTTCCATGTCACAGGCCAGGGTGTGACATGGGTTTGTGTGTTGTGTTTCGTATTGGGGTTTGTAGTATTTGGGATCGCGGCTGATTAGGGGTGTTGTATAGGCTTGGCTGCCTGAGGCGGTTCTCAATCAGCAGTCAGGTGCTTCTCGTTGCCTCTGATTGGGAACCGTATTTAGGTAGCCTGAGTTCGCTTTGTCTTTCGTGGGTGATTGTTCCTGTCTCTGTGTAGTTTCACCAGATAGGCTGTAATTAGGTTTCACGTTCCGTTTGTTGTTTTTGTATTTATTAGTTATTTAATGTATCGTCACTTTTCATTCATTAAAGACATGAGTAACCACCACGCTGCATTTCGGTCCGACTCTCTTTCAACAAACGAAGAATGCCGTTACAGAATCACCCACCACACACGGACCGAGCGGCGTGGTTACAGGCAGCGACCGCAGGAAAAGCGAAAGGAGGACGTTATGGACAGCAATGGAATGGAGTATACGACGTGGGAAGAAATCGACAGGTGGGCGGCCGACCCAGAGAGAGTGCAGGAGCCCGCATGGGATTCGCTTGAGCAGTGCGAAGAAGGCTATAGGCAAATGGAGTCGAAAAGGAAAACACGGCGGCGCAGAGCGAAACCCGAAAGTCACCCCAAAAAATGTATTGGGGGGGGCTCAGGGAGAGAGTGGCAGAGTCAGGAGTCAGACCTGAGCCAACTCTCCCTGTTAATCAGGAGGAGCAGCGATATAAGGACTTCTGGTCTTGGGAGATGATATTAGACGGAAGAGGAGCCTGGGCTCAGCCTGGTGAATATCGCCGCCCCAAGGAGGAAGCAGAGGCAGCAGGAGATCGGAGCCGGCGATACGAGGGAACACGGTTGGCAAGGAAGCCCGAGAAGCAACCCCAAAAAATTATTGGGGGGGGGGGCTTACAGGGAGTATGGCTATGCCAGGTAGGAGACCTGCGCAAACTCCCTGTGCTTTCCGGTGGGCTAGAGAGACCGGGCAGACACCGTGTTATGCTATGGAGCGCACGGTGTCTCCAGTGCGGGTGCATAGCCCGGTACGGTTCATACCAGCCCTTCGTATTTGCCGGGCTAGAGTGGGCATCGAGCCAGGTAAGCTTGGGCAGGCTCGGTGCTCAAGAGCTCCAGTGCGCCTTCACGGTCCGGTCTATCCAGAGCCACCTCCACACACCAGTCCTCCGGTAGCAGCTCCCCGCACCAGGCTTCCTGTGCGTGTCCTCGCTCCAGTATCACCAGTGCCCGCACCACGCATCAGGCCTACAGTGCGCCTCACCTCTCCTGCTCTGTCGGAGTCTCCCGCCTGTTCAGCACAGCCAGAGCCTTCCTTCCCTCCTGCGCTGTCGGAGTCTCCCGCCTGTTCAGCGCAGCCAGCGTTTTCCTCCTCTCCTGCGCTGTCGGAGTCTCCCGCCTGTTCAGCGCTATCAGAGCCTTCATTCTCTACAGCGCTGCCGGAGCCTCCTGCCTGTTTGAAGCAGCCTGAGCTGCCAGTCTGCAGGGTGCTGTCAGTCTGCAAGGAGCTGCCAGTCTGCAGGGAGCTGTCAGTCTGCAAGGAGCTGCCAGTCTGCAGGGTGCTGTCAGCCTGCATGGAGCAGTCAGAGCTGTCAGTCTGCATGAAGCAGCCAGAGCTGTCAGTCTGCAAGGAGCTGCCAGTCTGCAAGGAGCTGCCAGTCTGCAAGGAGCTGTCAGCCTGCATGGAGCAGTCAGAGCTGTCAGTCTGCAAGGAGCTGTCAGCCTGCATGGAGCAGTCAGAGCTGTCAGTCTGCAAGGAGCTGTCAGTCTGCAAGGAGCTGCCAGTCTGCAGGGAGCTGTCAGTCTGCAAGGAGCTGTCAGTCTGCAAGGAGCTGCCAGTCTGCAGTGTGCTGTCAGCCTGCATGGAGCAGTCAGAGCTGTCAGTCTGCATGAAGCAGCCAGTCTGCAAGGAGCTGTCAGCCTGCATGGAGCAGTCAGAGCTGTCAGTCTGCATAGAGCAGCTAGATCCGCCAGTCAGCCATGATCTTCTAGATCTGCCAGTCAACCAGATTCTTCCAGATCTGCTAGTCAACCTGAATCTTCCAGATCCGCCAGCCAGCCAGGATCTACCGGAGCCTACTACCTACCTGAGCTTCATCTCAGTACTGGGCTTCCCCTCAGTTCCGGGCTGCCTGTCAGTCCCGAGCTGCCCCTCAGTCCCGAGCTGCCCCTCAGTCCCGAGCTGCCCCTCAGTCCCGAGCTGCCTCAGTCCCGAGCTGCCCCTCAGTCCCGAGCTGCCCCTCAGTCCCGAGCTGTCCCTCAGTCCCGAGTTGCCCCTCAGTCCCGAGCTGCCCCTCAGTTCCGGGCTGCCCCTCAGTCCCGAACTGCCCCTCAGTCCCGAGCTGCCCCTCAGTCCCGAGCTGTCCCTCAGTTCCGAGCTGTCCCTCAGTCCCGAGATGCCCCTCAGTCACGAGCTGCTCCTCAGTTCTGTGGGGTTCTGGGTGAGGACTATTAGGCCATGGTCGGCGGCGAGGGTGGATTATCCCAGGACGCGAAGGGGAGGAACTATGACATTTATGGAGTGGGGTCCACGTCCCGAGCCGGAGCCGCCACCATGGACAGACGCCCACCCGGACCCTCCCTATGTTTTTTTGGGGGGGGGGGGTTCTGTCACGCCTTGGTCTTAGTATTTTTGTGTTTTCTTTAATTATTTGTTCAGGCCAGGGTGTGACATGGGTTTGTGTGTTGTGTTTCGTATTGGGGTTTGTAGTATTTGGGATCGCGGCTGATTAGGGGTGTTGTATAGGCTTGGCTGCCTGAGGCGGTTCTCAATCAGCAGTCAGGTGCTTCTCGTTGCCTCTGATTGGGAACCGTATTTAGGTAGCCTGAGTTCACTTGGTCTTTCGTGGGTGATTGTTCCTGTCTCTGTGTAGTTTCACCAGATAGGCTGTAATTAGGTTGGTGGGTGATTGTTCCTGTCTCTGTGTAGTTTCACCAGATAGGCTGTATTAGGTTTCACGTTCCGTTTGTTGTTTTGTATTTATTAGTTATTTCATGTATCGTCACTTTTTTCTTCATTAAAGATCATGAGTAACCACCACGCTGCATTTCGGTCCGACTCTCTTTCGACAAACGAAGAACGCCGTTACAATGTGAATCATCAAGAATAAGAGAAATACTTTACAAGCAGTGAACTCCTCCAGGACTCTGTGATTGACAAGTTTTTTACAAAATCAACAATTCCCCGTATATTATGAAAGGGCATATTTGACCAATCACCGAACTATTTCAGCATAAAGGAGTCTAATCATCGCAATTTTATTGCATGACCCATCACCACAGTACAAAAAGAGGGCTCGCAATTTCAACCAATCAACCCACATTACCGCAAAATATGGTTCAATCAGGGTACACGGCAACTAACTTTTTCCCTCATCAGCACATTTTCGTGACAATTTGGACAAAATCATTGCTTATTGCCATGCAAAATGGCATAATTGCAGCAGTAAAATCAAGCATTTTAGCACGCAGATATCAAAAAAATCCTGGAGGGACTGACTATAAATTGCGTTTTGTCCCAGAAAATCTATATATCCATTTTCAGAATGGAAATATGGTATATTTGGTCAATTTGCTTTTATTGTTTAAATAACTTGTGAAATGGATTAGTGTGTTTTTTCACTAATTAATCACGGCATGGGGTTTCCCCTAACTTGTGAAATGGATTAGTGTGTTTTTTCACTAATTAATCATGGCATGGGGTTTCCCCTAACTTGTGAAATGGATTAGTGTGTTTTTTCACTAATTAATCATGGCATGGGGTTTCCCCTAACTTGTGAAATGGATTAGTGTGTTTTTTCACTAATTAATCATGGCATGGGGTTTCCCCTAACTTGTGAAATGGATTAGTGTGTTTTTTCACTAATTAATCATGGCATGGGGTTTCCCCTAACTTGTGAAATGGATTAGTGTGTTTTTTTCACTAATTAATCATGGCATGGGGTTTCCCCTAACTTGTGAAATGGATTAGTGTGTTTTTTCACTAATTAATCATGGCATGGGGTTTCCCCTAACTTGTGAAATGGATTAGTGTGTTTTTTCACTAATTAATCATGGCATGGGGTTTCCCCTAACTTGTGAAATGGATTAGTGTGTTTTTTCACTAATTAATCATGGCATGGGGTTTCCCCTAACTTGTGAAATGGATTAGTGTGTTTTTTCACTAATTAATCATGGCATGGGGTTTCCCCTAACTTGTGAAATGGATTAGTGTGTTTTTTCACTAATTAATCATGGCATGGGGTTTCCAATGACAGACATGTATTTGTTTATAATTGATAGTTTCATTTCAGAGTAAAATAATTGTTTTTTTTGCTAAATGCTATTTATCCGCCTGCACTACATTTTTGATAAAGAACTGTAGAAATGATACTTTGTGACGTTAATATTGTTTTAAATAAAAAATGTATTCAATACAGTATTCAATACAGTAATATGAGATCAATATGTAAAATATTAATATTTGACATTTTTGTAATTTAGCATATGCTCTTATCTAGAGCAACTTCCAGTTAGTGCATTCATCTTAAGATGGCTAGGTGGGACGTTACAGTCAAATATACACAGGTTGACGTTTATTGGGATGAGTCTTGTCCTTGAGGCAGAACTGAGCGATTTCCGCTAGACGGGCCAGCTGCAAAGTCAAAATGGTAATTGATTATTAAAACAAACATTTGCTATTTGGTCTTAATTTAAGGTTAGGGTTAGGCATTAGGGTTAGGCATTAGGGTTAGGGTTAGGCATTAGGGTTAGGGTTAGGCATTAGGGTTAGGGTTAGGCATTAGGGTTAGCAGTGTGGTTAAAGGTACACAGCTCTCTGGGTGAGGTTCTGTCTAACACACTGACATGCACAGCTCTCTGGGTGAGGTTCTGTCTGTCTAACACACTGACATGCACAGCTCTCTGGGTGAGGTTCTGTCTGTCTAACACACTGACATGTGCAGCTCTCTGGGTGAGGTTCTGTCTGTCTAACACACTGACATATACAGCTCTCTGGGTGAGGTTCTGTCTGTCTAACACACTGACATGTACAGCTCTCTGGGTGAGGTTCTGTCTGTCAAACACACTGACATGCACAGCTCTCTGGGTGAGGTTCTGTCTGTTTCTTTTTTGGTTGCGATATGATTCCATATGTGTTATTTCATAGTTTTGATGTCTTCACAATTATTCTACAATGTATAAAATAGTACAAATAAAAAATGAACCCTTGAATGTGTAGGTTTGTCGAAACATTTGACTAGTACTGTATGTTTTATTGGATAAAGAGACTGCCTTAGGAGAGATATATACATGTGTTTTTATCTCCCCTCTCTCTCAGAGTCTCTTTAACCAATAACATAGATATAAACCATCTATCTCCTCTCTCTCAGGGAAAGACCACATTCTGGAGGTTCTGAATGCTCTGTACCACGAGCTGGCTGCCTTTGAGGTCTTGACCACCAGCGGATCTCTGGAGAGAACACAATCCCTCAGCAACCCTCTGGAGAGAACACAGTCCCTCTGCAATCCTCTGGCGAGAACTCAGTCCCTCGGCAACCCTCTGGCGAAGACTCAGTCCCTCGGCAACCCTCTGTAGAGAACACAGTCCCTCGGCAATCCTCTGGAGAGAACCCAGTCCCTCGGCAACCCTCTGGGGAGAACACAGTCCCTCGGCAACCCTCTGGAGAGAACACAGTCCCTCAGCAACCCTCTGGAGAAAACGCATTACCTCAGCAACCCTCTGGAGAGAACACAGTCCCTCAGCATCCTTCTTTAGAGAACACAGTCCCTCAACAACCCTAGTAATTACTGAACAACCCTAGTAGTTACTGAAGTTCCCCTGGGCGGTGAGGTGAAGAGGCTTGGACCCTGGCATGGGAAACATTTAAATTGCATACTCCTTGCGTCCTCTCTCCTCATCTCCTTCTCAAAACCCATTGATTGACAAACCCAGATGTCCCTCCCCTCTGACCTTTTCCTCAAGTAGGTTTTGAGAAGGAGACGAGAGAGTATGCAATTGAGATGTTCCCCATGCCAGGGTCCAAGCCTTCTCACGTCAGCGCCCAGGGGAACTTCAGTAACTACAATTGGTTCCTGGTCAGACCATAATGTACAGCATTATTTACACTACATGGCCAAAAGTATGTGGACACCTGCTCATCAAACATCTCATTCCAAAATCATGGACATCCGTATGGAGTTGGTACTCCCTTTACTGCCATAACAGCATCCACTTTTCTGGGAAGGCTTTCCACTAGATGTTGGAACATTGCTGCAAGGACTCACTTCCATTCAGCCACAAGAGCATTAGTGAGATCGGGCACTGATGTTAGGCCTGGTTTGCAGTCTTTGTCCCAATTCATCCCAAAGGTGTTCGATGGGGTTGAGATCAGGGTTCTGTGCAGGTCAGTCAAGTTCTTCCGTTATCGACAAATCATTTCTGTATGGACCTTGCTTTGTGCATGGGGGTATTGTCATGCTGAAACAGGAAAGGGCCTTCCCCAAACTGTTGACACAAAGTTGAAAGCACAGAATCGTCTAAAATGTAATTGTATGCTATAGCATTAAGTTATTAGTTATTAGCATTAGTTATTGTGCTGACGTTGCTTCCAGAGGAAATTTGGAATTTGGTGGTGAGTGTTGCAACTGAGGACAGACAATTTTTATGCCCTTCAGCACTTTGCAGTTCCGTTCTGTGAGTTTGTGTGGTCTATCACTTCTGTTAATGCCATGATTGCTCCTAGATGTTTCCACTTCACAATAACAGCACTTAGCTGATGAGAGAGAAACGTCATCAGAGCGCGCAACAGGACACTGTACTGTCTACACTCAGTTTGTTGTTTACATTAAAACTTTGTCATTAAATTGATTTTAATCCGAACTAAAGTTTTGTTACTAAGGATTCTACAACGCAGTTAGCCTTAGCTAACGGACTGCAAGTTTGTGTTCCTTTTTTTTGCGTGGATTCCGCGAGTGCTAGCTGGCTGTACTACAGACACCTGTCGTCATCGTGGGAAAGACTCACTGTTATCTTCTCGTAAAACAACTGGTTGCAGTATAGAGCCAATCTGGATACCAAGCAGATCCTGGGGGAATCTACGAGTACCAACAGCTTTACGCTATGGAGGAACAACATACTCCTTCGTGGAAAGATCCGACCACCTCACAAAATAACTTTAACCCAACAAAACAAAGAAAAACAGATTAATCTGCAGACACGGAAGATTTACTTACCATTGAGGTAGAGGCTAGTGCTCTGGCTGGAATCTATGCAACAATGGAAAAGTTGTGTGAGGATGTAGCAGAGCTGAGGGGGAGTTTGGAGTTCAGGCACGGTGAAATTCTCAGGCTCCAAAGAGAAAACAAGACACTCACAGCCAAGGTAAAAATCCACGATTCCAACATGGATTGTCTACTCAGGGAAAACAGGGTGATGAAGGAGACGCTACTAGACATACAAAGTAGTAGCGTGAAAATCTATTTTTTTCTGGTATTCCTGAGGACGCATCCAATAATCCAGAGGGCGCAATCAGAGAATTCATGAAATCCGCATTGAAACTTCCTATAGAGACTGTAAACAAGGTGGCTTTTCACCGGGTACAGACTTGGAGCTCGGAGCTACAAGACCAAGGGTCCCCGACCGATCATCGCAAAATTTGAACACTACCAACAAAAGGAGCTGATCAAAAGCAGAGGAAGGGAGCTTCAAGGGACCAAATTCAGTCTCAATGACCAATTTCCAAAGGAGATAAATGAACGTCGTAAGAGACTGTATCCGGAACAAAGGCAACAAAGGAAGGATGGTCGGCGTGCCTTTATCATTGTGGACAAACTCTTTATAGATGGACAGCTGTTCTGAGACAGCTCCATAACACCATGGCTGTACTAAATTCTACAGGCACTTCAGGTTATGAAAAAAAGGTATGGGAAATGTTTAAAATATCAGAACATTATGAAGTGAATATGAATACACACGTACTCAACTTGCTTGCTGACACATACAGACTTATACATACACACACACCTGATCTCGCTCTCTTCTCTCACTCGCTCTTTCTCTCTTCTCTTCCTCTCTATTGTCGAGAATTGTTTTATAATTTAACGTGTTTATTGTTTGTCTATCTTTTTGATGTATTTGTCTACAAGTTTATTAATGTTTACAACAAGCAAGGGGAAGATATCAGAATAGGGGCATTGTGGAATAATAACATATTGTACGGAATAAATTTGTCAAATTTGGCGTGACAAATGCACAAAATTCTTCCTGAATCTCCAATACAGGAACGCTCACAAAAAGAATTTGCAGAATGTCACGCCCTGGTCTAAGTATTTTGTGTTTTCTTTATTATTTTGGTCAGGCCAGGGTGTGACATGGGTTTATTATGTGGTGTGTTTTGTCTTGTTTTTTTTTGAGGTATTGGGATTGTGGCTTAGTGGGGTTATCTAGTATAGTCTATGGCTGTCTGGAGTGGTTCTCAATCAGAGGCAGGTGTTTATCGTTTTCTCTGATTGGGAACCATATTTAGGCAGCCATATTCTTTGAGTGTTTCGTGGGTGATTGTTCCTGTCTCTGTGTTAGTTTGCGCCAGTATAGGCTGGGTTGGTTTTCACGGTATGTTTTTGTATTGTTCGTGTTTATTCGTTATTAAACATGTATGAAAATTACCACGCTGCATTTTGGTCCGATCCTTACTACACCTCATCTTCAGAGGAGGAGATGGAAGAAAACCGTAACACAGAAACTCGTTACTGAAGGCGGAGTCATCTATAATTCTCTGAATTATATTTTAAAAGAGGAAGCTAATTATTTTAGGCAGATGTTCTCTTTTTCGTCTCATCCTCTCCCACTGAATGAAGATCATGGTATAATATACGACAACTACTAGAAATCTACTAGAAATCATAGAACATCATGAAACATAAGAAGCCAGGAATGGTATTTATAGCAGATTTTGAAAAGGAATTTGATAAATTAAGACTGGATTTTATTTATAAATGCCTAGATTTTTTTCAATTTCCGTAATTCTCTTATAAAATGGGTGAAAATAATGTATAGCAACCCCAGGTGTAAAATAGTAAATAATGGCTACTTCTCAGAGTTTTGAATTGTCAAGAGGAGTTAAACAAGGGTGTCCGCTGTCACCATATCTATTCGTTAATGGCCATCGAAATGCTAGCCATTAAAATCAGATCCAAGAACGACATTAGAGGATTAGAAATCCAAGGCTTAAAAACAAAGGTGTCCATGTATGCTGATGACTCAAGTTTTATGTTGAGTCCTTAAGTTAGATCCCTGCAATGTCTCATTAAAGATCTAGATAACTTTTCTGTACTCTCTGGACTAAAACCTAATTATGATAAGTGTGCAATATTACGTATTGGATCCTTAAAAAATACAACTTTTACATTACCCTGCAGTTTACCTACAAAATGGGCTGATGGTGAAGTAGACATACTCGGTATTCATATCACAAAAAATATAAATAAGCTCTCCACAATGAATTTCAATAGAAACCTTGTAAAAATAGACAAGATCCTGCAACCATGGAGAGGTAAATACCTGTCTATTTATGGAAAAATTGCCCTGATTAACTCCTTAGTCATATCTCAGTTTACTCACTTACTTATGGCGCTGCCTACTCCTGATTCGTTTTTTCAAATCATATGAGCAAAACATATTTCACTTTATCTGGGACGCTAAACTAGACAAAATATAACGTGCCTATCTGTATAATGAATATGAATTGGGTGGGTTGAGATTATTAAATATATTCAAGCACTAAACCTCTCTCTGAAAGCTTCAGTCATTCAAAAGTTTTATTTGAACCCTAAATTCTCAAGTAGATTAATAAGAAAAGCTCATCCATTGTTTAAAAATTGCCTTTTTGTCTTTGTGCAGATTGCCATGTCTCATTTTCGATTCATTGAAAATGATACTTTTCAAAGTATCTGTCTTTTTCAAACAAGCATTGCAGAGCTGGCTACAATTTCAATTTCCTCCCCCTGAAAAGACAGAACAAATATTACAACAAATATTATGGCTGAACTCAAATGCGCTGGTTGATAAAATACCTGTATTTATGGGAAAGATGTTTGAAAAGGGTATTTTGTTCTTAAATAATATTGGAATGGAAGAGTTATGTCCTTCATGGAGTTATCAGAATTGTACAGGAAGGTCTGCTCAATCCAAGAGTACAACCAATTGAGTACAGCATTGCCCCAAAAATGGAGGAGGCGGGTGGTAGTGGGAGGAGGTGGGGAACTGGTCTGTCTGCCCAATATAAAGGATCGAACTGGCGGAGGAATAATAATAGCATAAATAGGAAAGTATACCAGTTCCATATGAGGACCAGGATGTTGACAACTGTGCCAAACAGATTGCAAAATAGTTGGGAAGAGATTTGATGTACCGATTTCATGGTACAGGGTGTATGAGTTGATATATGAAACGCAAGATTTAAGACTTCATGCTTTTCAGCTAAAATTATTACATAGAATTCTTGCCACCAACAAAATGTTGAATATTTGGGGCATAAAATCATTGAAGCTCTGCATATTTTGTTGTGAGGATACAGAATCAATAGACCATTTATTTTGGTATTGCTCCCAGGTAGACTGTTTCTGGTCTCTGGTTCAGGAATGGCTGATCTAAAATTGACCCTGGAAACAGTACTGTTAAGAGATCGGGAGAGACCGGGTCAGTTAATTACTAATATACTAATACTCTTAGTTAAAGTATTTATCTTCAACACGCAATCTGTAGATTCTATTCAATTCGATTGAAATTGTGCGTTAAACATTATAGCATTGTTGAAAGATATGTGTTGCGTAGAAACACGAAGTGGGACACCAACAGAGATAAATGAGATGGGCTGAGGGTTGGTATGTGGAATTGGAGACAAGTGGGAGTGGAATTGCTGTGTGAGAGAGAGAATGATGGTCAAAAGATAAAGGGGGAAAAGTCTAAATAAACATAATAAAAGTGCATTTGAATGACACTGAGGGGCAGAGTTTTTACAACTAATGCCGGTTTGCCTGAGGCTGATGCAGTGCAGGTGGTGTACACATGCATATACACACACTCTCATTCAAATAAACACATGTAAGAACACACACATACATGTAATAGTGCCAGACATGCACACAAACATATAAAGTAGGCATTGCTGTTATGATTTCAGTTGTCCTTGATGTCCTTTGTTTTAAATGAATTATTTTGTTTTATTTTGCATTGTTGTTCGCTGTTTTCTTCTGTCTTTTCCTTTTTTCTCTTTAGTTCATTCTCTTGGTTGTTGGTGCATTGGGGGGTTATTGGGGGTGGGGAATGGAATCAATTGTATATATTTTTTCTTCTTCTGGGGTGGACTGTGGGAGGGGTCTGGAATGGTTGAGGGACAGCTATTGGAACTGTGGGGGGGATCTTGGAGGGTTTGGGTTTCACAGATTGTGATCATGAAAAAGGAAATGACATATGACATTTATTTTATATCACTATCATGCACATGCACCCTCACACATAAGGATGGCTCTGCTGCAGAAAGACTGATACATGTTTGATAGTGTCTTGATGCTGTATTGGTTGTCCTTCATGTTCTAATACTTTAATGTTCCCCCTTCCCTGTGTTTTTTGTAATAAGTAATTATCAAAAAATAATAATAATAATAATTTGTAAAAAAATAACAGCCCTTACAGTTGACCGACTGACTTGTTGGAAAGGTGGCATCCTATGACGGTGCCACGTTGAAAGTCACTGAGCTCTTCAGTAAGACCCTTCTACTGATAATGTTTGTCTATGGAGATTACATGGCTGTGTGCTCGATTTTATACACCTGTCAGCAACGGGTGTGGCTGAAATAGCCAAATCCACTCATTTGAAGGGGTGTATATATAGTGTACCGTATATCTGTCATGTTCCTTTCTATGCCTCTGTTAAGAGAAGTTATAGAACTGTTGATTTTCTTTCTTTAACTACAGCATTCTCATTAGAACCTTC
The DNA here is from genome assembly GCF_002021735.2 of Oncorhynchus kisutch. Classification (NCBI taxonomy): domain Eukaryota; kingdom Metazoa; phylum Chordata; class Actinopteri; order Salmoniformes; family Salmonidae; genus Oncorhynchus; species Oncorhynchus kisutch. The sequence continues at coordinate 78,592,866 of NC_034178.2, forward strand.
AGGCCCATTTCAATCAGATTCACTTTAGCTGATGTTTTGACGGTGTTGAAGATGGAACTGCATTAGAGCTGTCAAATCCAAAACGACTCCCGGCATTATACCTAAAGCAGACATTGCCATTTGCTGCAGAGTCAATTGAGATATTCCTCATGCAGTCTTGTTTACAAGTAGTTCCAACACTATAATGTGAGATGTAATCTACACCTCCATTAGGATGTTAGAAATCCTCATTATTTAGTTTCATGATTTTCAATTTGAGCGTCATTATTTCTATATAGCCTACACTTTCTCCTTCTGAACTTCTAACGCAAGTGGGACGGGTGTGGCTTGGTGACAATGGGAGGATTTGATAATGCTGAGCCGTGGGGCACCGGTCTATGGCCCGTGATGTCAACGGGCAAAAGAAATGAGGGAGGAGAGCCCTTCTCAAATGGAACAGTAATCTGTGCCACTCAGTCAACAAGGCAGCATGGTGCATTGTCCAGAAACATCTATTTAACATCAAATATAAATGTAGGATTGATTTTTCAAACTGGTTTTCATTGGGAAGGCAGATAAAGCGTTTTCATCAAAAGCAATCACTTACTCCTCCATTAATTAATGAAATGATTTACTTCAGTTTTGTTTTGCGCCGTCTTTGCCATGGGCTTTGAATGGGGCACCTGGTTCATGCCCGGGAGGCAGCCTGGTTCCCAGAATGAATGCAATCAACTTTCATCCGGTGCAAAAAACAGCTACAGTACCCAGGCGCCCGAGCCAGATTAATCAAATTCCCACATTGAACACAAGAGCAGCTGCTCACCGATTTGACAGCTCCAATGCAACTCCACCTCAAACACCACCAAAACATCAGCTATGCGGGTGTCGGCTATCAAATCAAATCCAATTGTATTTGTTACATGCACCGAATACAACAGGTGCAGACCTTACCATGAAATGCTTACTTACAAGCCCGTAACCAACGATGTGCTGAATACAACAGGTGCAGACCTTACCATGAAATGCTTACTTACAAGCCCGTAACCAACTATGTGCTGAATACAACAGGTGCAGACCTTACCATGAAATGCTTACTTACAAGCCCGTAACCAACGATGTGCTGAATACAACAGGTGCAGACCTTACCATGAAATGCTTACCTACAAGCCCGTAACCAACGATGTGCTGAATACAACAGGTGCAGACCTTACCATGAAATGCTTACCTACAAGCCCGTAACCAACGATGTGCTGAATACAACAGGTGCAGAGCTTACCATGAAATGCTTACTTACAAGCCCGTAACCAACGATGTGCTGAATACAACAGGTGCAGACCTTACCATGAAATGCTTACTTACAAGCCCGTAACCAACTATGTGCTGAATACAACAGGTGCAGACCTTACCATGAAATGCTTACTTACAAGCCCGTAACCAACTATGTGCTGAATACAACAGGTGCAGACCTTACCATGAAATGCTTACTTACAAGCCCGTAACCAACTATGTGCTGAATACAACAGGTGCAGACCTTACCATGAAATGCTCACCTACAAGCCCGTAACCAACGATGTGCTGAATACAACCGGTGCAGACCTTACCATGAAATGCTTACCTACAAGCCCGTAACCAACGATGTGCTGAATACAACAGGTGCAGACCTTACCATGAAATGCTTACCTACAAGCCCGTCACCAACGATGTGCTGAATACAACCGGTGCAGACCTTACCATGAAATGCTTACCTACAAGCCCGTAACCAACTATGTGCTGAATACAACCGGTGCAGACCTTACCATGAAATGCTTACCTACAAGCCCGTAACCAACAATGTGCTGAATACAACCGGTGCAGACCTTACCATGAAATGCTTACCTACAAGCCCGTAACCAACGATGTGCTGAATACAACAGGTGCAGACCTTACCATGAAATGCTTACCTACAAGCCCGTAACCAACGATGTGCTGAATACAACAGGTGCAGACCTTACCATGAAATGCTTACCTACAAGCCCGTAACCAACAATGTGCTGAATACAACCGGTGCAGACCTTACCATGAAATGCTTACCTACAAGCCCGTAACCAACAATGTGCTGAATACAACCGGTGCAGACCTTACCATGAAATGCTTACCTACAAGCCCGTAACCAACGATGTGCTGAATACAACAGGTGCAGACCTTACCATGAAATGCTTACCTACAAGCCCGTAACCAACGATGTGCTGAATACAACAGGTGCAGACCTTACCATGAAATGCTTACCTACAAGCCCGTAACCAACGATGTGCTGAATACAACCGGTGCAGACCTTACCATGAAATGCTTACCTACAAGCCCGTAACCAACAATGTGCTGAATACAACCGGTGCAGACCTTACCATGAAATGCTTACCTACAAGCCCGTAACCAACAATGTGCTGAATACAACCGGTGCAGACCTTACCATGAAATGCTTACCTACAAGCCCGTAACCAACGATGTGCTGAATACAACAGGTGCAGACCTTACCATGAAATGCTTACCTACAAGCCCGTCACCAACGATGTGCTGAATACAACCGGTGCAGACCTTACCATGAAATGCTCACCTACAAGCCCGTAACCAACGATGTGCTGAATACAACAGGTGCAGACCTTACCATGAAATGCTTACTTACAAGCCCGTAACCAACGATGTGCTGAATACAACAGGTGCAGACCTTACCATGAAATGCTTACCTACAAGCCCGTCACCAACTATGTGCTGAATACAACAGGTGCAGACCTTACCATGAAATGCTTACCTACAAGCCCGTAACCAACGATGTGCTGAATACAACCGGTGCAGACCTTACCATGAAATGCTTACCTACAAGCCCGTAACCAACGATGTGCTGAATACAACCGGTGCAGACCTTACCATGAAATGCTTACCTACAAGCCCGTCACCAACTATGTGCTGAATACAACAGGTGCAGACCTTACCATGAAATGCTTACCTACAAGCCCGTCACCAACTATGTGCTGAATACAACCGGTGCAGACCTTACCATGAAATGCTTACCTACAAGCCCGTAACCAACAATGTGCTGAATACAACCGGTGCAGACCTTACCATGAAATGCTTACCTACAAGCCCGTAACCAACGATGTGCTGAATACAACAGGTGCAGACCTTACCATGAAATGCTCACCTACAAGCCCGTAACCAACGATGTGCTGAATACAACAGGTGCAGACCTTACCATGAAATGCTTACCTACAAGCCCGTCACCAACGATGTGCTGAATACAACAGGTGCAGACCTTACCATGAAATGCTCACCTACAAGCCCGTAACCAACGATGTGCTGAATACAACAGGTGCAGACCTTACCATGAAATGCTTACCTACAAGCCCGTCACCAACGATGTGCTGAATACAACAGGTGCAGACCTTACCATGAAATGCTTACCTACAAGCCCGTCACCAACTATGTGCTGAATACAACAGGTGCAGACCTTACCATGAAATGCTTACCTACAAGCCCGTAACCAACGATGTGCTGAATACAACCGGTGCAGACCTTACCATGAAATGCTTACCTACAAGCCCGTAACCAACGATGTGCTGAATACAACCGGTGCAGACCTTACCATGAAATGCTTACCTACAAGCCCGTCACCAACTATGTGCTGAATACAACAGGTGCAGACCTTACCATGAAATGCTTACCTACAAGCCCGTCACCAACTATGTGCTGAATACAACCGGTGCAGACCTTACCATGAAATGCTTACCTACAAGCCCGTAACCAACAATGTGCTGAATACAACCGGTGCAGACCTTACCATGAAATGCTTACCTACAAGCCCGTAACCAACGATGTGCTGAATACAACAGGTGCAGACCTTACCATGAAATGCTCACCTACAAGCCCGTAACCAACGATGTGCTGAATACAACAGGTGCAGACCTTACCATGAAATGCTTACCTACAAGCCCGTCACCAACGATGTGCTGAATACAACAGGTGCAGACCTTACCATGAAATGCTCACCTACAAGCCCGTAACCAACGATGTGCTGAATACAACAGGTGCAGACCTTACCATGAAATGCTTACCTACAAGCCCGTCACCAACGATGTGCTGAATACAACAGGTGCAGACCTTACCATGAAATGCTTACCTACAAGCCCGTAACCAACTATGTGCTGAATACAACAGGTGCAGACCTTACCATGAAATGCTTACTTACAAGCCCGTAACCAACGATGTGCTGAATACAACAGGTGCAGACCTTACCATGAAATGCTTACCTACAAGCCCGTAACCAACGATGTGCTGAATACAACAGGTGCAGACCTTACCATGAAATGCTTACCTACAAGCCCGTAACCAACGATGTGCTGAATACAACAGGTGCAGACCTTACCATGAAATGCTTACCTACAAGCCCGTAACCAACGATGTGCTGAATACAACCGGTGCAGACCTTACCATGAAATGCTTACCTACAAGCCCGTAACCAACGATGTGCTGAATACAACCGGTGCAGACCTTACCATGAAATGCTTACCTACAAGCCCGTCACCAACGATGTGCTGAATACAACAGGTGCAGACCTTACCATGAAATGCTTACCTACAAGCCCGTCACCAACTATGTGCTGAATACAACAGGTGCAGACCTTACCATGAAATGCTTACCTACAAGCCCGTAACCAACGATGTGCTGAATACAACCGGTGCAGACCTTACCATGAAATGCTTACCTACAAGCCCGTAACCAACGATGTGCTGAATACAACCGGTGCAGACCTTACCATGAAATGCTTACCTACAAGCCCGTCACCAACTATGTGCTGAATACAACAGGTGCAGACCTTACCATGAAATGCTTACCTACAAGCCCGTCACCAACTATGTGCTGAATACAACCGGTGCAGACCTTACCATGAAATGCTTACCTACAAGCCCGTAACCAACAATGTGCTGAATACAACCGGTGCAGACCTTACCATGAAATGCTTACCTACAAGCCCGTAACCAACGATGTGCTGAATACAACAGGTGCAGACCTTACCATGAAATGCTCACCTACAAGCCCGTAACCAACGATGTGCTGAATACAACAGGTGCAGACCTTACCATGAAATGCTTACCTACAAGCCCGTCACCAACGATGTGCTGAATACAACAGGTGCAGACCTTACCATGAAATGCTCACCTACAAGCCCGTAACCAACGATGTGCTGAATACAACAGGTGCAGACCTTACCATGAAATGCTTACCTACAAGCCCGTCACCAACGATGTGCTGAATACAACAGGTGCAGACCTTACCATGAAATGCTTACCTACAAGCCCGTAACCAACTATGTGCTGAATACAACAGGTGCAGACCTTACCATGAAATGCTTACTTACAAGCCCGTAACCAACGATGTGCTGAATACAACAGGTGCAGACCTTACCATGAAATGCTTACCTACAAGCCCGTAACCAACGATGTGCTGAATACAACAGGTGCAGACCTTACCATGAAATGCTTACCTACAAGCCCGTAACCAACGATGTGCTGAATACAACAGGTGCAGACCTTACCATGAAATGCTTACCTACAAGCCCGTAACCAACGATGTGCTGAATACAACCGGTGCAGACCTTACCATGAAATGCTTACCTACAAGCCCGTAACCAACGATGTGCTGAATACAACCGGTGCAGACCTTACCATGAAATGCTTACCTACAAGCCCGTAACCAACGATGTGCTGAATACAACAGGTGCAGACCTTACCATGAAATGCTTACCTACAAGCCCGTAACCAACGATGTGCTGAATACAACAGGTGCAGACCTTACCATGAAATGCTTACCTACAAGCCCGTAACCAACGATGTGCTGAATACAACAGGTGCAGACCTTACCATGAAATGCTTACCTACAAGCCCGTAACCAACGATGTGCTGAATACAACCGGTGCAGACCTTACCATGAAATGCTTACCTACAAGCCCGTAACCAACGATGTGCTGAATACAACCGGTGCAGACCTTACCATGAAATGCTTACCTACAAGCCCGTCACCAACGATGTGCTGAATACAACAGGTGCAGACCTTACCATGAAATGCTTACCTACAAGCCCGTAACCAACGATGTGCTGAATACAACCGGTGCAGACCTTACCATGAAATGCTTACCTACAAGCCCGTCACCAACGATGTGCTGAATACAACAGGTGCAGACCTTACCATGAAATGCTTACCTACAAGCCCGTAACCAACTATGTGCTGAATACAACAGGTGCAGACCTTACCATGAAATGCTTACTTACAAGCCCGTAACCAACGATGTGCTGAATACAACAGGTGCAGACCTTACCATGAAATGCTTACCTACAAGCCCGTAACCAACGATGTGCTGAATACAACAGGTGCAGACCTTACCATGAAATGCTTACCTACAAGCCCGTAACCAACGATGTGCTGAATACAACAGGTGCAGACCTTACCATGAAATGCTTACCTACAAGCCCGTAACCAACGATGTGCTGAATACAACCGGTGCAGACCTTACCATGAAATGCTTACCTACAAGCCCGTAACCAACGATGTGCTGAATACAACCGGTGCAGACCTTACCATGAAATGCTTACCTACAAGCCCGTCACCAACGATGTGCTGAATACAACAGGTGCAGACCTTACCATGAAATGCTTACCTACAAGCCCGTAACCAACGATGTGCTGAATACAACCGGTGCAGACCTTACCATGAAATGCTTACCTACAAGCCCGTCACCAACGATGTGCTGAATACAACAGGTGCAGACCTTACCATGAAATGCTTACCTACAAGCCCGTAACCAACGATGTGCTGAATACAACAGGTGCAGACCTTACCATGAAATGCTTACCTACAAGCCCGTAACCAACTATGTGCTGAATACAACCGGTGCAGACCTTACCATGAAATGCTTACCTACAAGCCCGTAACCAACGATGTGCTGAATACAACAGGTGCAGACCTTACCATGAAATGCTTACCTACAAGCCCGTAACCAACGATGTGCTGAATACAACAGGTGCAGACCTTACCATGAAATGCTTACCTACAAGCCCGTAACCAACGATGTGCTGAATACAACAGGTGCAGACCTTACCATGAAATGCTTACCTACAAGCCCGTAACCAACGATGTGCTGAATACAACAGGTGCAGACCTTACCATGAAATGCTTACCTACAAGCCCGTAACCAACGATGTGCTGAATACAACAGGTGCAGACCTTACCATGAAATGCTTACCTACAAGCCCGTAACCAACGATGTGCTGAATACAACAGGTGCAGACCTTACCATGAAATGCTTACCTACAAGCCCGTAACCAACGATGTGCTGAATACAACCGGTGCAGACCTTACCATGAAATGCTTACCTACAAGCCCGTAACCAACGATGTGCTGAATACAACAGGTGCAGACCTTACCATGAAATGCTTACCTACAAGCCCGTAACCAACGATGTGCTGAATACAACAGGTGCAGACCTTACCATGAAATGCTTACCTACAAGCCCGTAACCAACGATGTGCTGAATACAACCGGTGCAGACCTTACCATGAAATGCTTACCTACAAGCCCGTAACCAACGATGTGCTGAATACAACAGGTGCAGACCTTACCATGAAATGCTTACCTACAAGCCCGTAACCAACGATGTGCTGAATACAACAGGTGCAGACCTTACTATGAAATGCTTACCTACAAGCCCGTAACCAACTATGCAGTTTTTAAGTAAGAAAATATTTGCTACAAAAATACATAAAAAAATCAAATAAAGTAACACAATAAAATAACCATAACGAGGCTGTATACAGGAGGTATAGGTACAATGAAATAACCATAACGAGGCTATATACAGGAGGTATAGGTACAATAAAATAACCATAACGAGGCTATATACAGGAGGTATAGGTACAATGTGCGGGGGTACAGGTTAGTCGAGGTAGTTGAGGTAATATGTACATGTAGGTAGGGGTAAATTGTCTATGCATAGATGATAATAAACAGCCAGTAGCAGCAGCTTAAAAAAGGGGGTGAATGCAAATATTCCTTGTAGCAACTTGAGTCTCTGCTCGGCAGTCTAATGGCTTGGGGGTAGAAGTTGTTAAGGAGCCTTTTGGACCTAGACTTGGTGCTCCTGTACCGCTTGCCATGCGATAGCAGAGAGAACAGCCTAGGACTTGGCAGGCTGGAGTCTTTGACAATATTTAGGGCCTTCCTCTGACACCGCCTAGTATAGAGGTCCTGGACGACAGGAAGCTTGGCCCGGTTTATATTTGCAGCTACTCTTCCTGGGGTCCAGGTGAAATCTGTTTTGAATATATTCTAATATATTTTTACAATTGTATAACTGTCTTAATTTTCAACACCTTGTGTGCCCTCAGGTCCCTACTCTACTACCACATATCTACAACACAAAATCCATGTGTATGTGTGTGTATAGTGCGTATGTTATCGTATGTGTGTATGCATGTCTGTGCCTATGTTTGTGTTTTTTCACAGTCCCCGGTGTTCCATAAGGTGCATTTGTATCTGTTTTTTAAATCTAATTTTACTGCTTGCATCAGTTACTTGAAGTGGAATAGAGTTTCCATGTAGTCATGGCTCTATGTAGTACTGTGTGCCTTCCATAGTCTGTTCTGGACATGGGGACTGTGAAGAGACCTCTGGTGGCATGTCGGTTAATATTTGATCTGATTGAGTCTTAGCCTTCAGATACGGTGAAATATACAGAACCTGCTAGTTGAAGACATCTGTTTCTGATGTTATCTACAGTACTGACAGTAAGGACATCGTAGTACTTTGTTTCACTTGCTATATGATGCATTTGTTTTGTTGTTAATGTCATAAAATACCTGTCAAAAACACTTCCAATAAAGCATCACAGTACTGCTGTCTGTATTATTATGTAAACCACACAATGTTAAACAAACGGAAATAATTCAACTCATTTTTTTAAAGAAAACAGAAGGATATATTTATGCTATTCAATTGTTTTGTTTAATATACAACATTAAGAATGAAAATATAGAATTAGAAAAGTGGTGAATTTAAATAAACATCAACAGGGAAACAGCAGAAAAGCTGGTGATATTATTTAAATAAACATCAACAGGGAAACAGCAGAAAAGCTGGTGATATTATTTAAATAAACATCAACAGGGAAACAGCAGAAAAGCTGGTGATATTATTTAAATAAACATCAACAGGGGAAACAGCAGAAAAGCTGGTGATATTATTTAAATAAACATCAACAGGGGAAACAGCAGAAAAGCTGGTGATATTATTTAAATAAACATCAACAGGGGAAACAGCAGAAAAGCTGGTGATATTATTTAAATAAACATCAACAGGGAAACAGCAGAAAAGCTGGTGATATTATTTAAATAAACATCAACAGGGGAAACAGCAGAAAAGCTGGTGATATTATTTAAATAAACATCAACAGGGGAAACAGCAGAAAAGCTGGTGATATTATTTAAATAAACATCAACAGGGGAAACAGCAGAAAAGCTGGTGATATTATTTAAATAAACATTTAACAGGGAAACAGCAGAAATGCATACAATACCCCATAATGAAAAAGCAAAAACAGGTTTTAGGATTTTTTTTTGCAAATAAGAAATAAAAAACATATCACATGTACATAAGTATTCCGACCCTTTAGTCAGTACTTTGTTAAACTGCCTTTGGCAACCCTTTGGGTTGGAGGAGCAAACTCAGAGAAGACAAGGCAGGAGTACAGGCAAAGATTTTTTTTAATACCTAACCCAATGTAGACTGGGCAGAACAAGCAAGGAAATGGGGAGAGCCAAGCACGAGCTAGCGAGATCGTATTGACGTGTTCTATCATGTATTTGCATATTTCTGTTAGGGAACGCCTACTCTGTGAAATGTGCGTGTTAAATAACTCAATTTGCCCATGCACACCTTCTAAACATCTCACTTTTTAGAAACTTTGGGAAAAGGTAAAGTCTACAAAACGCAGTCCACTGTTCGTAACAGATTCTAGTTTTGGGAACAGAAACTGTATGGAAATCAAATGTTTCATTAATAGGAAAATGTGCAGAATTTCGCTCCATCTTCTCCCACTGCTGGCACCTGGGCTTCTTCTTTAGGAATTGATTGCATCCAACTTTTAGGTGCATACACCGCCACCTACTTTAAATCAAATCAAATCAAGTGTATTGGTCACATACACATGGTTAGCAGATGTTAATGGCGTAGCAGTAGGTCGTCCTGTCCTGTCGTGTCCCTGTATATATCGTTTATTTTTCGTTTTTTACATATTTTCTCCACATATCTCTTTGAAAACATTTTGCTAAACCCTAAGCTTCCAAATACTCTCCTGCAACCCGACTCACCCAATGTAGCTATTTTTCCTAAAGTATTTATATTTACTTCGGGACCCCTCAACTGAAGCTAGCCAGCTAACCAGCGGGTATGCTAGCGGTCTCCAGCTAACCGGTCATCAGCTAACCTGTAGTTCGGAAAGCTCTCGCCTGTTCGTACAACGCGACTTTAACCAGAGCACAACGGACCTATTTATTTTTCATCCCCGGATTCCCACCCTGCAAACGGAACATCTTTCAGCTGGATTTTTCAGCAACTAGCTATCTAGCTAAACCGCAACCTCGGATTACTCCTGGCTAGCGTTTCCACCCACTTAGCTTGAAGCTAGCCAGGCCGTAGCACCTGCGCTACCACCGTAGCATACTCCTGAGCTACAATACCCGGGCCCATGACCGGTCTACCGATGTCATCGCATGAAGAGGAATAAACAGACTCACCCCATCGCGACGTCCCCCAAAGGCTAACTCTCTAGCCCTCGCTATCTCCCTGCTTGCTAATTCGGCCTGCTAACTGCTAGCTTGTCCAGCTCCGGCCCGCTAACTGCTACCTTGTCTAGCCCGGGCCTACAAACTGTTAGCTTGTTAGCACAGGCCTGCTAACCGCCTGAATCGCCGCGTCTCAAACGCTCACCGGACCCATATTTACTTTCTATCTCTTTTGACTTTTAATTTGTTTATACCTTCCGGAAACCTGCCTCACCCAATGTGATACGGAATCGCTATTTTTTTTATTTTTTTTTAGAACACACTCAAGAACCTCCAGAAGCTAACCAGCTAACTAGCTACAAGCTATTTAGTCATTGTTAGTTTTTTTTTTACCTGGATAACACTCGCCAGGCCAGCTTCCCTGCCCCATCCACTGCTGCCCCCTGGACACTGATCTCTTGGCTACATAGCTGATGCACGCTGGACTGTCCATTAATCACGGTACTCCATTCTGCTTGTTTGTTCTATCTGTTGGCCCCGTTGCCTAGTCTACGCCATTTTACCTGCTGTTGTTGTGCTAGCTGATTAGCTGTTGTCTCACCTACTGTTTTAGCTAGCTTTCCCAATTCAACACCTGTGATTACTGTATGCCTCGCTGTATGTCTCTCTCAAATGTCAATATGCCTTGTATACTGTTGTTCAGGTTAGTTATCATTGTTTTAGTTCACAATGGAGCCCCTAGTTCCACTCTTCACGCCCCTGATAACTCCTTTGTCCCACCTCCCACACATGCGGTGACCTCACCCATTACTACCAGCATGTCCAGAGATACAACCTCCCTCATCATCACCCAGTGCCTGGGCTTACCTCCGCTGTACCCGCACCCCACCATACCCCTGTCTGTGCATTATGCCCTGAATATATTCTACCATGCCCAGAAACCTGCTCCTCTTATTCTCTGTCCCCAACGCTCTAGGCGACCAGTTTTGATAGCCTTTAGCCGCACCCTCATACTACTCCTTCTCTGTTCCGCGGGTGATGTGGAGGTAAACTCAGGCCCTGCATGTCCCCAGGCACCCTCATTTGTTGACTTCTGTGATCGAAAAAGCCTTGGTTTCATGCATGTCAACATCAGAAGCCTCCTCCCTAAGTTTGTTTTACTCACTGCTTTAGCACACTCTGCTAACCCTGATGTCCTTGCTGTGTCTGAATCCTGGCTCAGGAAGGCCACCAAAAATTCAGAGATTTCCATACCCAACTATAACATCTTCCGTCAAGATAGAACTGCCAAAGGGGGCGGAGTTAGCCCGCAAAGTAATGTCATACTTTCCAGGTCCATACCCAAACAGTTCGAACTACTAATTTTGAAAATGACTCTCTCCAGAAATAAGTCTCTCACGGTTGCCGCCTGCTACCGACCCCCCTCAGCTCCCAGCTGTGCCCTGGACACCATTTGTGAATTGATCGCCCCCCATCTAGCTTCAGAGTTTGTTCTGTTAGGTGACCTAAACTGGGATATGCTTAACACCTCGCCAGTCCTACAATCTAAGCTAGATGCCCTCAATCTCACACAAATCATCAAGGAACCCACCAGGTACAACCCTAACTCTGTAAACAAGGGCACCCTCATAGACGTCATCCTGACCAACTGGCCCTCCAAATACACCTCCGCTGTCTTCAACCAGGATCTCAGCGATCACTGCCTCATTGCCTGGATCCGCTACGGAGCCGCAGTCAAACGACCACCCCTCATCACTGTCAAACGCTCCCTAAAACACTTCTGTGAGCAGGCCTTTCTAATCGACCTGGCCCGGGTATCCTGGAAGGACATTGACCTCATCCCGTCAGTTGAGGATGCCTGGTCATTCTTTAAAAGTAACTTCCTCACCATTTTAGATAAGCATGCTCCGTTCAAAAAATGCAGAACTAAGAACAGATACAGCCCTTGGTTCACCCCAGACCTGACTGCCCTCGACCAGCACAAAAACATCCTGTGGCGGACTGCAATAGCATCGAATAGTCCCCGTGATATGCAACTGTTCAGGGAAGTCCGGAACCAATACACGCAGTCAGTCAGGAAAGCTAAGGCCAGCTTCTTCAGGCAGAAGTTTGCATCCTGTAGCTCCAACTCCAAAAAGTTCTGGGACACCGTGAAGTCCATGGAGAACAAGAGCACCTCCTCCCAGCTGCCCACTGCACTGAGGCTAGGTAACACGGTCACCACTGATAAATCCATGATTATCGAAAACTTCAATAAGCATTTCTCAATGGCTGGCCATGCCTTCCGCCTGACTACTTCAACCTCGGCCAACAGCTCCGCCCCCCCCGCAGCTCCTTGCCCAAGCCTCTCCAGGTTCTCCTTTAACCAAATCCAGATAGCAGATGTTCTGAAAGAGCTGCAAAACCTGGACCCGTACAAATCAGCTGGGCTTGACAATCTGGACCCTCTATTTCTGAAACTATCTGCCACCATTGTCGCAACCCCTATTACCAGCCTGTTCAACCTCTCTTTCATATCGTCTGAGATCCCCAAGGATTGGAAAGCTGCCGCAGTCATCCCCCTCTTCAAAGGGGGAGACACCCTGGACCCAAACTGTTACAGACCTATATCCATCCTGCCCTGCCTATCTAAGGTCTTCGAAAGCCAAGTCAACAAACAGGTCACTGACCATCTCGAATCCCACCGCACCTTCTCTGCTGTGCAATCTGGTTTCCGAGCCGGTCATGGGTGCACCTCAGCCACACTCAAGGTACTCAACGATATCATAACCGCCATCGATAAAAGACAGTACTGTGCAGCCGTCTTCATCGACCTTGCCAAGGCTTTCGACTCTGTCAATCACCATATTCTTATCGGCAGACTCGGGAGCCTCGGTTTTTCGGATGACTGCCTTGCCTGGTTCACCAATTACTTTGCAGACAGAGTTCAGTGCGTCAAATCGGAGGGCATGCTGTCTGGTCCTCTGGCAGTCTCTATGGGGGTGCCACAGGGTTCAATTCTCGGGCCGACTCTTTTCTCTGTGTATATCAATGATGTTGCTCTTGCTGCGGGCGATTCCCTGATCCACCTCTACGCAGACGACACCATTCTATATACCTTCGGCCCGTCTTTGGACACTGTGCTATCTAACCTCCAAACGAGCTTCAATGCCATACAACACTCCTTCCGTGGCCTCCAACTGCTCTTAAACGCTAGTAAAACCAAATGCATGCTTTTCAACCGTTCGCTGCCTGCACCCGCACGCCCGACTAGCATCACCACCCTGGATGGTTCCGACCTAGAATATGTGGACATCTATAAGTACCTAGGTGTCTGGCTAGACTGTAAACTCTCCTTCCAGACTCATATCAAACATCTCCAATCTAAGATCAAATCTAGAGTCGGCTTTCTATTCCGCAACAAAGCCTCCTTCACTCACGCCGCCAAACTTACCCTAGTAAAACTGACTATCCTACCAATCCTCGACTTCGGCAATGTCATCTACAAAATAGCTTCCAACACTCTACTCAGCAAACTGGATGCAGTTTATTACAGTGCCATCCGTTTTGTTACTAAAGCACCTTATACCACCCACCACTGCGACCTGTATGCTCTAGTCGGCTGGTCCTCGCTACATATTCGTCGCCAGACCCACTGGCTCCAGGTCATCTACAAGTCCATGCTAGGTAAAGCTCCGCCTTATCTCAGTTCACTGGTCACGATGGCAACACCCACCCGTAGCATGCGCTCCAGCAGGTGTATCTCACTGATCATCCCTAAAGCCAACACCTAATTTGGCCGCCTTTCGTTCCAGTTCTCTGCTGCCTGTGACTGGAACGAATTGCAAAAATCGCTGAAGTTGGAGACTTTTATCTCCCTCACCAACTTCAAACATCTGCTATCTGAGCAGCTAACCGATCGCTGCAGCTGTACACAGTCTATCGGTAAATAGCCCACCCAATTTTACCTACCTCATCCCCATACTGTTTATATTTATTTACTTTTCTGCTATTTTGCACACCAATATCTCTACCTGTACATGACCATCTGATAATTTATCACTCCAGTGTTAATCTGCAAAATTGTAATTATTTGCCTACCTCCTCATGCCTTTTGCACACAATGTATATAGACTCGCTTTTTTTTCTACTGTGTTATTGACTTGTTAATTGTTTACTCCATGTGTAACTCTGTTGTCTGTTCACACTGCTATGCTTTATCTTGGCCAGGTTGCAGTTGCAAATGAGAACTTGTTCTCAACTAGCCTACCTGGTTAAATTAAGGTGAAATTTTAACATTTAAAAAATGTTTTTATGGCCTTCCTGTGACATCGGGTGGTGTTGGTGTCCTGGAGGGCAGGTAGTTTGCCCCCGGTGATGCATTGTGCAGACCTCTACCCTCTGGAGAGCCTTACGGTTGTGGGTGGAGCAGTTGCTGTACCAGGCGGTGATACAACCCGACAGGATGCTCACGATTGTGCATCTGTAGAAGTTTGTGAGTGCTTTTGGTGACAAGCCGAATTTCTTCAGCCTCCTGAGGTTGAAGAGGCGCTGCTGCGCCTTCTTCACGATGCTGTCTGTGTGGGTGGACTAATTCAGTTTGTCCGTGATGTGTACACCGAGGAACTTCACGTACTACCCTCTCCACTACTGTCCCATCGATGTGGATATGGGGGTGCTCCCTCTGCTGTTTCCTGAAGTCCACAATCATCTCGTTTTGTTGACGTTGAGTGTGTGGTTATTTTCCTGACACCACACTCCGAGGGCCCTCACCTCCTCCCTGTAGGCCGTCTCGTCGTTGTTGGTAATCAAGCCTACCAATGTAGTGTCGTCCGCAAACTTGATGATTGAGATGGAGGCGTGCATGGCCACGCAGTCGTGGGTGAACAGGGAGTATAGGAGAGGGCTCAGAACACACCCTTGTGGGGCCCCAGTGTTGAGGATCAAAGGGGTGGAGATGTTGTTACCTACCTTCACCACCTGGGGGTGGCCCGTCAGGAAGTCCTGTACCCAGTTGCACAGGGCGGGGTAAAGACCCAGGGCCTCAAGCTTGATGACGAGTTTGGAGGGTACTATGGTGTTAAATGCTGAGCTGTAGTCGATGAACAGCATTCTCACATAGGTATTCCTCTTATCCAGATGGGTTAGGGCAGTGTGGTTGCGATTGCGTCGTCTGTGGACCTATTTGGGCGGTAAGCAAATTGGAGTGGGTCTATGGTTTCAGGTAGGGTGGAGGTGATATGGTCCTTGACTAGTCTCTCAAAGCACTTCATGATGACTGAAGTGAGTGCTACGAGTCGGTAGTCATTTAGCTCAGTTACCTTAGATATCTTGGGAACAGGGACAATGGTGGCCCTCTTGAAGCATGTGGGAACAGCAGACTGGGATAAGGATTGATTGAATGTGTCCGTAAACACACCAGCCAGCTGGTCTGCGCATGCTCTGAGGACGCGGCTGGGGATGCCGTCTGGGCCTGTAGCCTTGCGAGGGTTAACACGTTTAAATGTTTTACTTGCGTCAGCTGCAGTGAAGGAGAGTCCGCAGGTTTTGGTTGCGGGCCGTGTCAGTGGCACTGTATTGTCCTCAAAGCAGGTAAAAAAAGTTATTTAGTCTATCTGGGAGCCGTTGACTGTAGACCCTGCCACATACCTCTCGTGTCTGAGCCATTGAATTGCGACTCTACTTTGTCTCTATACTGACGCTTAGCTTGTTTGATTGCCTTGCGGAGGGAATAGCTACACTGTTTGTATTCGGTCATGTTTCCGTTCACCTTGCACTGGTTAAAAGCAGTGGTTCATGCTTTCAGTTTCACGCGAATGCTGCCATCAATCCACGGTTTCTGGTTTGGGAATGTTTTAATCGTTGCTATAGGTATGACATCGGTCAATGCACTTTCTAATGAACTCGCTCACTGAATCAGCGTATTCGTCAATGTTGTTGTTGGAAGCAATGCGTAACATATCCCAATCCACGTGATCGAAGCAGTCTTGAAGCGTGGAATCAAATTGGTTGGACCAGCGTTGAACAAACCTGAGCGCGGGAGCTTCTTGTTTTAGTTTCTGTCTGTAGGCAGAGAGCAACAAAATGGAGTCGTGGTCAGCTTTTCCGAAAGGAGGGTGGGGGAGGGCCTTATATGCGTTGCGGAAGTTAGAATAACAATGATCCAGGGTTTTACCAGCCCTGGTTGCGCAATCGATATGCTGCTAAAAGTCTTGTTTTCAGATTAGCCTTGTTAAAATCCCCAGCTACAATGAATGCAGGCTCAGGATATGTGGCTTCCAGTTTGCATAGAGTCAAATAAAGTGTGTTCAGGGCCATCGATGTGTCTGCTTGGGGGGGAATATATACGCTGTGATTATAATCGAAGAGAATTCCCTTGGTAGATAATGCGGTCGACATTTGATTGTGAGGAATTCTAAATCAGGTGAACAGAAGGACTTGAGTTCCTGTATGTTTTTATGATCACACCACGTCTCGTTAATCAAAAGGCATACCCCCCCGCCCCTCTTCTTACCAGAAAGATGTTTGTTTCTGTTGGCATTACGCGTGAAGAAACCAGCTGGCTGCACCGACTCCGTTTGCGTCTCTCGAGTGAGCCATGTTTCCGTGAAGCAAAGAACGCTACAGTCTCTGTCTCTCTGGAATGCTACCCTAGCTCGGATATTTTTTATTTTACCTTTATTTAACTAGGCAAGTCAGTTAAGAACAAATTCTTATTTTCAATGACAGCCTAGGAACAGTGGGTTAACTGCCTGTTCAGGGGCAGAACGACAGATTAGTACCTTGTCAGCTCGGGGGTTTGAACTTGCAACCTTCCGGTTACTAGTCCAACACTCTAACCACTAGGCTACCCTGCCGGTTGATTTCATCAACCTTGTTGTCAAGAGACTGGACATTGGCGAGTAGTATGCTAGGGAGTGGTACGCAATGTGCCCGTCTCCGGAGCCTGACCAGAAGACCGCTTCGTTTGCCTCTTTTACGACGTCGTTGTTTTGGATTGCCTGCTGGGACCCGATCCGTTGTACTGGGTGGAAGGCAGAACAAAGGATCCGCTTCCCAAAAGTCATATTCCTGGTCGTAATGATGATGAGTTGACGTTGCTCTTATATTCAGTAGTTCCTCCCGACTGTATGTAATGAAACCTAAGATTACCTAGGGTACCAATGTAAGAAATAACACGTAAAAAAACAAAATACTGCATAGTTTCCTAGGAACGCAAAGCGAGGCGGTCATCTCTGTCGGCGCCGGAAGTAGAGGTGGTGTGTAGAGGTGGTGTGTGAGGCCAGTCACGGCCTACCTACATTAAATTTGTTGATACAGTAATACATTGGGGAAAAAGGAAAATTGCCCTATCAACTATTATCCCTCTAAAAAAAAAAAACCCCATTCCACTATTTAACCCTATTTAATTCGACTCCAGACCAACGGTCTGAGAGGACAGAAGACTCCCACTCAACACCCCCTGCAGCTGTTCTGCAGTAAATCCTCATAACCCTAAGTACTTTTGTGCCATTGCCACCACAACCTATATTTTCAGGGACTTCTGATCCATTTCTACAGTACAATTGACAACCATGGCTATGAATGCTAAAAAGCCCAGCTTACTGAAGCACATATTCTTCCCATCACTGTCTCTTTGATCTCTGCATACTCACAGGAATCCTCTCAGGATCCCTCACCCTGTACCCATCTTCCTCTACCACTCTTCAATGCTTCGGCATAGAACACTTTCTGTACTACGCTAACCCTACCAACCTCAACCTGCCTCTCTCTCACCCAACATTCCAGTCTCATGGGCACCCCCACAGCTAAGAAACACAACTTTCTCCACTGATACTACACATTCCTTTGTCTCATGCCCTCCTGCACACTTCTCACATCTAGTATTCTCCCTCCTACACACTGCTGCAACATGCCCATAACCTTGACACTTAAAACACTAGTATTTTATGAACAAACCCTCTCAAGAGAACTTACACTTCCTACCTTGACCTTATCTGGCAAAGAATCTACGTCAAAACTCAGCAGGGTAGACCATGTCTTCTCTGTTTCCCCACGCTCTCCACCGGGTCTCCGTCGCACCAAACAGTGGGCATCACAGACACCGGGAATCTTCAGTTTCAACTGATCCTCCTCAACACTTAATGGCACCCCATCATCACACCTTTCAATGGCTTCCTGCTCTGGAGAGAAAAGCAAGTAATTTCTTGTCCCTAATCACATGATCAGGAGCGCCTGCTCCCTCTGGACTGAAGAGACACAAATCATCACTAATCCACTTCGAGTTATCCCTTACAAAAATGTACAATGGTGGTACAATGAAAAAACTACCATGGTTATACAGTGGGGCAAAAAAGTATTTAGTCAGCCACCAATTGTGCAAGTTCTCCCACTTAAAAAGATGAGAGGCCTGTAATCTATCATAGGTACACTTCAACTATGACAGACAAAATGTTAACGGAATTTTTATCAATGATGACTAATTATGTATACATTTCAATCAGGACTGACTAGTCCAAATGCTATCATGTACTGTACATGTATGAATTCTCTCTTGCTCCAATTCAAAATTGTATATAATATAGTCAGGAGTTTAGAACAATGCCTTGGTACAAATGAATGAACTATCTCCAGACTGTCTAGAATGCTATCTACACTGACTGACCTTGGCTTTAGGCGAGGAGGGAAGGCTCGAGAACTATAGGGCCTCTCTACCAGTGTCAAGAAGAGAGAATATTTAGAAAACGCTGACGTCATTTTCAGTTTATTACCTGTGGCAAAATGTGTATGAGGCAGTACTCTCTTGAATTAAATGCTGTTACCTGACTTTTATGACCGGGGCTCTGTCCATTCTTATAAAATATTAGGGTCTTACAAACCCTTAAATGCATAGACAGAGTGTTTAATTTTGATTGGGAAATAAAACAGAGGAATTTAGAATTCCTTTAACAATTGGTCCTTCGAGCCAGATCTAAAAATCCATCCCTGCCATCTGGAGGGCATGTTAATCAATCAAAATAAATAAAAAAGACCTGGCTTCTGGATTTAGGTTAAAAACAGGCCGGTGTTTAACCCAGATGGCAGATACGATGACAGATCCAAACGAACAGTGCTTTTCCCAGTCGGCAGCAGGTCAGTAGCCTTTATTCGGGAATTTGGGAGGGATTGTTTAGGATATTTATTGATTAAAATGTAATAAAGGAGTCGGATTTGATCAATAATAGGTGCTTGAATATTCTGAACAAATAAAATGGGTTTCTACTTTGGGTTTTAACCAAAATCAATAGGAAGGAAACAGGTCTGAAATTGACCTTTGGTAAGGTGCGCTACCATAAATCAAATCAAATTTTATTTGTCACATACACATGGTTAGCAGATGTTAATGCGAGTTTAGCGAAATGCTTGTGCTTCTAGTTCCGACAATGCAGTAATAACCAACAAGTAATCTAACTAACAATTCCCCAAAAAACGACTGTCTTATACAGTGTAAGGGGATAAAGAATATGTACATAAAGATATGAATGAGTGATGGTACAGAGCAGCATAGGCAAGATACAGTAGATGGTATCGAGTACAGTATATACATATGAGATGAGTATGTAAACAAAGTGGCATAGTTAAAGTGGCTAGTGATACATGTATATACATATGAGATGAATAATGTAGGGTATGTAAACATTATATTAGGTAGCATTGTTTAAAGTAACTAGAGCTTAATAAAGCCTGGTCTTGCAAGCCAGAAGGTTATTAAGGAGAGATATAGTACGCATTGGAGAATTAGGACGCTTGTTCCGTACAAATAGGATAGCCATTAATACAAAAAACATACCTAAATAAAGTTTGAACCTGAGTAGTCTATCTGTATATGGGAAGTAGTCTGACTATCAAGAAGTAGCAGATAAGATCTATCTATATATATATATATATATAGGTGAGGATAAATTAGGCTTGGTGAGAAGGCTTGGTGAGAAGGCAGGGTAATTCTAGGCGAACAGAATAATTGAACCTGTACAATGCTGAAAGAAATTAATATCAAAGGATGAGGTTAACTTAATCTAGGGTAGTATGATATGAGACATTAACGTTGAAAGTCCCAAAAATAATATCCTATGGGTGAAATGTGATGTCCGATCAAAAGTATTCTATAGACGTGGTTCACAGGAAGGAAAATACATACTGATTATTTTTATAGTCAGACAGAAAAGGACTAAAAGTAACTAAGTAACGGTAAATTGCAAATTCGTATAAAGACACGCACATAGAATTTAAAATCACTTATAAAAAAGGCATAGATGTGATTAAATACCATAGCTACTAGTAACGGTAAGGATTAAGAATGGGTGGAAATGCCTCAAAAGAAGCCCCGGAACTAATGGGAGACGAGCGTTATATGGAACCGAGAGACAAGAGAAACAATGATTTCGGTCTAAAATGGAGAAAGAAATATGGTTTTGATGGGCATCTAAATGTGGACAATTTTAGAATTTCTAATAAAATAGATACATAAGGAATGTGGCAAGGACATGCAGAAGCAGAATAAACAAGGGTTGTACACAGCCAGGGTCTGGCTGTCGGAAGCCAGGAAAAGAGTGGAAGGAGATAGAAAAAAGAAAGACGAAAAAAACCAAGATACTCTGCCCTCCGCTCCCACAGCGGGAAAAAGTGGTCAATTGGGTGGGGATGAAAACCTATATCCTTCTCTAGTGGACCAGGCGTACAGAGATAATCCCGACGATGAGGTGGTGATGGCTCAGAGGATTGTGCAATTGCCGCTCCGTGCTGAGCCTCCCCCAGCTTATGATCTGGGAGCGGATGGTGTGAGTCCAGAGGGGCAGAAAGGCACAGAGAGAGAGCAGGAGCTGATTAGGGCAGTATTGAGGAAGGCGCAGACGGAAAGAGCGTTGGTAGAGACTCAGATAGAGAAGGAGGAAAATAGGTCGGGGAGGGAAAAATAACAGACACCTTCACCGAATCAGAACCGATCAGGACTACTCAGAAAACCCTCCGATATAGGAGGAAAAAATAGACTAAGGCATAGGAGAGATTCCCAGTATTATAGCAGAGAAGAAGATAGTGTAGAGTGAGAGAAGAGCAGTTTCCCCTGATAGAGCTACCCAACCCCCAAGCTGGGATAGAGGGCAACAAACCCACTGTTCGGGTCTATCGACCCTGGACACAGAGGGATGTAGAACAGGCAGTAGAAGGAATTCCACACCCTAAAACAGGAATGGCAGGTTTTGAGAGATCTAAACGGACTGGCATCCAGTTTCAGGCTAAACACAGGGGAAGTGGAAAGAGCAGTTAGAACCATAGTGGGGAAGGATTGGTTTGCTGTCGCCGGAGCCTGGGTGCCAACGGGGAATAATGGGGACATTATACAGTGGAGCGCGGGACTTGGGGAGCCATTTAGAGCAAAAATTACAGAACTCTGCGCTAACCTAACTGAACATTACCACCAACACGCCGACTTCTCTAAGGTAACTGAATGTAGGGAGAAAATGAGACAGTCAGTCAGTACCTAGAACGTTTAAAAGATGTATTTAATGCCAACAGTGGTACGCCAGAACCAGCCCCCAGGGGGATCAAAGTACTCCCTATCATCAGCAACTAAAAATAGCCTTATTAACTGGAATGCGTGTTGAAATCAGTAAGGAGGTGAAAAAGAACTTAGTGGGGTGGGGGTTGGCAACTCTCTCAGAGGTAAAAATAACTTAGTGGGGTGGGGGTTGGCAACTCTCTCAGAGGTAAAAATAACTTAGTGGGGTGGGGGTTGGCAACTCTCGGAGGTAAAAAGAACTTAGTGGGGTGGGGGTTGGCAACTCTCGCAGAGGTAAAAATAACTTAGTGGGGTGGGGGTTGGCAACTCTCGGAGGTAAAAATAACTTAGTGGGGTGGGGGTTGGCAACTCTCGCAGAGGTAAAAATAACTTAGTGGGGTGGGGGTTGGCAACTCTCAGAGGTCAAAAGATATGCGGTCCACCACGAACAGCACGGACAGACAGAAAAAAGGAAAAAAGATGTGGATGATATCCTGTTGTCTAACTCCTCACAGGAGGCCTGTAAAGAGGACACTCTTGCTCTGTTCCTCTTAGCTGACCAAGGTCTCTTAGCTGACCATGGTCACAAAGTTAATAAGAGGAAGTTACAGCTCTGGCAAGTTATCTATTTAGGACACACCATAACTCAGGAAGGGAGGACTCTCAATTCAACAAGGAAAACAGCCATTCTAGAAGCACCCAAACCATTGAACAAAAAACAGATGATGAGTTTCTTGGGAATGATTAACTATTGTAGAGCATGGGTCCCACACTTTGCATTGCACACAGGGTTACTTAGTCTATGGTAAGGCTAGACAGAGAAAATGGTTCTCCCCAGGCCAGATCTAACTGATCTGCCTTTGCCAGATGATGGCTCAAATGCTACGGGTTATGCAGTAGTGACTCTCACTAAGGTGCTGGAAGCTGAAGCTTTACCAAAGAATTACTCTGCTCAACAAGCTGAAATTGTGGCCCTTACCAGGGCTTGTATATTAGGAAAGGGTAAATGCATTACGATACATACACATAGTGCTTATGCCTTTAACACTGTTCATGTATTCACAGCACAGTGGAGAAACAGGGGCATGATAACCACAGCAGGTAAACCCATTACTCACGCGCAACTAATCTTGAATTTACTAGAGGCAATTCTATTACCAAATAAATTTGCCATTTGTAAATGTGAGGCACATACTAAGGGCATGGACAGCGTCAGTATTGGGAATAGACGGGCAGATGAGGAAGCGAAGAGAGCGGGTGGGAAACCACACTCACACAGACTCACACTTAAAGGATGTAAACGTGAGTCTCTGAGTGATTTTGCCATCTGAAGCATTATAGTAGTGAGTTTTCGTATAGTTTGTTTTTAGCTGATAAAAGTGGTTTGTTACAGCTAAAGCTGGCGTGTTTAGGTAGGATTCTTTGTTCCGGGACGGATGGGAGTTACCTAAAATAAGTCAATTAAAGGAGCCATGGGAGAATGCGAATGCATATTTATTAAATATCGGGGATTAATTTACGGATTTCTTACACTGAGAAATGCACAACATTTGCGGCAGAGGGAAAAAGTAATACATTGGATAATAATGTTATCAGGTTTAATTGTATCTAAGGGTAGCATGTTCATTTAAGTAAACATATACATAGACAATGTTTAAAAAACTTAGGATTAATGATTTGAGTCAAAGGGGAATTATCTTTAGGTTTAGTTATGGTTCACTTATTGAGTTTCTGAATTGAAGTAGCATAGTGAAGGCTGTTTAGGCGTGTTGTGTCTCACTTTTAGAAGCCTCCTGGGATTATAATTTTGGGGAGAGAGCGGCCATAAACGACCGAATTGAAAAAGGTCTAGAAGTCTTGATTATCCATTAAGGTTTGCAAATATATACACATAAAACAATTGTTAGAACTATTTGTTTTAGTGCAAAGGTATTTTAAAGAGGACGCTCACATATGGAACCTTATGAGTTTTTATTTTATGGGTTTTAATTACACAGGTGATTAGTTCTATTTTAAGGATAAAGGGTTCTTTAATATGTTTAAAATGGTATGGAAACATGACTAAAAAAGGGGGGGGTGGTATGACCTTATCGTGGCTATCTTTTGGGGTCTGATCAGCCCCGGGGGAGAGCCATTTGTATAATGAATTGTGGTCAGTTGGGTTACTAATTTTAAGGTAAATTAGTTATAATGGAGTGTTAGTTTGGGGTTTAGAATTATTGTTTGAATCACTGAAGCTGATTTACAATATTAGCTGTGAAGTTTTTGAATTGGCTATTATGGATTTGATATTACAACAGAAAATAGTTATATTTATCATTGAGAATAAATAGGGGTGATAAATTACTGTAGATAAGGTATTCCATGTTATTGTCAGAATACTGAGGATCCCTGAAGTAAAGAGCTTCTAAAGTGTAGGAAGGATTTCGATATGGTTAGCATTTGTTCAGGCTCTGGTTAACCATTAGGTCTTTTAAATATTATTAAATTTGACAGGAATATAGGACATCTGTGGTGATTTAGGATTATTGTTAGGATTAACATGTCAGAAAATAAGGATAATTTACTAATCCTACCTAAGTCATTATTTAGGGTATATAAGGTTGATACCTGGGCAGAGCCAGGTATCAAAAGGGGGGTGGGTAAGTAGTGGCCTATTGGATAAGAAACTAATAATAAAAAAATATATACATTTTTGTTTTTAGCTAAAGATATAATCTGATAAAACATGAGAAACTGTTTGTTAACCAAGCCTGTATGTCCAGGATTTTATGCATTACAGGTGAACTACAGGTGAAGTCACTCAATCCAGTCCCAGAGGCTTGTTGGGGGGACCATACCAAGGACTCCTGGTGACAGCTAGCTGAAAGAGCTACCCGGATTCATATCGCACAGCGGGAGGGTAGGACATTGACACTGTCGAACAATAAACAGTGTTCGAGAGGAGAACTGGAATTAACAGTTTGAACTTGTTATCAGTATAAAAGACACCTGTCCACAACCTCAAACAGTCACACTCCAAACTCCACTATGGTCAAGACCAAAGAGCTGTCAAACAAAATTGTAGACCTGCACCAGGCTGGGAAGACTGAATCTGCAATAGGTAAGCATCTTGGTTTGAAGAAATCAACTGTGGGAGCAATTATTAGGAAATGGAAGACATACAAGACCACTGATAATCTCGCTCAATCTGGGGCTCCACGCAAGATCTCACCCGGTGTGGTCAAAATGATCACAAGAACGGTGAGCAAAAACCCCAGTAACACACTACGCCGCCAGGGACTCAAATCCTGCAGTGCCAGACGTGTCCCCCTGCTTAAGCCAGTACATGTCCAGGCCCGTCTGAAGTTTGTGAGAGCATTTGGATGATCCAGAAGAAGATTGGGAGAATGTCATATGGTCAGATGAAACCAAAATAAAACTTTTTGGTAAAAACTCAACTCGTCGTGTTTGGAGGACAAAGAATGCTGAGTTGCATCCAAAGAACACCATACCTACTGTGAAGCATGGGGGTGGAAACATCATGCATTGGGGCTGTTTTTCTGCAAAGGGACCAGGACGACTGATCCGTGTAAAGGAAAGAATGAATCAAATCAAATCAAATTTATTTATATAGCCCTTCGTACATCAGCTGATATCTCAAAGTGCTGTACAGAAACCCAGCCTAAAACCCCAAACAGCAAGCAATGCAGGTGTAGAAGCACGGTGGCTAGGAAAAACTCCCTAGAAAGGCCAATACCTAGGAAGAAACCTAGAGAGGAACCAGGCTATGTGGGGTGGCCAGTCCTCTTCTGGCTGTGCCGGGTGGAGATTATAACAGAACATGGCCAAGATGTTCAATGTTCATAAATGACCAGCATGGTCGAATAATAATAAGGCAGAACAGTTGAAACTAGAGCAGCAGCACAGTCAGGTGGAAGTTGAAACTGGAGCAGCAGCATGGCCAGGTAGACTGGGCCATGTATCGTGAGATTTTGAGTGAATACCTCCTTCCATCAGCAAGGGCATTGAAGATGAAACTTGGCTGGGTCTTTCAGTATGACAATAATCCCAAACACACCGCCCGGGCAATGAAGGAGTGGCTTCGTAAGAAGCATAGCAAGGTCCTGGAGTGGCCTAGCCAGTCTCCAGATCTGAACCCCATAGAAAATATTTGGAGGGAGTTGAAAGTCCATGTTGCCCAGCAACAGCCCCAAAACATCACTGCTCTAGAGGAGATCTGCATGGCGGAATGGGCTAAAATACCAGCAACCGTGTGTGAAAACCTTGTGAAGAACAGAAAACGTTTTGACCTCTGTCATTGCCAACAAAGGGTATATAACAAAGTATTGAGAAACTTTTGTTATTGACCAAATACTTATTTTCCACCATAATTTGCAAATAAATTAATAAAAAATCCTACAATGTGATTTTCTGAATTTTTTTGTTTCTCATTTTGTTTGTCATAGTTTAAGTATACCTATGATGAAAATTACAGGCCTCTCATCTTTTTAAGTGGGAGAACTTGCACAATTGGTGGCTGACTAAATACTTTTTTGCCCACTGTACCATGTTATTTTCCTGCCATGGTGCCGACCAAAAATTTTAGTTTTTTTTAAATATACCATTGTTTTGTACTACCAGCATGTAGTGAAACATGAAAGCATGGTATTTGTTTACAATGTATTATGATGGTCTGTGTCCCACCGTTTCAAATAAAGTGACGAAAAATGTAGTAATTTATGGTAACGTAAACTCACGTAAATTCGTACAACGCCTTGGTCCGTACAATTGCCCTTATTTTAGCGCCCCCAAATCGTAACACTTCCAGATCAACTGTAATGTCAATACCATTGTAAAGCACAATTTCTCCCCTTTCCAACCAAATCAACTACATGACCTAAACACTGCACGTTTCTGCATAATTCAAGCAGGCAATGAGCCCCGTCGGGTCTTTTAAAAAATGCCAGGTGGGGAAGCGAAAGTAATGCGTGATAGTGAGACGGAGAGATGTTGTGTGGGAAAATAGCTTTTTTTCACTCGATCTGTCCAACTTATCACCTTATCGCCTCTAAAATGTAAATGAAACACTATAAACAGTTTATATAATGTTTCATTACATACCTATTTGAAGGTTTGTGTCAAGTTTGAATCGGGTATTTACGGCGGTGCTAAAGTGATCTTAGAAATAAACAGCGGCTTTGAGAATGATGATCACATGCAATGATGACTACAAAAAATGACGTGGAGCCCCCCCTTACTGTCCATTTATTGTTTTTAAAGGATGAGAGTAGTGCTACACCTGGTGGAGAGAGATTGTAAGACAGAAATAGTTGCTTTATGCGTGCTGTACTTTACGACATGACACGTCCCGAAGTAACGGAGGGTTCGTTTTTTCAACTTTTCTCCAATACTATAGAGCCATTACCATGTCGATCAACGCTTGAATAGAACCCTAGTTCACGCCCCCGATTTTGAAGTCAACACAGTCCCATTAGTTTTCTTTGTAGCCTGGTTTGAATGTTGCGGTTGCGTACAAATGTACGGAATGGGGTGAGTTTATGTTACTCACATAATGCAACATTGACTACTAGCTCTGCAATGGCAAAGCGTAGGTCTAGTACCCTCTTAATTAAACCCCTTTATCGCATAGTCAAAAACCACAACACACAGCCTAGTAGTGTAGTGTACCCTCTTAAACCTTGGGACCTGGATAGGGTATGGTGAGAAGAATGAAGGAAGTCTGAAACCTTGACAATTTAAAATGGTTCATCTGGTGCTCCTCTCTTCAATACAGTTCTCAGTTGGTTCTCTCTCATTCAACTGACTGGGCTAACTGACTTGACTACTCTTGTACAATTGTAAATAGCCAACAATCTTTTTATACTATTATTTACTATCGTATCTAATAGATACATGTTCATCATGCAATTCTCAACATATCCCTAAAAACAGCAAGCTACAACGCTTCCCTTTGTTTACACTGTGAGAACGTTAGCTGGTTCTGTCGCCACGACTACGACAGGCTAGCTTGACTGGAGCTAATTTTAGCCGACGTTGGCTTTTATGCTAACATACATTTATAAATGAATTGAACTATGAAAACATTATTAAGAAATAACAACAATCATATCATTACACTCCGCCTAACTTGGTGTCACATCCTATGCTTTCTAACTCGCTCACCGTAATGACAACGTTTAAAATGTTTTGTTTTTAGGTGGCTTGGCACTCCTGTTCAAACTGACTCACTGACTAGTCAGGTTAGCACGAGCCACTTTAGAGGGAGACGCGTGAGGGCAACCACTGGAGCGAGCGGCTCCCCCTGCCGGCCGAAACATGCGCATCACCCCTTGACTATCAATATTGTAAATTATTACAAAATGCCAAAGATTAGGCTACCATATCTCACATTCTCCTACATTTCAGGTTATCAACACGGGGAACCAAATCATGAGCAAAAAATGTACTGTAATGCTGTTGTCTGCCCAATTATGTTTGTACCATGTTGTGTTGCTACCATGTTGTTGTCATGTTGTGTTGCCATGTGTTGTTACCTTGCTATGTTGTTGTCTTAAGTCTCTCTTTATGTTGTCTCTTGTCGTGATGTGTGTTTTGTCCTATATTTATATATATTTTTAATTATCCCAGCCCCCGTCCCTGCTGGAGGCCTTTCCCTTTGGTAGGCCGTCATTGTAAATAACTTCACCCTTAGGATTGTTCAGCATGTCAACAACCATTTCAACAATAACATCTGTTACCCTCTATCTCTTTTGCCTTCTCCACAATAACCTTCGACCTGGCATTTCTGCTTTCCACAAGCCGAGTCGTATTGATAACCTTACCAATAAAGGCTATTAAGTCAACTTTATTCATTATCAAAGTGTCCTTTGACAGTCTACATTCATGAGCACCAGATTTCTGAACAGGTCTCCAAACCATGCCAGGGCCATCAGAAGCACCAGTCCTGACAGTAGGCCCACTTACTACAGGTACATCCATGTCAGCTCCATCAGTCTGACAGCAGGCCCAGGTCTTACTCAGATTGGCTACGGAGAGCGTGATCACACAGTCGTCCGGAAGAGCTGATGCTCTCATGCACGCTTCAGTGTTGCTTGCCTCGAATCGAGCATAGAAGTTATTTAGCTTGTCTGGTAGGCTCGTGGCACATTCCATCACAGATGTTGCTCTTCAACCTTTTCTCCATCAGAACTGACACCCATATTGTTCACATTCCATCACAGCTGTTGCTTCACCAACTTGTTCTCCATTTCCTCCATTTCATTCGCACTACTCCCCGCGATTTCCGACTCTACGACGTCGCCGTCAGCCTACCTCATTGGGTTTAGCCTGTAGAATAAGCTATGCAGATTCTGCCACCAGTGTATCAGACTGTCGTTTCCAATGGGCCCGCAACTAGGCTTCCTCTCTTCACCATATTTAGCAGTGAGTGGAAACGCCAACCGGATGCTTTAGATTTGTACATCTGGTGAAACATCAGGCTCGTTGTTCTATCTGTGGCGCAGGGGTGTAATTATTACCCCGATTCTGTTGCAAAGTGTTTTTTACAACAGAAACCATTTACTTCAAAGGAAAACGCAAACAAGAGTTTTCTATTGGACAAATTCAGGTTAATCCTGCCACATTTCATTCCTTTTCCTCTTTTTACTTCTGTTTGGTTCTTAAACCCCAGGGGTGTATTCATTAGTCAGGTTTCCATTGCAAAATGTTTAGTCTGTTACAAAATGTGTTGCAATGGAAACTGTTAATTCAAATGAAAACAAGACTTTCATTTGGACAAATTCATGTAGGTCCTTCCTTGTTAGATCCTGTTTCCTTCAATTTGGTTCCTAGATAGTAAACGTCAACAATAAACGGTTTCGCAACAGACTAATAAACATTTTGCAACGGAATCTGACTAATGAATACACCCCAGAAGTGTTTGGCAAATTCAGGTTAGTCCCTCCCCATTTCGTCCATGTTTGCTTCTGTTTAAGAAATGTTTTGAAACCAAATTGGCGGAATGAATACACCCCAGCTGTCATTGCAAAGTCAGCGGTGGGAGAAGCCTCACAATGTTAGAATTGAAAAGTTCTCTAAATTAAATTGTCATCTATAGGCCTAATGTTAACAACATCACATGTCCAATAACATAAAATACATGCCACGATAATGATTGTGTTGTATTAGGGATTTCATCATTCAAATTATTGTTAAATTAAACTCCAAACATGTCAAATTACTTATATATTTTAAATGCTTTTAAAACACCCAGATTAGCCTTATTCTAGATTGTTTTATAATATTATCTGACCCTAATCTTGTACCATTTGCATGGATTGCATTTTACAATTGTAAATTGTTTGAATGCGTTGCAAATAAATCTGAAATAACAGCTGTTATTAGGACCCTAGTGACGGTCCTCCACTTTGTATACTATGGACTCCTATGAGAATAGCGTTTATCTAGTCCGTGTTGAAACAGTCAGGCGCGGTTGAAGGATACCTAAAACTGTACTTTTGCCTTCCGCGTTGGCAATTCCGTTGGTGCCGACTTTTCTCCACGTCAGTTTTGCATTGTAGACAGATAATATTCTAGCGTTGTTATAAAACACTCATGTAACATCGACGATAACTTTGTAGTTATCTAAGAAACAGCCACCAGTCGCATCGACAATGTCATTAACGTTACTGGAGACGGATGACAGCTATGACTTTGTTTTTAAAATAGTTTTAGTGGGAGATGTAGGTGTTGGCAAAACTTGTGTGGTTCAACGGTTCAAGTCTGGTAATTTCATGGAAAGACAAGGAAATACCATCGGAGTGGACTTTACCATGAAGACAATGGATATTCAAGGGAAGAGAGTGAAGGTTAGTAGCTATAGCTAAAGTAACCTGAAGTGAATTGATCAATTCCCAAGCCTAGCCTATGTGACTGTTAACCAAAGTCAACAATAGACAGTGGCGCGTATTCATGGATGCCAAGGGAAGCCAGGCTTCCCCTCAAAATTGATCCCCCACTAAAATAAATACATCAAATATTTTTATTTCGTTACTCTGTGTTTCATCATTTTCCTTCAATTCGCAAGAGGCTGAATGGACACTCACCAGAGAAACCACCCGAGAAAGCGAAACAGCTCTGTGTGTAGTGATGATGTATGACATTATTGACACCCATAGCATTGAATCCAAGGGAAGCCAGCGAGCATTTGCAATAGGGTCCAGCTCTGCCGCCATCTATCAGAGCAGTCATCCCTCAGGGTCTCTATGCTGCCACTACTCACTGTATATACAGCAGTATGTGGACACCCCTTCAAATGAGTGGATTCTGCTTTTTCAGCCACACCTGTTGCTGACAGGTGTATAAAATCGAGCACACAGCCATGCAATCAACATAGACAAACATTGGCAGTAGAATGGCCCGTACCTAAGAGCTCAGTGACTTTCAACGTGGCACCGCCATAGGATGCCACTTTTCCAACAAGTCAGTTTGTCAAATTTCTTCTCTGCTGTAAGTGCTGTTATTGTGAAGTGGAAACATCTAGGAGCAACAACGGCTCAGCCAGCGAAGTGGTAGGCCACACAAACTCAGAACGGGACCGCTGAAGCGTGTAAAAAATTGTCTGTCCTCGGTTGCAACACTCACTACCGAGGTCTAAACTGCCTCTGGAAGCAACGTCAGCACAATAACTGTTTGTCGGGAGCTTCATGAAATGGGTTTCCATGGCTGAGCAGCCAACTGTCGGCTGGAGTGGTGTAAAGCTCGCTGCCATTGGACTCAGGAGCAATTGCACAACTGTATCTCTACTTGCACATCATCTTCTGCACATCTATTCCAGTGTTAATGCTAAATTGTAATTATTTCGCCACTATGGCCTATTTATTGCCTTACCTCCCCAACCTTGCTTCATTTGCACACACTGTATATAGATTTTTCTATTGTGTTATTGACTTTGCGTTTGTTTATCCCATGTGTAACTCTGTGTTTGTCGCTTTGCTTTATTCTTGGCAAGGTCTCTTGTGAATGAGAACTTGTTCTCAACTGGCCTACCTGGTTAAATAAAGGTTAAATAAAAAATATTTAAAAAAAAAATGGAAATGCTTCACCATCTGGCAGTCCAACGGACGAGTCTGGATTTGGAGGATGCCAGGAG
The DNA here is from genome assembly GCF_002021735.2 of Oncorhynchus kisutch. Classification (NCBI taxonomy): domain Eukaryota; kingdom Metazoa; phylum Chordata; class Actinopteri; order Salmoniformes; family Salmonidae; genus Oncorhynchus; species Oncorhynchus kisutch. The sequence goes on from NC_034178.2 coordinate 78,625,297, forward strand.
AACGCTACCTGCCTCAATGCATAGCGCTGACTAAAGTTTGGTGGAGGAGGAATAATGGTCTACGGCCGTTTTTCATGGTTCAGGCCCTAGTTCCAATGAAGAGAAAGCTTAACGCTACAGCACACAATGACATTCTAGGCTATTCTGTGCTTCCAGCTTTGTGCTAACCGTTTGGGGAAGGCCCCATGCACAAAGCGAGGTCCATACAGAAATGGTTTGTCGAGATCGATGTGGAAGAACTTGACTAGCCTACACAGAGACCTGACCTCAACCCCATTGAACAGCTTTGGGATGAATTGGAACGCCGATTGTGAGCCAGGCCTAATCACCCAACATCAGTGCCCTGACCTCACTAATGCTCTTGTGGCTGAATGGAAGCAAGTCCCCACAGCAATGTTCCAACATCTAGTGGAAAGCCTTCCCAGAAGAGTGGAGGCTGTTATAGCAGCAAAGGGAGAACCAACTCCATATTAATGCCCATACTTTTAGACTTTTACTCAAGTAGTATTTTACTGGGTGACTTTTACTTGAGTAACTTTCTATTAAGGTATCTATACTTTTACTCAAGTATGACAATTGGGTACTTTTTCCACCACTGCATTTTAGCCAGGTAGGCTAGGACAAAAACTAAAAGCTTGTACTGTATGACAGTCAACATGAGAGGATGGCATCGGCGTTTCTCAATAAGTAGGGTGAGTCAACATGTTTTTTCTACTTGCACGAACACACACACAGAAATTAGAACCATGGAGAGCCTCATCATATTTAGCTTACTTTGATTGAACTATATTGTTTTTGGTATCTTTTAGTTGTCACTGTATTAGACGAAGCATAGGTGATTTGACGATGTTGAAATGGTGCTGGAATAGTGGAAGCAGCTGCTGGGTTCTTTGACTTGCGGTAGCCTGACTCCTGGGTTCTTTGACTTGCGGTAGCCTGACTCTCCTGGGTTCTTTGACTTGCGGTAGCCTTACTCTCCTGGGTTCTTTGTGACTTGCGGTAGCCTGACTCTCCTGGGTTCTTTGACTTGCGGTAGCCTGACTCTCCTGGGTTCTTTGACTTGCGGTAGCCTGACTCTCCTGGGTTCCTTGTGACTTGCGGTAGCCTGACTCTCCTGGGTTCTTTGTGACTTGCGGTAGCCTGACTCTCCTGGGTTCCTTGTGACTTGCGGTAGCCTGACTCTCCTGGGTTCTTTGTGACTTGCGGTAGCCTGACTCTCCTGGGTTCTTTGTGACTTGCGGTAGCCTGACTCTCCTGGGTTCTTTGTGACTTGCGGTAGCCTGACTCTCCTGGGTTCTTTGTGACTTGCGGTAGCCTGACTCTCCTGGGTTCCTTGTGACTTGCGGTAGCCTGACTCTCCTGGGTTCCTTGTGACTTGCGGTAGCCTGACTCTCCTGGGTTCTTTGTGACTTGCGGTAGCCTGACTCTCCTGGGTTCTTTGTGACTTGCGGTAGCCTGACTCTCCTGGGTTCTTTGTGACTTGCGGTAGCCTGACTCTCCTGGGTTCTTTGTGACTTGCGGTAGCCTGACTCTCCTGGGTTCTTTGTGACTTGCGGTAGCCTGACTCTCCTGGTTTCTAAATTAGTAGCTGTTTAGTGGTCTCAAACATTGTCTGAAACATTAACTTGATTGACTGCTGTAGGTCATGTAACTGTTTGTTACATGCAATATGCTTTGTGGACTTCACTAGACAGATGTTGCTCTCTGGTTTGGTGATGAAACAAAGGTGTGGTTGAATTTATTCTGCCACTGTGTCTTGTCTCATCCTTAGACCAATATATCACAGTGTCAAGGCATATGAACTAACAGGTTATAGAGCAAACAACGCAATTATCACAACACAGGTTGTAATATGTATTTGTTTTCCCCTGGCTTGCAGTGCGTGGGGATTAATCACTGGGGAAGCCCACTGCCAATGATAATATGTGTAGTTAACTAGCTCTGAGATTACCCTGGGTTAGGGCTAACTCTGTGAGATTACCCGGGGTTAGGGCTAACTCTGTGAGATTACCCGGGGTTAGGGCTAACTCTGTGAGATTACCCGGGGTTAGGGCTAACTCTGTGAGATTACCCGGGGTTAGGGCTAACTCTGTGAGATAACCCTGGGTTGAATATGTTGTTGTCCAGCTGCAGATCTGGGACACGGCGGGCCAGGAACGTTTCAGGACGATCACCCAGAGTTATTACCGCAGCACCAACGGAGCCGTCATTGCCTATGACATCACTAAGAGAGCAACCTTCATGGCTGTGCCCAAGTGGATGGAGGACGTCAAGAAATACGGAGGGTCAAACATTGTACCCCTGCTCATCGGTTAGTTGTTAGTTACTAGGGTCAGACTTTATCTGGATAGTCCATCTATAGATGGATAGCTGAATGATTTGATTTCCAGTTAGGTAACAGTTAGGGGTTAAAGTTAGGGTAAGGGTTAGAATAAGGGTTAGGGTTAGTAAATAGTTGAAATGTTACTGATGGTCTGTACAGCATCAACAGATGGACTCCTAATAAAGGGTTGCTAGTTAGTTACATCAGTAACATGCTTGATAATGTTTATCCCTGGTCTTCATAAATCATCCTATTTTAAATCACTCTGTTTTAAAAACCGATAAAGCAACATCTCAAGGCATAACGCATCTCCTCTATTTGACCTAGATAGTTTGTGTATGTATTGATATGTAGGCTACGTGTACCTTTTTTACATGTATAGTTCTGTCCTTGAGCTGTTCTTGTCTATTAATGTTCTGTATTATGTTTTGTGTGGACCCCAGGAAGAGTAGCTGCTGATTTTGCAACCGCTAATGGGGATCCTAATAAAGTCCCAAATACCCTATGTATTGACTGGCCCCTATGTATTGACTGGCTGACTGGCCCCTATGGACTGACTGGCCCCTATGGACTGACTGGCTGACTGACCCCTATGGACTGACTGGCTGACTGACCCCTATGGACTGACTGGCTGACTGGCCCCTATGGGCTGACTGGCCCCTATGGGCTGACTGGCCCCTATGGACTGACTGGCTGACTGGCCCCTATGGACTGGCTGGCTGACTGGCCACTATGGACTGACTGTCCCCTATGGACTGACTGGACACTATGGACTGACTGTCCCCTATGGACTGACTGGCCCCTATGGACTGGCTGACTGACTGGCCCCTATGGACTGACGGACTGGCCCCTATGGGCTGACTGACTGGCCCCTATGCATTGGCTGACTGGCCCCTATGTATGGACTGACTGACTGGCCCATATGGACTGACTGGCTGAATGGCCCCTATGTATATATTGACTGGCTGACTGGCCCCTATGGACTGACTGGCCCCTATGGACTGACTGGCTGACTGACCCCTATGGACTGACTGGCTGACTGGCCCCTATGGGCTGACTGGCCCCTATGGACTGGCTGGCTGACTGGCCACTATGGACTGACTGTCCCCTATGGACTGACTGGACACTATGGACTGACTGTCCCCTATGGACTGACTGGCCCCTATGGACTGGCTGACTGACTGGCCCCTATGGACTGACGGACTGGCCCCTATGGGCTGACTGACTGGCCCCTATGCATTGGCTGACTGACTCACTGGCTGACTGGCCCCTATGTATGGACTGACTGACTGGCCCATATGGACTGACTGGCTGAATGGCCCCTATGTATATACTGACTGACTGACTGGCCCCTATGGACTGACTGGCTGGCCCCTATGTATGGACTGACTGGCTGGCCCCTATGTATGGACTGACTGACTGGCCCCTATGGGCGGACTGGCTGACTGGCCCCTATCTACTGGCTGACCGGCCCCTATGCATTGACCTACTCACTGGCTGACTGGCCCCTATGGACTGACTGGCTGACTGGTCCCTTTGTATGGACTGGCTGACTGGCCCCTGTGTATGGACTGGCTGACTGGCCCCTATGTATGGACTGGCTGACTGGCCCCTGTGTATTGACTGGCTGACTGGCCCCTATGGACTGGGTGACTGGTCCCTATGTATGGACTGGGTGACTGGTCCCTATGTATGGACTGGCTGACTGGCCCCTATGTATGGACTGGCTGACTGGCCCCTGTGTATGGACTGGCTGACTGGCCCCTATGTATGGACTGGCTGACTGGCCCCTGTGTATGGACTGGCTGACTGGCCCCTATGTATGGACTGGCTGACTGGCCCCTGTGTATGGACTGGCTGACTGGCCCCTGTGTATGGACTGGCTGACTGGTCCCTATGCATTGACTGACTGACTCACTGGCTGACTGGCCCCTATGGACGGACTGGCTGACAGGCCCCTATGGACTGGCTTGCTGACTGGCCCCTATGCATGGACTGACTGGCTAACTGGTCCCTATGTACTGGCTGACTGGCCCCTATGCATTGACTGACTCACTGGCTGACTGGCACCTTTGGACTGACTGGCTGACTGGCCCCTATGGACTGGCTGACTGGCCCCTATGGACTGGCTGACTGGCCCCTATGGACTGGCTGACTGGCCCCTATGGACTGGCTGACTGGCCCCTATGGACGGACTGGCTGACTGGCCCCTATGGGCGGACTGGCTGACTGGCCCCTATGGGCGGACTGGCTGACTGGCCCCTATGGGCGGACTGGCTGACTGGCCCCTATGGGCGGACTGGCTGACTGGCCCCTATGGGCGGACTGGCCCCTATGGGCGGACTGGCTGACTGGCCCCTATGGGCGGACTGGCTGACTGGCCCCTATGGGCGGATTGGCTGACTGGCCCCTATGGGCGGACTGGCTGACTGGCCCCTATGGGCGGACTGGCTGACTGGCCCCTATCTACTGGCTGACCGGCCCCTATGCATTGACCTACTCACTGGCTGACTGGCCCCTATGGACTGACTGGCTGACTGGTCCCTTTGTATGGACTGGCTGACTGGCCCCTATGTATGGACTGGCCCCTATGTATGGACTGGCTGACTGGCCCCTATGTATGGACTGGCTGACTGGCCCCTATGTATGGACTGGCTGACTGGCCCCTATGTATGGACTGGCCCCTATGTACGGACTGGCCCCTATGTATTGGCGGACTGGCTGACTGGCCCCTATGTATGGACTGGCCCCTATGTATGGACTGGCCCCTATGTATGGACTGGCCCCTATGTACGGACTGGCCCCTATGTATTGGTGGACTGGCTGACTGGTCCCTATGTATTGGCTGACTGGTCCCTATGGGTTGGCTGACTGGCCCCTATGTATGGACTGGCTGACTGGTCCCTATGCATTGACTGACTCACTGACTGGCTGACTGGCCCCTATGTATGGACTGGCTGACTGGTCCCTATGTATGGACTGGCTGACTGGCCCCTATGTATGGACTGGCTGACTGGCCCCTGTGTATGGACTGGCTGACTGGCCCCTATGTATGGACTGGCTGACTGGCCCCTGTGTATGGACTGGCCCCTATGTATTGGTGGACTGGCTGACTGGTCCCTATGTATTGGCTGACTGGTCCCTATGGGTTGGCTGACTGGTCCCTATGGACTGGCTGACTGGTCCCTATGCATTGACTGACTGACTCACTGGCTGACTGGCCCCTATGTATTCACTGGCTGACTGGCCCCTATGTATTCACTGGCTGACTGGCCCCTATGTATGGACTGGCTGACTGGCCCCTGTGTATGGACTGGCTGACTGGTCCCTATGCATTGACTGACTGACTCACTGGCTGACTGGCCCCTATGTATTCACTGGCTGACTGGCCCCTATGTATTCACTGGCTGACTGGCCCCTATGTATGGACTGGCTGACTGGCCCCCATGTATGGACTGGCTGACTGGCCCCCATGTATGGACTGGCTGACTGGCCCCCATGTATGGACTGGCTGACTGGCCCCCATGTATGGACTGGCTGACTGGCCCCTATGTATGGACTGGCTGACTGGCCCCTATGTATGGACTGGCTGACTGGCCCCTGTGTATGGACTGGCTGACTGGTCCCTATGCATTGACTGACTGACTCACTGGCTGACTGGCCCCTATGTATTCACTGGCTGACTGGCCCCTATGTATGGACTGGCTGACTGGCCCCTATGTATGGACTGGCTGACTGGCCCCTATGTATAGACTGGCTGACTGGCCCCTATGTATAGCCTGGCTGACTGGCCCCTATGTATGGACTGGCTGGCTGACTGGTCCCTATGTATGGACTGGCTGGCTGACTGGTCCCTATGTATGGACTGGCTGGCTGACTGGTCCCTATGTATGGACTGGCTGGCTGACTGGTCCCTATGTATGGACTGGCTGGCTGACTGGTCCCTATGTATGGACTGGCTGGCTGACTGGTCCCTATGTATGGACTGGCTGGCTGACTGGTCCCTATGTATGGACTGGCTGGCTGACTGGTCCCTATGTATGGACTGGCTGGCTGACTGGTCCCTATGTATGGACTGGCTGGCTGACTGGTCCCTATGTATGGACTGGCTGGCTGACTGGTCCCTATGTATGGACTGGCTGGCTGACTGGTCCCTATGTATGGACTGGCTGGCTGACTGGTCCCTATGTATGGACTGGCTGGCTGACTGGTCCCTATGTATGGACTGGCTGGCTGACTGGTCCCTATGTATGGACTGGCTGGCTGACTGGTCCCTATGTATGGACTGGCTGGCTGACTGGTCCCTATGTATGGACTGGCTGGCTGACTGGTCCCTATGTATGGACTGGCTGGCTGACTGGTCCCTATGTATGGACTGGCTGGCTGACTGGTCCCTATGTATGGACTGGCTGGCTGACTGGTCCCTATGTATGGACTGGCTGGCTGACTGGTCCCTATGTATGGACTGGCTGGCTGACTGGTCCCTATGTATGGACTGGCTGGCTGACTGGTCCCTATGTATGGACTGGCTGGCTGACTGGCCCCTATGTATGGACTGGCTGACTGGCCCCTGTGTATGGACTGGCTGACTGGTCCCTATGCATTGACTGACTGACTCACTGGCTGACTGGCCCCTATGTATTCACTGGCTGACTGGCCCCTATGTATGGACTGGCTGACTGGCCCCTATGTATGGACTGGCTGGCTGACTGGTCCCTATGTATGGACTGGCTGGCTGACTGGTCCCTATGTATGGACTGGCTGGCTGACTGGTCCCTATGTATGGACTGGCTGGCTGACTGGTCCCTATGTATGGACTGGCTGGCTGACTGGCCCCTATGTATGGACTGGCTGACTGGCCCCTGTGTATGGACTGGCTGACTGGTCCCTATGCATTGACTGACTGACTCACTGGCTGACTGGCCCCTATGTATTCACTGGCTGACTGGCCCCTATGTATGGACTGGCTGACTGGCCCCTATGTATGGACTGGCTGGCTGACTGGTCCCTATGTATGGACTGGCTGGCTGACTGGTCCCTATGTATGGACTGGCTGGCTGACTGGTCCCTATGTATGGACTGGCTGGCTGACTGGTCCCTATGTATGGACTGGCTGACTGGCCCCTATGTATGGACTGGCTGACTGGCCCCTGTGTATGGACTGGCTGACTGGTCCCTATGCATTGACTGACTGACTCACTGGCTGACTGGCCCCTATGTATTCACTGGCTGACTGGCCCCTATGTATGGACTGGCTGACTGGCCCCTATGTATGGACTGGCTGGCTGACTGGTCCCTATGTATGGACTGGCTGGCTGACTGGTCCCTATGTATGGACTGGCTGGCTGACTGGTCCCTATGTATGGACTGGCTGGCTGACTGGTCCCTATGTATGGACTGGCTGACTGGCCCCTATGTATGGACTGGCTGACTGGCCCCTGTGTATGGACTGGCTGACTGGTCCCTATGCATTGACTGACTGACTCACTGGCTGACTGGCCCCTATGTATTCACTGGCTGACTGGCCCCTATGTATGGACTGGCTGACTGGCCCCTATGTATGGACTGGCTGACTGGCCCCTATGTATAGACTGGCTGACTGGTCCCTATGTATGGACTGGCTGGCTGACTGGTCCCTATGTATGGACTGGCTGGCTGACTGGTCCCTATGTATGGACTGGCTGGCTGACTGGTCCCTATGTATGGACTGGCTGGCTGACTGGTCCCTATGTATGGACTGGCTGGCTGACTGGTCCCTATGTATGGACTGGCTGGCTGACTGGTCCCTATGTATGGACTGGCTGGCTGACTGGTCCCTATGTATGGACTGGCTGGCTGACTGGTCCCTATGTATGGACTGGCTGGCTGACTGGTCCCTATGTATGGACTGGCTGGCTGACTGGTCCCTATGTATGGACTGGCTGGCTGACTGGTCCCTATGTATGGACTGGCTGGCTGACTGGTCCCTATGTATGGACTGGCTGGCTGACTGGTCCCTATGTATGGACTGGCTGGCTGACTGGTCCCTATGTATGGACTGGCTGGCTGACTGGTCCCTATGTATGGACTGGCTGGCTGACTGGTCCCTATGTATGGACTGACACGTTGACTGAGTGAATGGCTCCTATGGGCTGACTGGTCCCTATGTATGGACTGACTGACTGGCCCCTATGGACTGACAAGTTGACTGAATGAATGGCCTCTATGGGCTGACTGACTGGCCTCTATTGACTGGCTGACCCCCATGGGCTGACTGGCTATCTGACTGACTGGCCCTTTTGGACTAACTGACATAGTGGCCCATATGGACTGACTGGCTGGCTGACTGGCCCCTATGGACTGATTGACTCTGCAACAGCTAATGGGGATCCTAATAAAATAGAAGAAATACCAAATACCCCATTGTGTCCCCACCTCGACTCTCACCTCTCCTCCTGTCCTCTCATCTTTACCGTTCCTCCTCCTTTTCCTCACCTCTTCACCTCTCCTCATCTTCCCTCACCTGTTGTCCTCACCTCTCCTCCTCTCCCCTTACCTGTCCCCCTCACCTCTCCTCTTCCCTCACCTGTCCCCTTCACCTCTTCCCTCCCCTGTCCCCTTTACCTCTCCTCACTTCTCCCCTATCCATACATGTCCTCTCTCCTCCCACCTGTCCTCTCCCATCTCTCCTCCTCCTCTTCCTCACCTGTCCTGTCCTCTCTTCCTCACTTCTATTTCTCACATCTTCCTCACCTCTTCACCTCACCCCCTCCTCTTTACCTCACCCCTCTCTTCCTCACCCCTGCTCCTCTTCCTCATCTCTCCTTCTAACCTCTCTTCCACCTCCCCTCTTTACCTGTCCTCTCCCCTACTGTCCCACCTGTCCTCTTCCCCCTCACCTCTTCTCCCCTCTCCTCCTCCCTTCTTCTCACCTCACCTGTCCTCTCCCCTCTTCCACCCTCACCTCCATCCCACTTGTTCTCTCCCCTTTCCACCCTCACCTCATCCCACCTGTTCTCTCCCCTCTTCCACCCTCACCTCATCCCACCTGTCCTCTCCCCTCTTCCACCCTCACCTCATTCCACCCTCACCTCTCCTCACCTGTCCTCTCATCTGTCCTCCCTCTGCTTGGTCCTCCTCTCTATCCTCAGGGAATAAGTCTGACCTGGTGGATCAGCGTGAGGTGTCGTTAGAAGATGCCCAGACCATGGCCCACCAGCTGGAGTTCCTGACGGCCATTGAGACATCGGCTAAAGACGCCTCCAACGTGGATGAGGCCTTTAACAAGATGGCCGCCGAGCTCATCCTGCGCCACGGGGGACCCATGTTCAACGAGAATGTGACGGAAAGCTTCAAACTCAACAGCAAAGAAATGGGTGGAGAAGGTTGGGGCTGTGGCTGCTGATAGGAGGTGGAGAGGGGACTGTACATGTTGATAATTCAAAGGTTTTGCACCAGCTGGGACTGTGGATAGTGACCAACAGGTGGTTTGTTGACATGTGTTGTGAAAAACATATATTTGTTTTATTCTGTTTCAGGGATCAGTTGAGAAACTTTTTGATGTAGCAATACCTGTTTTTTATGGGGGGAGGGGGGCATGTGGGGGAGGGGGGCATGACCTGCACAGAAATATGTTATTGGACGTAAATAGAATCTCTGATCCAGAGTTGATCTGAACCACTATTGGAGTCAAACCCTGACTTTTACTTCCCAGAGCATGTATCTGTGCTGTCCCTCCCTGCCCTTTAACGGAGACAGACAGGCCTGACAGGAAATGTTAAATCTATCACTTCGTATGGTGTGGCGGCCTGACATCACAGATGTTATTGAACCTTGTTCTGTAGACAGTATTACAGTGTAGAAGATGTATAAACCTGCCCAGCAAGTCATGATAGGATTGATGATGTTTTTATGGGGAGGACAGAGTACATACACGTACCATAGACTTTGATATTTTTGCACAGTGATTATTGTTAGAAATTGACCTGCCATGTTTGAAGTTGTGCGGTATGTCAAGGAAAGGTGCATGGTGTGCCTAGTGTTGCACATCAGAGTGTAATCTTGATTCTGAATGCTTGTTGAATCATGACTGACACAATCAGTCTCCTCCTGTGAAGACTATAGGAGCATACAGTGCATTTGGAAAGTATTCAGACCCCTTGACTTTGTCCACATTTTGTTAGATTACAGCTTTATTCCAAAATGGATTAAATAAAAATGATGTCTCATCAATCTACACACAATACCCCATAATGACAAAGCAAAAACTGTTTTTTAGATATTTTTGTTAATTTATTACAAATAAAAACAGATACCTTATTTACATAAGTACTCAGACCCTTTGCTATGAGACTCAAAATTCAGCTCCGGTGCATCCTGTTTCCATTGACCATCCTTGAGATGTTTCTACAACTTGATTGGAAAGGCACACACCTGTCTATATAAGGTCCCACAGTTGACAGTGCATGTCAGAGCAAAAATCGATCTGTGAGGTCAAAGGAATTGTCCGTAGAGCTCCGAGACAGGATTGTGTCAAGGCACAGATCTTGGTAAGGGTACCAAAACATTTCTTCAGCATTGAAGGTCCCAAGAACACAGTGGCCTCCATCATTCTCAAATTGAAAAAGTTTGGAACCACCAAGACTCTTAGAGCTGGCCGCCCAGCTAAACTGAGCAATCGGGTGAAGGGCCCTGGTCAGGGAGGTGACCAAGAACACGATGGTCTCTCTGACAGAGCTCCAGAGGACCTCTGTGGAGATGGGAGGTCTCTGCAGTACTCCACCCATCAGGCCTTTATGGTAGTGGCCAAACATGCCACTCCTCAGTAAAAGGTATGACCGCCCACAAGGAGTTTGCCAAAAATAACCTAAAGGACTCTCAGACCATGAGAAACAAAATGTTCTGGTCTGATGAAACCAAGATTGAACTCTTTGGCCTGAATGCCAAGCGTCACGTCGAGTAAACCTGGCACCATCCCTACGGTGAAGTATGGTGGTGGCAGCAGCATGCTGTGGGGATATTTTTCAGCAGTAGGGACTGGGAGACTAGTCAGGATCAAGGGAAAGATGAACTAAGCAAAGTACAGGGAGATCCTTAATGAAAATCTGCTCCAGGGTGTTTAGGACCTCAGGCTGGGGCGAAGGTTCACCATCCAACAGGACAACGACCCTAAGTGCACAGCCAAGACAACTCAGGAGTAGCTTTGGGACAAGTCACTGAATGTCCTTGAGTTGCCCAGCCAGAGCCTGGACTTGAATCCGATCGAACATCTCTGTGGAGACATGACAATATCTGTGCAGCGACGCTCCCCATCCAACCTGACAGAGCTTGAGAGGATCTGCAGAGAAGAATGGCAGAATTTCCCCAAATACAGGTGTGCCAAGCTTGTAGTGTCATACCCAAGAAGACTCCAGGCTGTAATCGCTGCCAAAGGTGTTTCAACAATTGAATAAATGATCTGAATACTTATGTAAATGTTATATTTCAGCTTTTTTAGATTAATGTAATATATACAAATTAGCTAAATTTTCTAAAAACCTGTTTTTGTTTTGCAATTATGGGGCATTGTATGTAGATTGATGAGGGGGGGAAGCAATCCTAGGATGAGGCTGTAACGTAACAAAATGCGGAAAAAGTCAAGGGGTCTGAATACTTTCCGGCTGCACTGTATGTGTTGTACTATGTACTGCGGGAAGGGAGTATTAGGCTGTTTTATATCTGTCTCGGGCTTGTAGGTGGAATGCAAGGGTTGTGAATCAACTTTCTGTATAGTACCATTTACTATGTACTTATTGTGGAACTGTACATTCTGAAGGAGATCGATGGATTTCGATCACACATGTCAAATAGCTTTTTGAAATGTGCTAGTTAAAGTATACATCCAGTTTTATAATACAAAATCAGTTTCAGGAAATATGTCACATTTTAATAACTTGGTTGAAATGGTAGTCATGGCTCTATTTAATACTGTGTTTCCCAGCCTGTTCTGGACCTGGGGACTGTGAAGAGACCTCTGGTTGCATGTCTTGTGTTGTACCAATGGGTGTCCGGACTGTGTGTGAACTGCTTGAACAGACTGTTTGGTACCATCAACACCTCGCACAAAGACCAATAGTGATGCAGTCAATTTCTCCTAAACTTTTAGCCAGGAGAGACTGACATACATGTTACTGACACTTTCCCTCCATTTACATCTAAGTGCGATACGTGCTGCTTTGTTCTGGACCAACTGCAATTTACCTTTGTCTTTTGACGCACATGACCGACCACACAATACGGACTGTGGTTCCAAAAAATACCAATTAGGAATTTGGTCGGGGGTCGACTACTGATATCATATGAACACAAATAAGACGTGGAAAATGTTAAATGAGCTTTAAAATGGAAACCTGTTGCTTCATGGCAAAATGTGTAGAATTGAATAAATTAGCTTTAAAAAGGCAACCTTTTCCCTTTGCTTCATGGCAAAATGTGTAGAATTGAATAAATTTGCTTTAAAAAGGCACCCTTGTCCCTTTGCTTCGTGGCATAATGTGTAGAATTGCAGGAAATGAACTTTAAGAACTGCTAATTCTCTCTGCCAACAATATATTTTTTTAACAGTTTGGGGTTGCATGGGTTGTGATGTGGGGGATTGCTACGTCGATAAATGACTATCAATCCAGACCTTTGCCACCTAGGACATTTGTGTGACAGGACCTGCTCAAATAGTATTTGAGAACCCCTGTTCTAGATGAACAGAGTGCCTTTCTCTGTTATTGAGTTGTGGAGAGAGATATGACAGAAGTGAGAATAGACAATGGAATCATAATGTGTAACTATTCAGTTATTCCACATCTTTATAAGAGTGAGGTGTTGTCAGTGAATGTTTGTTTTTCATCTTTGTATTCTGAACCTGATCTGTTCATGTCATTTTCTTAGGTAAACCTTTTCTTTGGTTTGAGGGTTGCAGAACTATTGGTGGGCTTTTGAGGGACTGAGGGAAACCAGTTCAGGTTATTTGTCTTTTATCAACAATAGCAAATTAGATAAATATTGTTCATCTTAACTTGTTAATAAAATAAATATCATAGCCTATACATGCAGTTACTATACAGTGGTCACCTTCTCTTGCCCCGTTTATACCTGCTGCTAACGTGTCCTTCATCCGGATCTTTTCCTGATCTTGCCTGTTTACACTTATAACATCTGATTAAAATCTGCTCACAATGCGTCTTTTATTCGTCTAAAAATGTTTCTACAGTCTTAGACTACTGTTTCTACAGTCTAACTCCGCTATTTCTACAGTCTCAGACTACTGTTTCTACAGTCTAACTCCGCTATTTCTACAGTCTCAGACTACTGTTTCTACACTCTTAGACTACTGTTTATTCTGTTTCTACAGTCTCAGACTACTGTTTCTACAGTCTAACTCCGCTATTTCTACAGTCTCAGACTACTGTTTCTACAGTCTAACTCCGCTATTTCTACAGTCTCAGACTACTGTTTCTACAGTCTCAGACTTCTGTTTCTACAGTCTCAGACTTCTGTTTCTACAGTCTCAGACTACTGTTTCTACAGTCTCAGCCTACTGTTTCTACAGTCTGACTCCGCTATTTCTACAGTCTCAGACTACTGTTTCTACACTCTTAGACTACTGTTTATTCTGTTTCTACAGTCTGACTCTGCTATTTCTACAGTCTCAGACTACTGTTTCTACAGTCTTAGACTACTGTTTCTACAGTCTTAGACTACTGTTTATTCTGTTTCTACAGTCTCAGACTACTGTTTCTACAGTCTCAGACTACTGTTTCTACAGTCTTAGACTACTGTTTATTCTGTTTCTACAGTCTCAGACTACTGTTTCTACAGTCTCAGACTACTGTTTCTACAGTCTTAGACTACTGTTTATTCTGTTTCTACAGTCTCAGACTTCTGTTTCTACAGTCTCAGACTACTGTTTCTACAGTCTCAGCCTACTGTTTCTACAGTCTGACTCCGCTATTTCTACAGTCTCAGACTACTGTTTCTACACTCTTAGACTACTGTTTATTCTGTTTCTACAGTCTGACTCTGCTATTTCTACAGTCTCAGACTACTGTTTCTACAGTCTTAGACTACTGTTTCTACAGTCTTAGACTACTGTTTATTCTGTTTCTACAGTCTCAGACTACTGTTTCTACAGTCTCAGACTACTGTTTCTACAGTCTCAGACTACTGTTTCTACAGTCTTAGACTACTGTTTATTCTGTTTCTACAGTCTCAGACTACTGTTTCTACAGTCTCAGACTACTGTTTCTACAGTCTTAGACTACTGTTTATTCTGTTTCTACAGTCTCAGACTACTGTTTCTACAGTCTCAGACTACTGTTTCTACAGTCTCAGACTACTGTTTATTCTGTTTCTACAGTCTCAGACTACTGTTTCTACAGTCTCAGACTACTGTTTCTACAGTCTCAGACTACTGTTTCTACAGTCTTAGACTACTGTTTATTCTGTTTCTACAGTCTTAGACTACTGTTTATTCTGTTTCTACAGTCTTAGACTACTGTTTCTACAGTCTCAGACTACTGTTTCTACAGTCTTAGACTACTGTTTCTACAGTCTCAGACTACTGTTTCTACAGTCTCAGACTACTGTTTCTACAGTCTTAGACTACTGTTTATTCTGTTTCTACAGTCTCAGACTACTGTTTCTACAGTCTTAGACTACTGTTTCTACAGTCTCAGACTACTGTTTCTACAGTCTTAGACTACTGTTTATTCTGTTTCTACAGTCTCAGACTACTGTTTCTACAGTCTTAGACTACTGTTTATTCTGTTTCTACAGTCTCAGACTACTGTTTCTACAGTCTTAGACTACTGTTTATTCTGTTTCTACAGTCTCAGACTACTGTTTCTACAGTCTCAGACTACTGTTTCTACAGTCTCAGACTACTGTTTCTACAGTCTCAGACTACTGTTTCTACAGTCTCAGCCTACTGTTTCTACAGTCTGACTCCGCTATTTCTACAGTCTCAGACTACTGTTTCTACACTCTTAGACTACTGTTTATTCTGTTTCTACAGTCTGACTCTGCTATTTCTACAGTCTCAGACTACTGTTTCTACAGTCTTAGACTACTGTTTCTACAGTCTTAGACTACTGTTTATTCTGTTTCTACAGTCTCAGACTACTGTTTCTACAGTCTTAGACTACTGTTTATTCTGTTTCTACAGTCTCAGACTACTGTTTCTACAGTCTTAGACTACTGTTTATTCTGTTTCTACAGTCTCAGACTTCTGTTTCTACAGTCTCAGACTACTGTTTCTACAGTCTCAGCCTACTGTTTCTACAGTCTGACTCCGCTATTTCTACAGTCTCAGACTACTGTTTCTACACTCTTAGACTACTGTTTATTCTGTTTCTACAGTCTTAGACTACTGTTTCTACAGTCTCAGACTACTGTTTCTACAGTCTCAGACTACTGTTTCTACAGTCTCAGACTACTGTTTCTACAGTCTTAGACTACTGTTTATTCTGTTTCTACAGTCTCAGACTACTGTTTCTACAGTCTTAGACTACTGTTTATTCTGTTTCTACAGTCTCAGACTACTGTTTCTACAGTCTTAGACTACTGTTTATTCTGTTTCTACAGTCTCAGACTACTGTTTCTACAGTCTCAGACTACTGTTTCTACAGTCTCAGACTACTGTTTCTACAGTCTTAGACTACTGTTTATTCTGTTTCTACAGTCTTAGACTACTGTTTCTACAGTCTCAGACTACTGTTTCTACAGTCTCAGACTACTGTTTCTACAGTCTTAGACTACTGTTTATTCTGTTTCTACAGTCTCAGACTACTGTTTCTACAGTCTCAGACTCTACTGTTTCTATAGTCACAATCAGAATGTGGACAAGATAAGGACAAAAGATGCAAATTAGAACCAGGTATAAATGTGGCTGATGTGCCATAATCACAGTATCTGTCTTCAATAAAGTTACAATATCTGTAATCCGTTTAAATATCTTGACATTTAATTTAACTTAACATTTTATACATGGAAAAGATTACTTAATGGCAATTCATACAATGACATAAAGTAATATAAATGCATACATTGCAGATCCTATGACATGCACAAATATGTGAACATATGTACTTAGTGTACGTATAAAATATCTTTCAGTTTATTTACAAGTTAAGGCACTATAAAAGAAAACCATACCCAATGATTGGATGTTTTACTGCATACCGTACAGGATTGTTCTAGAAGAGTAATGCACTATTCTACTCTTATGCTTTCATTTCTGATGGCATGACCTGACATAAGTGCATTATCTGACCAGGGACAGGACCTATCTGGTCATGGGGCGGCAGGGTAGCCTAGTGGTTAGAGCGTTGGACTAGTAACCGGAAGGTTACAAGTTCAAACATCCGAGCTGACAAGGTACAAATCTGTCGTTCTGCCCCTGAACAGGCAGTTAACCCACTGTTCCTAGGCCGTCATTGAAAATAAGAATTTGTTCTTAACTGACTTGCCTAGTTAAATAAAGGTAAAATAAAATTTAAAAAATGGTACAACAGCTAGTACAGGCAGCCACGCTGTACTGTTCACGATCGGTCAGACCCATTCAGATATACAGGACAAAGACTCTAATAGTGCATTGTTGCTTTTGTTTTCAGTACAGTCGATGCAGTTATTTACAATTAAGGGAAAGGGGGATACCTAGTCAGTTGTACAACTGAATGCCTTCAACTGATCATGCTATCACATATCTGGTATCTACCTGCCCTCAACGCAAACCTGATCAAATATAGTACCAGTCGAAGGTTTGGACACAACTACTCACTCCAGGGTTTTTCTTAATTTTTTACTATTTTCTAAATAGAAAATAAAAACTATGAAATAACACATATGGAATCATGTAGTAACCAAAAAAGTGTTAAACAAATCGAAATATATTTTATATTTGAGATTCTTCAAAGTAGCCACCTTTGGACTTGATGACAGTTTTGCACACTCTTGACATTCTCTCAACCAGCTTCATGAGGTAGTCACCTGGAATACATTTCAATTAACATGTGTACCTTGTTAATTTGTGGAATATCTTTCCTTCTTAATGCGTTTGAGCCAATCAGTTGTGTTGTGACAACGTAGGGGTGGTATAAAGAAGATAGCCCTATTTGGTAAAAGACCCAAGTCCACATTATGGCAAGAACAGCTCAAATAAGCAAAGAGAATCAACAGTTCATCAATACTTTAAGACATGAAGGTCAGTCAATCTGGAAAATTTCAAGAACTATGTTTCTACTCTTTCTACAGTCTCACACTAAACTGTTTCTACAGTCTCAGACTCTACTGTTTCTACAGTCTCAGACTCTACTGTTTCTACAGTCTCATACTCTACTGTTTCTACAGTCTCAGACTCTACTTCTTCTACAGTCTCAGACTACTGTTTCTACAGTCTCAGGCTACTGTTTCTACAGTCTCAGACTCTACTGTTTCTACAGTCTCAGACTCTACTGTTTCTACAGTCTTAGACTACTGTTTCTACTGTTTCTACAGTCTCAGACTCTACTGTTTCCACAGTCTTAGACTACTGTTTCTACTGTTTCTACAGTCTTAGACTACTGTTTATTCTGTTTCTACAGTCTCAGACTACTGTTTCTACAGTCTGACTCTGCTGTTTCTACAGTCTCAGACTACTGTTTCTACAGTCTCAGACTCTACTGTTTCTACAGTCTTTGACTACTGTTTATTCTGTTTCTACAGTCTCAGACTACTGTTTCTACAGTCTCAGGCTACTGTTTCTACAGTCTCAGACTCTACTGTTTCTACAGTCTCAGACTCTACTGTTTCTACAGTCTTAGACTACTGTTTCTACTGTTTCTACAGTCTCAGACTCTACTGTTTCCACAGTCTTAGACTACTGTTTCTACTGTTTCTACAGTCTTAGACTACTGTTTATTCTGTTTCTACAGTCTCAGACTACTGTTTCTACAGTCTGACTCTGCTGTTTCTACAGTCTCAGACTACTGTTTCTACAGTCTCAGACTCTACTGTTTCTACAGTCTTTGACTACTGTTTATTCTGTTTCTACAGTCTCAGACTACTGTTTCTACAGTCTCAGCCTACTGTTTCTACAGTCTGACTCCGCTATTTCTACAGTCTCAGACTACTGTTTCTACACTCTTAGACTACTGTTTATTCTGTTTCTACAGTCTGACTCTGCTATTTCTACAGTCTCAGACTACTGTTTCTACAGTCTTAGACTACTGTTTCTACAGTCTTAGACTACTGTTTATTCTGTTTCTACAGTCTCAGACTACTGTTTCTACAGTCTTAGACTACTGTTTATTCTGTTTCTACAGTCTCAGACTACTGTTTCTACAGTCTTAGACTACTGTTTATTCTGTTTCTACAGTCTCAGACTTCTGTTTCTACAGTCTCAGACTACTGTTTCTACAGTCTCAGCCTACTGTTTCTACAGTCTGACTCCGCTATTTCTACAGTCTCAGACTACTGTTTCTACACTCTTAGACTACTGTTTATTCTGTTTCTACAGTCTTAGACTACTGTTTCTACAGTCTCAGACTACTGTTTCTACAGTCTCAGACTACTGTTTCTACAGTCTCAGACTACTGTTTCTACAGTCTTAGACTACTGTTTATTCTGTTTCTACAGTCTCAGACTACTGTTTCTACAGTCTTAGACTACTGTTTATTCTGTTTCTACAGTCTCAGACTACTGTTTCTACAGTCTTAGACTACTGTTTATTCTGTTTCTACAGTCTCAGACTACTGTTTCTACAGTCTCAGACTACTGTTTCTACAGTCTCAGACTACTGTTTCTACAGTCTTAGACTACTGTTTATTCTGTTTCTACAGTCTTAGACTACTGTTTCTACAGTCTCAGACTACTGTTTCTACAGTCTCAGACTACTGTTTCTACAGTCTTAGACTACTGTTTATTCTGTTTCTACAGTCTCAGACTACTGTTTCTACAGTCTCAGACTACTGTTTCTACAGTCTCAGACTCTACTGTTTCTATAGTCACAATCAGAATGTGGACAAGATAAGGACAAAAGATGCAAATTAGAACCAGGTATAAATGTGGCTGATGTGCCATAATCACAGTATCTGTCTTCAATAAAGTTACAATATCTGTAATCCGTTTAAATATCTTGACATTTAATTTAACTTAACATTTTATACATGGAAAAGATTACTTAATGGCAATTCATACAATGACATAAAGTAATATAAATGCATACATTGCAGATCCTATGACATGCACAAATATGTGAACATATGTACTTAGTGTACGTATAAAATATCTTTCAGTTTATTTACAAGTTAAGGCACTATAAAAGAAAACCATACCCAATGATTGGATGTTTTACTGCATACCGTACAGGATTGTTCTAGAAGAGTAATGCACTATTCTACTCTTATGCTTTCATTTCTGATGGCATGACCTGACATAAGTGCATTATCTGACCAGGGACAGGACCTATCTGGTCATGGGGCGGCAGGGTAGCCTAGTGGTTAGAGCGTTGGACTAGTAACCGGAAGGTTACAAGTTCAAACATCCGAGCTGACAAGGTACAAATCTGTCGTTCTGCCCCTGAACAGGCAGTTAACCCACTGTTCCTAGGCCGTCATTGAAAATAAGAATTTGTTCTTAACTGACTTGCCTAGTTAAATAAAGGTAAAATAAAATTTAAAAAATGGTACAACAGCTAGTACAGGCAGCCACGCTGTACTGTTCACGATCGGTCAGACCCATTCAGATATACAGGACAAAGACTCTAATAGTGCATTGTTGCTTTTGTTTTCAGTACAGTCGATGCAGTTATTTACAATTAAGGGAAAGGGGGATACCTAGTCAGTTGTACAACTGAATGCCTTCAACTGATCATGCTATCACATATCTGGTATCTACCTGCCCTCAACGCAAACCTGATCAAATATAGTACCAGTCGAAGGTTTGGACACAACTACTCACTCCAGGGTTTTTCTTAATTTTTTACTATTTTCTAAATAGAAAATAAAAACTATGAAATAACACATATGGAATCATGTAGTAACCAAAAAAGTGTTAAACAAATCGAAATATATTTTATATTTGAGATTCTTCAAAGTAGCCACCTTTGGACTTGATGACAGTTTTGCACACTCTTGACATTCTCTCAACCAGCTTCATGAGGTAGTCACCTGGAATACATTTCAATTAACATGTGTACCTTGTTAATTTGTGGAATATCTTTCCTTCTTAATGCGTTTGAGCCAATCAGTTGTGTTGTGACAACGTAGGGGTGGTATAAAGAAGATAGCCCTATTTGGTAAAAGACCCAAGTCCACATTATGGCAAGAACAGCTCAAATAAGCAAAGAGAATCAACAGTTCATCAATACTTTAAGACATGAAGGTCAGTCAATCTGGAAAATTTCAAGAACTATGTTTCTACTCTTTCTACAGTCTCACACTAAACTGTTTCTACAGTCTCAGACTCTACTGTTTCTACAGTCTCAGACTCTACTGTTTCTACAGTCTCATACTCTACTGTTTCTACAGTCTCAGACTCTACTTCTTCTACAGTCTCAGACTACTGTTTCTACAGTCTCAGGCTACTGTTTCTACAGTCTCAGACTCTACTGTTTCTACAGTCTCAGACTCTACTGTTTCTACAGTCTTAGACTACTGTTTCTACTGTTTCTACAGTCTCAGACTCTACTGTTTCCACAGTCTTAGACTACTGTTTCTACTGTTTCTACAGTCTTAGACTACTGTTTATTCTGTTTCTACAGTCTCAGACTACTGTTTCTACAGTCTGACTCTGCTGTTTCTACAGTCTCAGACTACTGTTTCTACAGTCTCAGACTCTACTGTTTCTACAGTCTTTGACTACTGTTTATTCTGTTTCTACAGTCTCAGACTACTGTTTCTACAGTCTCAGGCTACTGTTTCTACAGTCTCAGACTCTACTGTTTCTACAGTCTCAGACTCTACTGTTTCTACAGTCTTAGACTACTGTTTCTACTGTTTCTACAGTCTCAGACTCTACTGTTTCCACAGTCTTAGACTACTGTTTCTACTGTTTCTACAGTCTTAGACTACTGTTTATTCTGTTTCTACAGTCTCAGACTACTGTTTCTACAGTCTGACTCTGCTGTTTCTACAGTCTCAGACTACTGTTTCTACAGTCTCAGACTCTACTGTTTCTACAGTCTTTGACTACTGTTTATTCTGTTTCTACAGTCTCAGACTACTGTTTCTACAGTCTCAGACTACTGTTTCTACAGTCTCAGACTACTGTTTCTACAGTCTGACTACTGTTTCTACAGTCTCAGACTCTACTGTTTCTACAGTCTCAAACCCTACTGTTTCTATAGACTCAGACTCTACTGTTTCTACAGTCTCAGACTACTGTTTATTCTGTTTCTACAGTCTCAGACTCTACTGTTTCTACAGTCTTAGACTACTGTTTCTACTATTTCTACAGTCTTAGATTACTGTTTATTCTGTTTCTACAGTCTCAGACTCTACTGTTTCTACGGTCTTAGACTACTGTTTCTACAGTCTTAGACTACTGTTTATTCTGTTTCTACAGTCTGACTCTGCTATTTCTACAGTCTCAGACTCTACTGTTTCTACAGTCTGACTCTACTGTTTCTACATTATCAGACTACTGTTTCTACAGTCTGACTACTGTTTCTACAGTCTTAGACTACTGTTTCTACAGTCTTAGACTACTGTTTCTACAGTCTGACTACTGTTTCTACAGTCTTAGACTACTGTTTATTCTGTTTCTACAGTCTCAGACTACTGTTTCTACAATCTCAGACTACTGTTTCTACAGTCTCAGACTACTGTTTCTACAGTCTCAGACTACTGTTTCTACAGTCTGACTACTGTTTCTACAGTCTCAGACTACTGTTTCTACAGTCTCAGACTACTGTTTATTCTGTTTCTACAGTCTCAGACTACTGTTTCTACTGTTTCTACAGTCTCAGACTCTACTGTTTCTACAGTCTTAGACTACTGTTTATTCTGTTTCTACAGTCTCAGACTACTGTTTCTACAGTCTCAGACTACAGTTTCTACAGTCTGACTCTGCTATTTCTACAGTCTCAGACTCTACTGTTTCTAAAGTCTCAGACTACTGTTTCTACAGTCTGACTCTACTGTTTCTACAGTCTCAGACTCTACTGTTTCTACAGTCTCAAACTCTACTGTTTCTATAGACTGTTTCTACAGTCTTAGACTACTGTTTATTCTGCTTCTACAGTCTCAGACTACTGTTTCTACAGTCTCAGACTACTGTTTCTACAGTCTCAGACTACTGTTTCTACAGTCTGACTCTGCTGTTTCTACAGTCTCAGACTCTACTGTTTCTACAGTCTTAGACTACTGTTTCTACTGTTTCTACATTCTCAGACTCTACTGTTTCTACTGTTTCTACAGTCTTAGACTACTGTTTCTACTGTTTCTACAGTCTCAGACTACTGTTTATTCTGTTTCTACAATCTCAGACTACTGTTTCTACTGTTTCTACAGTCTCAGACTCTACTGTTTCTACAGTCTTAGACTACTGTTTATTCTGTTTCTACAGTCTCAGACTACTGTTTCTACAGTCTCAGACTACAGTTTCTACAGTCTCAGGCTACTGTTTATTCTGTTTCTACAGTCTCAGATTCTACTGTTTCTACTGTTTCTACAGTCTCAGACTCTACTGTTTCTACTATTTTTACAGTCTTAGACTACTGTTTATTCTGTTTCTACAGTCTCAGACTACAGTTTCTACAGTCTGACTCTGCTATTTCTACAGTCTCAGACTCTACTGTTTCTACAGTCTCAGACTACTGTTTCTACAGTCTCAGGCTACAGTTTCTACAGTCTCAAACTCTACTGTTTCTACAGTCTCAGACTACTGTTTATTCTGTTTCTACAGTCTCAGACTCTACTGTTTCTACTGTTTCTACAGTCTCAGACTCTACTGTTTCTACTATTTTTACAGTCTTAGACTACTGTTTATTCTGTTTCTACAGTCTCAGACTCTACTGTTTCTACTGTTTCTAGAGTCTTAGACTACTGTTTATTCTGTTTCTACAGTCTGACTCTACTGTTTCTACCTTATCAGACTACTGTTTCTACAGTCTGACTACTGTTTATACAGTCTTAGACTACTGTTTCTACAGTCTGACTACTGTTTCTACAGTCTTAGACTACTGTTTATTCTGTTTCTACAGTCTTAGACTACTGTTTATTCTGTTTCTACAGTCTCAGACTACTGTTTCTACAGTCTCAGACTACTGTTTCTACAATCTCAGACTACTGTTTCTACAGTCTGACTACTGTTTCTACAGTCTCAGACTACTGTTTCTACAGTCTCAGACTACTGTTTCTACAGTCTGAGACTCTACTGTTTCTACAGTCTCAGACTCTACTGTTTCTACAGTCTCAGACTCTACTATGTCTACTGTTTCTACTTCCTCAGTTTTTAACCCTGAAACCATCGTCACTGGGATGTGATATACAAATATGAAATGGCACCATATTCCCTATCTTTTGAACTACACAGGGAATAGGGTCATTTTGGACTTACAAAGTTATACAACTCTAATGCTATTCTACAGGTCAATGCCTAGTAGAGACAAAGTTCTCCTGTTGACAGATGAGTTCCACAGCGTTGTGTACGTCCTCTACGATGTGTCCTGGTTCCATCAGGGCCGGGTCGAAGCGGAAGTCCCGGTGACCATGGAACACAGTCTCGGTGATGCTGTGGCTGGCATCAGCCGGCACCTCGCTGTGGGGGTTATAGACACCGGTACATACCAGCAGGGATTTACAGGAGGTGGCGGAGGGGGAGGCCAGCTCGCTCTCCAAGGCCGTCTCCATGTCCTGGTCCTGGAGAAGGGCTTTAGGGGACCCTCCGCCCCCTGTACCCTCCACCGTGGCCTGCACTACTTGGGCAGCAGTCTGCCTGGTCCGGACCCTTTCCTCCAGATAGCGGTTATACAGGTTGGCTCCATAGATATCTGTCATCAGGTTGTCTCTTTGTTAGATGGAATAAAGGTTAGACACTAGTTAGAAGGGAACAGGGTATCTAATAACATGTCAGTAGTATCATTACACTAATACTACAAAGGTGTAACATGTCAATAGTATCATTACAGCATTACTACATAGGTGTAACATGTTAATACAGTATCATTACATAATTACTGCATAGATGTAACATGTAATACAGTATATTTTACAGCATTACTACATATGTGTAAGGAACAATAATTAGAGTGAAGCGTAGGGTTTCTTACAGCTCTGTCTCAGATTGGTTTGTGCTGTAGTGTTTTGCTGCCTCCTGTGGTTCCTTACCCGACAGCGTAGAACTATAGTATTCTGATGGGTGTAGGTTCTATCCTGATTGGGTAGAGTGTTCTGATGGGTGTAGTCCTAACCTGATTGTGTATAGTGTTCTGATGGGTGTAGGTCCTAACCTGATTGTGTATAGTGTTCTGATGAGGTTGTTACCTGATAGCGTATAGTGTTCTGATGGGTGTAGGTTCTAACCTGATAGTGTATAGTGTTCTGATGGGTGTAGGTCCTAACCTGATTGTGTATAGTGTTCTAATGAGGTTGTTACCTGATAGCGTATAGTGTTCTGATGGGTGTAGGTTCTAACCTGATTGTGTATAGTGTTCTGATGAGGTTGTTACCTGATAGCGTATAGTGTTCTGATGGGTGTAGGTTCTAACCTGATTGTGTATAGTGTTCTGATGGGTGTAGGTTCTAACCCGATAGTGTATAGTGTCATGACGTTGCCCTCTTTGGGTACAGCAAGCCCCATCCCCTTCTCCCTGTGTCCTACACCCAGGCTGCTGTGGTCAGAGAGAGGTTGTAAATTCCTGGAGGAGATTATCTCCTCATGGCCACAGTATAGAGAGAGAGTGAATTTTCATAGAGAACAAAGGAATTTGTTCCACCTCACAGAACTGGAGAACCGAACAACATTTATGTTCTGGAGAAGGTATAAAAGATTGGTGAAGAATCCAGCTACGAACTGGTCCGTTTGGTACGATTTTGTGAAACTCATGGGAGACAATACGGCCACATTACCATAACGCTGTTTATATAATAGCCTCAGATGTGAGGCTTACATCTAATTGTTGTATAAGATGAATGAGTGAGGATGATACTGTTTGTGAAATTGTGTTATGTGATTTTGGACTGTTTAATGAAGGAAACTCCAATTCCCTTTGGAGTTTAACTAAATCAGAGGACCGCCCATGAGCACAGTTATGGTCGGGCATCCTGGGACAGGCCCTTTTCTGCAATTCCGAATAAAATCCCCACCTTGAATTTCTCAACAGACCATGTTTCTCTCAATTACGAGAGGACAAAGGTTGCAGACCAGCTTACCTCGATAACGAGAGGGCCAAGGTTTGAGAGCAGACTGCTGAATCTTTTAACCATCCCACGTGGTTAAACTCTTAGACTATCGATACCGACAGAATAAGAACAAGTCTTTGATATTATTTACTAGTCTGCAGCTAGGAATTCGGTATCATCGAACGTGAAGACCTACAACCGCCGAAACATCTATCCATAACGACATGAATGAATGTCACTCTGAACTACCCATTCAAACCACGACAGAGAGGGCGGACAAACTCTCCAACAGAAACAAACTTTTCAACAGATCCCGACGACACACTGAGTGTAAATATATTTATTGAGTGCAATTGTTTACGAATGAGTGAGCGTTCATGTGCAAAGGATTAGCATTTCAATTGTTATAATTATCAACTGTGTGTTGTCTTATCTCAGTCGACCCCCACTTCCCTTTTGTACACCAAGCCGCGATGCCGGTTTATCCCACTAGGGAATCTCCGTTATCATTTCCTTGTAAATATCTACTGTTTGTTTATGCATTTCTGTGAATTTATTAGTTAGTAAATAAATGATTTAAGACAATTGATGTATGGATGACTCACAGTGAAGACTGGGTTCGTGCAGATAACCAACAATTTACGGCGTTTGGAATGAGACTAACATGAGGTAAAATACAGAATTAATTCATCAGAAGACTATTGATCAGATATGAAAATATCTGAAAAGTTATATTTGGAAAATTTTCCTTGGTGCCCCGACTTCCTAGTTAATTACAGTTACATGATTAATCAGTTTAATTGCGTAATAATAATTACAGAGTCATTTGATTAAAAACAAAGTCTTCAGTTAATGATAGTAAAGACACGACAATAGTGTTCTGATGGGTTTAGGGTACTTACCAGATAGTGTATAGTGTTCTGATGGTTGTAGGTTCTATCCCTATAGTGTTCTGATGGGTTTAGGGTACTTACCCGATAGCGTATAGCGTTCTGATGGGTGTAGGTTCTATCCCTATAGTGTTCTGATGGGTTTAGGGTACATACCTGATAGCGTATAGCGTTCTGATGGGTGTAGGTTCTAACCCGACAGTGTAGGATGTTCTAATGTGGCTATTACCTGATAGCGTATAGTGTTCTGATGGATGTAGGGTTGAACCTGATTGTGTTCTGATGGGTAAAGATTCTAATCTGATAGTGTAGAGTGTTCTGATGGAGTTATTGCCCAATAGTGTATTGTGTTCTGATGGGGCTGTTACCTGATAGTGTATTGTGTTCTGATGGGGCTGTTACCCGATAGCGTATAGTGTTAGGATGGGTGTAGGTTCTAACCTGATAGCATTGAGTGTTCTGATGGGATTATTACTCGATAGTGTATAGTGTTCTGATGGGTGTAGGTTCTAACCTGATAGTGTATAGTGTTCTGATGGGTGTAGGTTCTAAGCTGATAGTGTATTGTGTTCTTGATGGGGTTATTACCTGATAGTTTATAGTGTTCTGATGGGTGTAGGCTCAAACCAGATAGTGCATAGTGTTTTGATAGGTGTAGGTTCCAAGCCGATATCATATAATGTGCTGATATGTTTATTACCCAATAGTGTATTGTGTTGTGATGGGTGTAGGTTCTAACCTGATAGTGTATTGTGTTCTGATGGGTGTAGGTTCTAACCTGATAGTGTATAGTGTTCTGATGGGTGCAGGTTCTAACCTGATAGCGTTGAGTCTTCTGATATGTTTATTACCCAATAGTGTATTGTGTTCTGATGGGTGTAGGTTCTAACCTGATAGTGTATTGTGTTCTTGATGGGGTTATTACCCAATAGCGTATAGTGTTCTGATGGGTGTAGGTTCTAACCTGATAGTGTATTGTGTTCTGATGGTTGTAGGTTCTAACCTGATAGTGTATAGGGTTCTGATGGGGTTATTACCCGATAGTGTAGTGTGTTCTGATGGGGCTATTACCATCAGTAATAGCCCCATCATAAGTTTTAAGTTCCTCGGCGTACACATCACAGACAAACTGAATTGGTCTACCCACACAGACAGCATTGTGAAGAAGGCGCAGCAGCGCCTCTTCAACCTCAGGAGGCTGAAGAAATTCGGATTGTCACCAAAAGCACTCACAAACTTCTACAGATGCACAATCGAGAGCATCCTGTCGAGCTGTATCACCGCCTGGTACGGCAACTGCTCCGCCCACAACTCTAAGGCTCTCCAGAGGGTAGTGAGGTCTACACAACGCATCACCGGGGTCAAACTACCTGCCCTCCAGGACACCTACACCACCCGATGTCACAGGAAGGCCATAAAGATCATCAAGGACAGCAACCACCCGAGCCACTGCCTGTTCACCCCGCTATCATCCAGAAGGTGAGGTCAGTACAGGTGCATCAAAGCTGGGACCGAGAGACTGAAAAACAGCTACTATCTCAAGGCCATCAGACTGTTAAACAGCCACCACTAACATTGCGTGGCTGCTGCCAACACACTGACTCTACTCCAGCCACTTTAATAATGGGAATTGATGGGAATTGATGTAAAATATATCACTAGCCACTTTAAACAATGCTACCTAATATAATGTTTACATACCCTACATTATTCATCTCATATGTATACGTATATACTGTACTCTATATCATCTACTGCATCCTTATGTAATACATGTATCACTAGCCACTTTAACTATGCCACTTTGTTTACATACTCATCTCATATGTATATACTACACTCAATACCATCTACTGTATCTTGCCTATGCCGCTCTGTACCATCACTAATTCATATATCTTTATGTACATATTCTTTATCCCCTTACACTTGTGTCTATAAGGTAGTAGTTTTGGAATTGTTAGCTAGATTACTTGTTGGTTATTACTGCATTGTCGGAACTAGAAGCACAAGCATTTCGCTACACTCGCACTAACATCTGCTAACCATGTGTATGTGACAAATAAAATTTGATTTGATTTATTTGACCCAATAGTGTAGTGTGTTCTGATGGGGCTATTACCCGATAGTTTATTGTGTTCTGATGGGGCTATTACCCAATAGCGTATAGTGTTCTAATGGGTGTAGGTTCTAATAGTGCATAGTGTTTTGATAGGTGTAGGTTCCAAGCCGATATCATATAGTGTGCTGATATGTTTATTACCCAATTGTGTTGTGATGGGTGTAGGTTCTAACCTGATAGCATTGAGCGTTCTGATGGGTGTAGGTTCTAACCTGATAGCATTGAGCGTTCTGATGGGGCTGTTACCTGATAGTGTATTGTGTTCTGATGGGGCTGTTACCTGATAGTGTATTGTGTTCTGATGGGGCTGTTACCCGATAGCGTATAGTGTTAGGATGGGTGTAGGTTCTAACCTGATAGTTTATAGTGTTAGGATGGGTGTAGGTTCTAACCTGATAGCATTGAGCGTTCTGATGGGGTTATTACCCGATAGTGTTTTGCTTCTGATGGGGTTATTACCCGATAGTGTTTTGTCTTCTGATGGGGTTATTACCCGATAGTGTTTTGCTTCTGTTAGGGTTATTACCCGATAGTGTATAGTGTTCTGAAGGTTGTAGGTTCTAACCTGACAGTGTATACTGCTCTGATGGGTGTAGGTTATAACCTTATAGTGTATAGTGTTAGGATGGGTGTAGGTTCTAACCTGATAGCATTGAGCGTTCTGATGGGATTATTACCCGATAGTGTTTTGCTTCTGATGGGGTTATTACCCGATAGTGTTTTGCTTCTGATGGGGTTATTACCCGATAGTGTTTTGCTTCTGTTAGGGTTATTACCCGATAGTGTATAGTGTTCTGAAGGTTCTAGGTTCTAACCTGACAGTGTATACTGCTCTGATGGGTGTAGGTTATAACCTTATAGTGTATAGTGTTAGGATGGGTGTAGATTCTAATCTGATAGTGTAGAGTGTTCTGATGGAGTTATTGCCCAATAGTGTATTGTGTTCTGATGGGGCTGTTACCTGATAGTGTATTGTGTTCTGATGGGGCTGTTACCCGATAGCGTATAGTGTTAGGATGGGTGTAGGTTCTAACCTGATAGCATTGAGTGTTCTGATGGGATTATTACCCGATAGTGTTTTGCTTCTGTTAGGGTTATTACCCGATAGTGTTTTGCTTCTGTTAGGGTTATTACCCGATAGTGTTTTGCTTCTGATGGGGTTATTACCCGATAGTGTTTTGCTTCTGTTAGGGTTATTACCCGATAGTGTATAGTGTTCTGAAGGTTGTAGGTTCTAACCTGACAGTGTATACTGCTCTGATGGGTGTAGATTATAACCTTATAGTGTATAGTGTTAGGATGGGTGTAGGTTCTAACCTGATAGTGTATAGGGTTCTGATGGGGTTATTACCCGATAGTGTATAGTGTTCTGAAGGTTGTAGGTTCTAACCTGATAGTGTATACTGCTCTGATGGGTTGTAGGTTCTAACCTGACAGTGTATACTGCTCTGATGGGTGTAGGTTATAACCTTATAGTGTATAGTGTTCTGATGAGGTTATTACCCGATAGCGTAGAGTGTTCTTATAGGTGTCCTCCAGCCTCTCTCTGCAGCCTGCTCCCTGATGAGGTACTCAGCGAAGTGATATGTTAGTTCAGAAGGTTTCCCCATCAGAGCTTCGTACTTCAGCTCCTGACCCGTTATCTTCCTGTAGATGTTCTCCAGACACACAAGGAACATCCCGTGGCCAAACCTACGCAAGCACACGCACACACACAATGACTGACAGTGTGACTAAAACCTTTGTCAACCTTCGTGCATCCCGCAAAGGCGGAGGTGTTGCTAACATTTACGATAGCAAATTTAAATTTACACAAAAAAATGACGTTTTCATCTTTTGAGCTTCTAGTCATGAAATCTATGCAGCCTACTCAATCACTTTTTATAGCTACTGTTTACAGGCCTCCTGGGCCATATACAGCGTTCCTCATTGAGTTCCCTGAATTCCTATCGGACCTTGTAGTCATAGCAGATAATATTCTAATCTTTGGTGACTTTAATATTCACATGGAAAAGTCCACAGACCCACTCCAAAAGGCTTTCGGAGCCATCATCGACTCAGTGGGTTTTGTCCAACATGTCTCTGGACCCACTCACTGTCACAGTCATACTCTGGACCTAGTTTTGTCCCATGGAATAAATGTTGTGGATCTTAATGTTTTTCCTCATAATCCTGGACTATCGGACCACCATTTTATTACATTTGCAATTGCAACAAATAATCTGCTCAGACCCCAACCAAGGAACATCAAAAGTCATGCTATAAATTCACAGACAACACAAAGATTCCTTGATGTCCTTCCAGATTCCCTCTGTCTACCCAAGGACGCCAGAGGACAAACCTAACTGAGGAACTCAATTTAACCTTGTGCAATACCCTAGATGCAGTTGCACCCCTAAAAACTAAAAACATTTATCATAAGAAACTAGCTCCCTGGTACACAGAAAATATCTGAGCTCTGAAGCAAGCTTCCAGAAAATTGGAACGGAAATGGTGCCACACCAAACTGGAAGTCTTCCGACTAGCTTGGAAAGACAGTACCGTGCAGTACCGAAGAGCCCTTACTGCTGCTCGATCATCCTATTTTTCTAACTTAATTGAGGAAAATAAGAACAATCCGAAATTCCTTTTTGATACTGTCGCAAAGCTAACTAAAAAGCAGCATTCCCCAAGAGAGGATGGCTTTCACTTTAGCAGTGATAAATTCATGAACTTCTTTGAGGAAAAGATCATGATTATTAGAAAACAAATTACGGACTCCTCTTTAAATCTGCGTATTCCTTCAAAGCTCAGTTGTCCTGAGTCTGCACAACTCTGCCAGGACCTAGGATCAAGAGAGACGCTCAAGTGTTTTAGTACTATATCTCTTGACACAATGATGAAAATAATCATGGCCTCTAAACCTTCAAGCTGCATACTGGACCCTATTCCAACTAAACTAATGAAAGAGCTGCTTCCTGTGCTTGGCCCTCCTATGTTGAACATAATAAACGGCTCTCTATCCACCGGATGTGTACCAAACTCACTAAAAGTGGCAGTAATAAAGCCTCTCTTGAAAAAGCCAAACCTTGATCCAGAAAATATAAAAAACTATCGGCCTATATCGAATCTTCCATTCCTCTCAAAAATTTTTGAAAAGGCTGTTGGGCAGCAACTTACTGCCTTCCTGAAGACAAACAATGTATACGAAATGCTTCAGTCTGGTTTTAGACCCCATCATAGCACTGAGACTGCACTTGTGAAGGTGGTAAATGACCTTTTAATGGCATCAGACCGAGGCTCTGCATCTGTCCTCGTGCTCCTAGACCTTAGTGCTGCTTTTGATACCATCGATCACCACATTCTTTTGGAGAGATTGGAAACCCAAATTGGTCTACACGGACAAGTTCTGGCCTGGTTTAGATCTTATCTGTCGGAAAGATATCAGTTTGTCTCTGTGAATGGTTTGTCCTCTGACAAATCAACGTTAAATTTCGGTGTTCCTCAAGGTTCCGTTTTAGGACCACTATTGTTTTCACTATATATTTTACCTCTTGGGGATGTCATTCGAAAACATAATGTTAACTTTCACTGCTATGCAGATGACACACAGCAGTACATTTCAATGAAATATGGTAAAGCCCTAAAATTGCCCTCGCTAGAAGCATGTGTTTCAGACATAAGGAAGTGGATGGCTGCAAACTTTCTACTTTTAAACTCGGACAAAACAGAGATGCTTGTTCTAGGTCCCAAGAAACAAAGAGATCTTCTGTTGAATCTGACAATTAATCTTAATGGTTGTACAGTCGTCTCAAATAAAACTGTGAAGGACCTCGGCGTTACTCTGGACCCTGATCTCTCTTTTGAAGAACATATCAAGACCATTTCAAGGACAGCTTTTTTCCATCTACGTAACATTGCAAAAATCTGAAACTTTCTGTCCAAAAATGATGCAGAAAAATGTATCCATGCTTTTGTCACTTCTAGGTTAGACTACTGCAATGCTCTACTTTCCGGCTACCCGGATAAAGCACAAAATAAACTTCAGTTAGTGCTAAATACGGCTGCTAGAATCCTGACTAGAACCCCAAAAATTGATCATATTACTCCAGTTCTAGCCTCCCTACACTGGCTTCCTGTCAAAGGAAGGGCTGATTTCAAGGTTTTACTGCTAACCTACAAAGCATTACATGGGCTTGCTCCTACCTATCTCTCTGATTTGGTCCTGCCGTACATACCTACACGTACGCTACGGTCACAAGACGCAGGCCTCCTAATTGTCCCTAGAATTTCTAAGCAAACAGCTGGAGGCAGGGCTTTCTCCTATAGAGCTCAATTTTTATGGAACGGTTGCCTACCCATGTCAGAGACGCAAACTCGGTCTCAACCTTTAAGTCTTTACTGAAGACTCATCTCTTCAGTGGGTCATATGATTGAGTGTAGTCTGGCCCAGGAGTGGGAAGATGAACGGAAAGGCTCTGGAGCAACGAACCGCCCTTGCTGTCTCTGCCTGGCCGGTTCCCATATTTCCACTGGGATTCTCTGCCTCTAACCCTATTACAGGGGCTGAGTCACTGGCTTACTGGGGCTCTCTCATACCGTCCCTGGGAGGGGTGCGTCACCTGAGTGGGTTGAGTCACTGATGTGATCATCCTGTCTGGGTTGGCGCCCCCCCCCCCTTGGGTTGTGCCGTGCCAGAGATCTTTGTGGGCTATACTCAGCCTTGTCTCAGGATGGTAAGTTGGTGGTTGAAGATATCCCTCTAGTGGTGTGGGGGTTATATCCTTCCTGTTTGGCCCTGTCCGGGGGTGTCCTCGGATGGGGCCACAGTGTCTCCTGACCCCTCCTGTCTCAGCCTCCAGTATTTATGCTGCAGTAGTTTATGTGTCGGGGGGCTAGGGTCAGTTTGTTATATCTGGAGTACTTCTCCTGTCCTATTCGGTGTCCTGTGTGAATCTAAGTGTGCGTTCTCTAATTCTCTCCTTCTCTCTCTCGGAGGACCTGAGCCCTAGGACCATGCCCCAGGATTACCTGACATGATGACTCCTTGCTGTCCCCAGTCCACCTGGCTGTGCTGCTGCTCCAGTTTCAACTGTTCTGCCTTCTTATTATTCGAACATGCTGATCATTTATGAACATTTGAACATCTTGGCCATGTTCTGTTATAATCTCCACCCGGCACAGCCAGAAGAGGACTGGCCACCCCACATAGCCTGGTTCCTCTCTAGGTTTCTTCCTAGGTTTTGGCCTTTCTAGGGAGTTTTTCCTAGCCACCGTGCTTCTACACCTGCATTGCTTGCTGTTTGGGGTTTTAGGCTGGGTTTCTGTACAGCACTTTGAGATATCAGCTGATGTACAAAGGGCTATATAAATAAATTTGATTTTGATTTGATTTGGCCTTTCTAGGGAGTTTTTCCTAGCCACCGTGCTTCTACACCTGCATTGCTTGCTGTTTGGGGTTTTAGGCTGGGTTTCTGTACAGCACTTTGAGATATCAGCTGATGTACAAAGGGCTATATAAATACATTTGATTTGATTTGTCAACCAACATTCCATGTCACTTAGTGTAATCTTTCTCAGTGACTTGTTACCGTGGAGACTGGGCCTCGGCCATCCACATCAGGTCCATGTTACAGGCCAGCAGCGGCAGGTGGGAGGAGTGACGCATCTCATGGGCGTTACCCAGGCTCCCATTGGTCAGCAACACATCAATGATCAGCTGCAGGTTGGTCTCCCATCGGATTGGCTCGCCGAACAGGATGACCGCTGCGACCAGGAAAAAAGAGAAATAACATCATTAAATCGTGAGTTTATACTTTCTTAAAATCTGAAAGGTTATTCTACATGTAGAACCATTATTTGGAGAAAATGTACTATGATATGAACAATATGCTTCTTACCTTGAACTATAGGGAGATTCACAATAGGTGAAGACTGCAACAAGAGAAGAATAACATTCAGGGCTCCAGAGTACATACACCCTAAAGTGTCCCTAGGACACCAGAGTACATACACCCTGAAGTGTCCCTATGACACCAGTGTACATACACCCTGAAGTGTCCTTAGGACACCAGTGTACATACACCCTAACGTGTCCCTAGGACACCAGAGTACATACACCCTAAAGTGTCCCTAGGACACCAGAGTACATACACCCTAAAGTGTCCCTAGGACACCAGAGTACATACACCCTAATGTGGGCACAGTCACTCTCAATCACCATCTCCTCCCTGACCTTTCACATCGCTGTGCATGTGATCCTGCTCTAGCAGAGGTAACATGGTGATACACCATGGGTAGGGTATCCTCAGCTTCAGGTGGTAGGAATATATTTTGGGCTACTGGAAAAAAGTGTCTGCTAAATATATATAATATAGGGTAACACAACATGACATACATAGGGAGAACACAGTCATAGCAGAGGTGGACTTTATGGGTTCTTGAGGCAAATGTGTTCCTTGTGAGGTGAGGGACCTATGAACTAAATTACATGACTTAGACTTTTCAATCTCTTGTTATAGAGCCACCATGTGGCCAATTGCCATGGCATTGCGTGAGAGGGTGTGGCCCTAGGGCCTTTACCATGTTGTTAAGTTGCACAGTCCAGGGCCTTTTCATCTCATGGAAATGTTTTTTCTTCTTCACCAACATGGTAGAAAGAGGAATATAATAACAATAATGAAGTGGAACAAATACAACAGGATTTCACCAGCTTTGCTGCTTGAACCCCTAAATATACCTGCAAGCAGCCTTACCAGGGTTCAAGCTGTGGGTCCACTGTGCCACCATCAGGACACATCGCCTTAGGATGAGATCCTTCTGTACTCCTGACCACACTTGGCAAATATCAGAACTCTAAATCAACCAGATCATGCAATATAACTTTGATGTATTTTTGACTATTTTTAAATGTCGACTTCTTCTGAACTGCTTAACCGATTGGAACCAAATTTGGTATATAGCATTTATGGATGCACGTCTTTAAACGACATGGCCACTATGAACCAATGAGCTTGCATGAATGTTCCTTCCTGTCCAACAGCGCCACCATGGTGCCAAACTCAACAATTTTCTACAGGTTAGCTTGACTCACCTCCCTGAGTGTGTGTGACAAATTTTATCACTCTGAGTCAAACAGATCAAGAGAGATAAACATGTGCCAATAACTAGAAAAGTACATTTCCTGTAGAAAATGTGGTGTGCTTGCTAGCCTGTGAAGCTTGTTAGCTTGATTAATTGATAGGATATGATAGCCTGAGCAAGTGAAAGTTGGTCTGGTGTCTCTTGCTTGAATGGTTCAAGAGTTACTGTTGGTGGGTTATTTTATGCTAATTTATATAGTTGTAGTTGATACTAGTTATAGTTTATCAAAGTTTTTGAGAATTTGAAGTTAGCATAGCCTGAACATGTGAACGTTTGTTTGGTGTCCCTAGCTTGAACAGTTCAATAATTATTGTTTGTGAATTATTTAATGCAAATTTTTCCATTTAAATGCATCGGTATCCATAGCAATGACTTCGTTTGAGCTGCTCAATGACATGTTATGAGAGAGCTGACGTTAGCTAGCTTCTTTTTTCATCACTCTAAACTCCTACAAACAACTGTAACTTTTTATTGGTAGAAGATATTTTTGTTCAAAGCCAGATTTGGAAAGCAGAGAAGTAGAGGAAGATTCCATACGCTCTAAATTTCTGGCTGACTTTTGGGGGGAGTGTTGTTTGGAACAAGTTGGAAAAAAAGTGTTAATATATTTACTAAAACTGCTGTATAGTTAGATCCGTAGCGGATATTTTTGTTCTGCAAACATTTGAATAGCATAGCAGTAGACGAAGATGCCACACTCTAACTTTTTGTCTAACTTGTTGGGTAAGTGGTCAAATGTTAAGTTGTTTATAAAAAGTTAGAGAAAATGTTATTGATGCAGTTACTTAAACAGCTGTAGCATTTGATCGGTACCAGATAATTCTGTTATTATTTCAGGTTTGAAAAGCAGAGAAGTAGAGGAAGATTTCATATGCTTTAACCTTTTGCCTAAGTTGATTGCAAAGTGGTCAAAGTATCTGATGTTTCAAAAGTTACATTGAAAGTTACAGTGAATGTTGGAAACGTTGATGTCACAACGGGGAGCTTTAGAATGTTGAAAAAAGTTCAATTAAAATGAATGAAGATGGACAAAAAGAAAGACCAAAAAATGTATAGTTTAAAAAGTATAAATACATTTTTTTTAAAAGTTGTATGCAAACACACTATTTTATAGTTTGAATGGTGTTTCTAGCTTAAACGGTGTAAGAGGAGTAGCATGCAGAAAAATAAGACAAAGATTTAAAGTATGAACTTTTGCTTCGCAAGTTCCACCTAACAATAATTAGATGGTAATTTTCCATTATGAAACATTTGATGGGACTTGCTTCAACTCTTTACATGTATTTTTGTGGTAGATGAAGAAGTTTAAAATGTTTTACTTAAGCCAAGAGTTAAATATAGTCAAACTTAAATGTTGTAAAATAATCGGTATGATTACTTTGATAGACTACACTATCAACCTTATTACTTTGGATTGTGTTAGATCACATATTTCAACACAAATAACTACACTCAGAAAAAGTTACAGAAAATGTTGAGGTCACTTAAACAGCTGTAACGTTTGATTGGTACCAGATCATTCTGTTATTATTCCAGATTTGAATAGCAGAGAAGTAGAGGAAGATGTCACAACCTTTAACTCTTTGTGTACGTTTTTGTCAAAGTAGCTGATTTATGTCAAAAGTTGCATTGTTGCATTTACAGTGGATGGAAGTTGGAAGTGATGACGTCACAATTATTAGCCACATTAAAGTGAATGAAGATGGCCAAAAAGAAAGACGTTTTAAAGTGTGAATGGTATTTGTAGCAGTGTAAGAGGAGTAGCGTGCAGAAGAAGAATAAAAAGAAGTACAACAAAGGTTTAGAATGTGACGTTTGCTTCGTACGTCCCATTAATAACAATACAAAGTGAGAATTATGTTGAAGATTTAAGTGGGGGCTTTTGCTTTGCAAACCCCACAATAATTAAAGCATCGAGCACTGTTGCCAGGGTTCAAGCTAGGTACTGTTGTTCATTGTTGGTAAATGTTGAAGTGAGTTGAGAAGTTGTTGTATGATGGCAAAAGTGTTAGTACTACCTGAAAAGGTGCATCAGGAGTTTTGATAGTGTTTCACTATGAAAACTTTCACATACATACTGTAAATGCACATAGTCAAACACACACACACACACTCGCATCATAATGTCACCATCTGGACAAATTGGACACATCACCCTAGGATGAGCTACTTCTGTACTCCTTACCACACTTGCCAAATATCACAACTCAACATCAACCGATCATGCAATAGTCCTTTGATCTATTTTGGACCATTTGTAATGATGTTGACTACTTTAAATGTCTTCTTCATTTCCTCTTGAACACGGAACGAGGGAGAGCTCGGTTTGTTGTTTTAGAAAGTTTTGAAAGTCTATTGAAAAAGTTTGGTTTCTAGCTAGCTACCTTTTGATTTTGGATCCTGTGATGTGGTTGGCATCAGTTGCTGGGACTGTTACTATCTGTCCAGTCCAGGACAGATCCCAAGGCCGGATCTGAGGAGCTGTTTGGGGGCTGTTTGACTCTGTACCGGTAACCCCTGTATATAGCCTCCACATTGACTCTGTACCGGTGCCCCCTGTATATAGCTATTGTTATTTACTGTTGATCGTTAATTATTTGTTATTCTTATCTCTAACTTTTTTAGGTATTTTCTTAAAACTGCATTGTTGGTTAAGGGCTTGTAAGTAAGCATTTAATTGTAAGGTCTACCTACATCTGTTGTATTCTGCGCATGTGACAAATACAATTTGATATGATTTGGCATAGCAGCTAGCCTAGCTGCTAGCTAGCTGCCTATTAAGCTAGCTGGGTTTTCTTGAGCGCTTGAACGCAGCCCGTGACGTGGTTAGCCATTGTGGCTGGGACCGCAGATTGTCCCGACTTGTGGCTTTCTAGATCCCTGCAACCTGCCCTGTCTGGAAGTGACAGCGTAACCTATGCATAACAAATACCAAAGCAGGCAGGAGTACTGTTGAGGTACTGTTTGAACATCATGAAGAACAATATGGCCTTAAATGGCCATGTACTCTTATAATCTCCACCCGGCACAGCCAGATGAGGACTGGCCACCCCTCAGAGCCTGGTTTCTCTCTAGGTTTCTTCCTGGGTTCCTGCCTTTCTAGGGAGTTTTTCCTAGTCACCGTGCTTCTACATCGTCATTGCTTGCTGTTTGGGGTTTTAGGCTGGGTTTCTGTATAGCACTTTGTGACATCTCCTGATGTAAAAAGGGCTTTATAAATAAATTTGATTGATTGTCTCTCTATCACAGCTTTAGGATCTTTTAAACAAACAAAAATAGTTCTACAAGCAGTTCTTACAACAACAAGAAAATAGCTTAGTGTTTTAGTTTAGTACCGAATACAACAGACCTTACAGTGAAATGCTTATTTTCCACCCTCCCTCCCAAAAGCATGTTAGAGATAAGAGAACCTAGGGGTTCGTAGCTTCAACCCCGCAGCACACATACACTTATACACACCAACTGATTCATGGACTGCATCTTTTTTCACTCTTGCTTTGTTTCCTCTTTTCCATATTATGTTTATCTCTGATAAGCTAAACAGGAAAGGGCTGAAAATAGCCCATATTAACATATGTAGCGTTAGAAATAAGATTAATGAAATCAATAACTTGCTATCATCAGATTAATATATTATCCATTTCTGACTCACTTAGATATTTAATTGTATGATACAGCAGTAGCAATACAAGGATATAACATCTATAGAAGAGACAGAAATGCTTATGGGGGAGGTGTTGCTATATATATTCAGAGCCATATCCCTGTAATGCTTGGAGAACATCTTATGTCAAGTGTTATTGGAGTGTTGTGGTAGCAGGTTCACCTGGCACATCTAACGCCTTTTCTTTTGGGGTATTGCTATAGGCCACCAGGTGCTAACAGTCAGTATCTAAATAATATGTGTGAAATGTTTGATAGTGTATGTGATGTAAACAGAGAGGTCTACTTTCTTCGGGACCTGAATGTTGACTGGTTTTCATCAAGCTGTCCGCTCAAGAGGAAGCTTCACTGTAACCAGTGCCTGTAATCTGGTTCAGGTTATTAATCACCCTACCAGGGTGTTTACAAACACTACAGGAACAAGATCCTCCACATGTATTGATCACATGTTTACTAATACTGTAGAACTTGGTTCTAAAGCTGTATTTGTTATTAATGTAACCTTTATTTAACTAGGCGAGTCAGTTAAGAACAAATTCTTATTTACAATGACGGCCTACCAAAAGGCGAAAGACCTCCTGCAGGGGCAGGGACTGAGATTAAGATTAAAATAAAGGACAAAACACACATCACGACAAGAGAAACAACACTGCACAAAGAAAGACCTAAGACAACAACACAGCATGGTAGCAACACCACATGGCAGCAGCACAACATGGTAGCAACATAAAACAGGGTACAAGATTATTGGGCACAGACAACAGCACAAAGGACAAGAAGCTAGAGACAACGATATAACACACACAACTATCAGTAAGAGTGTCCATGATTGAGTCTTTGAATGAAGAGATTGAGATAAAACTGTCCACGCTGTATCCGTACCCATTGAATGCAGTGATCACAATAAAGCAGGAAAGCCAAAGTTCCAAAAGATGGGACTAAAATTGTGTATGAGAGATCATACAAAATACTTTGCTGTGACTCTTACGTGAATGATGTTCAAAATATTTGTTGGTCTCATGTGATTTAATAAGGAGCATTCAGTTGCTTCTTCCAATTATTGATAAACATGCACCTGCTAAGAGACGGACTAAGACCTGTTAAAAATCCATGGTTTGATGAGGAATTGTTGAAAGAGATGGAGCAACTTATTGCAATTTGAAAAAATATGTTACTAAACAAAAAAAAGTAGAAACTGTATTTTGATGCCAAGATCTCTACTTTAGTACTTTAAATTAAATTATGAGCAGAAAGACGCATCCAACTAAATTTTTCATCAAATCAGATGGAGTATTCATCGCGAAACCATTTGATGTTGCCGATTATTTTAATGATTACTTAATTGGCAGTGGGCAAACTTAGGCAGGAAATCCCAACAACGAAGTGAGCCATTGTACTCATGCGTAAAAAAAAAAGGTTGAATTTTGTAAAGTTATTGTGGGAGAGGTGGAAAAATGATTGTTATCAATCAATAATGACAAACATCCTGGCATTAACAACTTAGATGGAAAGCTACTGAGGATGGTAGCTGACTCTATAGCCACTCCTATCTGTCATATCTTTAATCTGAGCCTAGAGGAAAGTCTTTGTCCTCAGGCCTGGAGTAATAATAAGAAGATTGTGGGAGCTGTACTGTTAGATTTCAGTGCAGCCTTTGATATTATTGACCATAACCTGTAGTTGAAAAATTTTACGCTACAGTTCAAAAGTTTGGGGTCACTTAGAAATGTCCTTGTTTTTGAAAGAAAAGCATATTTTTTGTCCATTAAAATAACATCAAAGTGATCAGAAATACAGTGTAGACATTGTTAATGTTGTAAATGACTATTGTAGCTGGAAACGGCTTATTTTGAATGGAATATGTACATAGGTGTACAGAGGACCATTATCAGCAACCATCACTCCTGTGTTCCAATGGCACGTTGTGTTAGCTAATCCAAGTTTATAATTTTAAAATCATTAGAAAACCATTTTGCAATTATGTTAGCACAGCTGAAAACTGTTGTCCTGATTAAAGAAGCAATAAAACTGGCCTTCTTTAGACTAGCTGAGTATCTGGAGCATCAGCATCTGTGGGTTCGATTATAGGCCCAAAATGGCCAGAAACAAAGTACTTTCTTCTGAAACTCGTCAGTCTATTCTTGTTCTGAGAAATGAAGGCTATTCCATGAGAGAAACTGAAGATCTCTCCCTTCACAGAACAGCGCAAA
Source organism: Oncorhynchus kisutch (assembly GCF_002021735.2). NCBI lineage: Eukaryota > Metazoa > Chordata > Actinopteri > Salmoniformes > Salmonidae > Oncorhynchus > Oncorhynchus kisutch. Next base: position 78,666,957 of record NC_034178.2, read on the forward strand.
CTGGCTCTAGCCAGAATAGAAAGAGGGAGGCACCGGTGCACAACTGAGCAAGAGGACAAGTACAGGCAGAGTTGCAAAGAAAAAGCCAGACTGGCCAATAAAAGTACTAAAAGATTAAGATGGGAAAAAGAACACAGACACTGAACAGAGGAAGATTGGAAAAAAGTGTTATGGACAAACAAATCTAAATTTGAGGTGTTCGGATCACAAAGAAGAACTGCGTCGAGAGACGCAGAAAAAATGAAGATGCTGGAGGAGTGCTTGATGCCATCTGTCAAGCATGGTGGAGGCAGTGTGATGGTCTGGTGGAGGTGGAGGCAGAGGCAATGTGATGGTCTGGTGGAGGTGGAGGGAGGCAATGTGATGGTCTGGTGGAGGTGGAGGGAGGCAATGTGATGGTCTGGTGGAGGCAATGTGATGGTCTGGTGGAGGTGGAGGTAATGTGATGGTCTGGTGGAGGCAATGTGATGGTCTGGTGGAGGTGGAGGCAATGTGATGGTTTGGTGGAGGCAATGTGATGGTCTGGTGGAGGTGGAGGCAATGTGATGTTCTGGTGGAGCCAATGTGATGGTCTGGTGGAGCCAATGTGATGGTCTGGTGGAGGTGGAGGCAATGTGATGGTCTGGTGGAGGCAATGTGATGGTCTGGTGGAGGTGGAGGCAATGTGATGTTCTGGTGGAGCCAATGTGATGGTCTGGTGGAGGTGGAGGCAATGTGATGGTCTGGTGGAGGTGGAGGCAATGTGATGGTCTGGGGGTGCTTTGGTGGTGGTAAAGTGTGAGATAAGTAAAGGGTAAAAGTGATCTTGAAGAAGGAAGGCTATTACTCCATTTTGCAACTCCATGCCATACCCTGTGGACGGCGCTTAATTGGAGACAATTTCCTCCTACAACAGGACAATGACCCAAAGCACAGCTCCAAACTATGCAAGAAGTATTTAGGGAAGAAGCAGTCAGCTGGTATTCTGTCTATAATGGAGTGGCCAGCACAGTCACTGGATCTCAACCCTATTGAGCTGTTGTGGGAGCAGCTTGACCGTATGGTACGTAAGAAGTGCCCATCAAGCCAATCCAACTTGTGGGAGGTGCTTCAGGAAGCATGGGGTAAACTCTCTTCAGATTACCTCAACAAATTGACAACTAGAATGCCAAAGGTCTGCAAGGCTGTAATTGCTGCAAATGGAGGATTCTTTGACGAAAGCAAAGTTTGAAGGACACTTATTATTTAAATTAAAAATCATTATTTAGAACCCTGTCAACGTCTTGACTATATTTCCTATTCATTTTGCAACTAATTTCATGTATATTTGCATGGAAAACAAAGACATTTCTAAGTGACCAAAACTATTGAACTGTAGTGCATGTACCCATGTTTTTAAACACAACATCTTCCAGGACTCTAGCTCAAACAATATGGCCACCATGATCCAATGAGGTTGCATGAATGGTTTTTCCTGTCCAACAGCACCACTGTGCGTGCAGGCGTGCGTGCGTGCGTGTTCCTACTGGTAGTTTGGGTCGTCTGTTGTGGTCCACCATATCCAGCAGGGGGAAGTATTCTCTCAACATGTCGATGCTCACCACATTCTGGAAGCCCAGACTGGAGGAACGTTAAGGATCAACATGGTAACATCTATAACACTAAAACATACATTTAACCTTTATTTAAGTAAAGGACAGCAAGTCAGTTAAGAAACAAATTCTTATTTACATTGACAGCCTACCCCGGACGACGCTGGGCCAATTGTGCGCCGCTCTATGGGACTCCCAATCAGGGCCAGATGTGATACAGCCTGGATTCGATCCAGGGATTGTAGTGACGCATCTTGCAATAAGATGCAGTGCCTTAGACCACTGCGCCACTTGGGAGCCCAACATTAGGAACACTTTCATAATATTTACTGCTACCCCACCCTCTTTTGCCCTCAGAACAGCCTCAATTCGTAGGGGCATGGACTCTACAAGGTATTGAAAGCAGTACACAGGGATGCTGACCCATGTTGACTCCAATGCTTCCAACAGTTGTATTAAATCGGCTGGATGTCCTTTGGGTGGTGGACAATTCTTGATACACATGGATGTGAAAAACCCAGCAACCTTGCAGTTCTTGACACAAACCGTTGAAAGGCACTTAAATGTTTTATCTTGCCCATTCATCCTCTGAATGGCACACATACACAATCCATGTCTCAAGGCTTGAAAGTCCTTATTTTTCCTATCTCCTCCCCTTCATTAACACTGATTTCAGTGGATTTAACAATTGACATCAATAAGGGATCATAGCTTTCACTTGGATTCGCCTGGTCAGTCTATGTCATGGAATACTCTTAATGTTTTGTATACTCAGTGGAATTTCCACAGTTTATACTATATCAAAGACCGTTATGTATTCTCTGTGCTAGAAATGGTCTGATCATCAGCATGGCTGACGATGCTGTGTTTAGGTTTTCTAGCCCCCAGGCTGAAGCAGTAGGCCAAACCTTTAACTGAACTACAACATCATCTGCTCTTATCATCATCATCGGTGCACAACATTTTGTTGGCTTCACCTAAAATGCCCCCCCCCACCCCCCCCCCCCCCCACCCCAGTTCACTATTATTGTATAAGCTCTCTTTACTGTCCCTGGACCTGCCAGGCTGTCACCCAGTAATCACAGAGACCTTGAATATATGGGGAGCCGATGAACCAGGGTTACAAAACACAACCAGCTGTACAGCCATGTGATCTCACTGATCAACATAGAACTACCCCTCTAAGAAAGACTAAAGACTTTGATTGATGTTTTAAATGTCGAAGCTACTCACACTGGCTGAGTAACTATATACATCTGGTGATGATAGCACAGTGAAACAGCAGAGTTAGAAGTGATTAGACAGATACTTGTTAGCGATATCCAGTACAGGTCCTTGTCCTGACACCAGAACACATTTCTCATGGTACTTCGTGAACATCCTGAGAGGACTGTGAGACAGCATCACCTGGTCCTGGGAGATCTACAAGAGAAAGACACAACACAGATACAAAGTAATCAAACAGAGTGACTGTTGCAGTCTACTGGAGTGGCTGCTGCCTAAAACCACAGCCTGAAACCACAGCCTGAAACCACCTTCAGTATAAAGTGAGAATGATAATGATTGTAGATCAGATAACATAATTGCATGTTAATGATAATGATTGTAGATCAGGTGACATAATTGCATGTTAATGATAATGATTTTAGGTCAGGTGACAGACACTATGTCAACATCCAGACAGTTTTACATGAATGTTATTTGCACTTCTCAGTTCTGACCTCCAGGTGAATTAGCTTGCTGTAAGAGACATGAAACATGAGCCTGGCTTGCAGATACTCCCAGGGCCAGGTTTAAGGTTAGACTCCCAAGGTTAGGGTTAGAATCCCAGGGTTAGGGGTTAAACCCCCGGGGTTAGGGTTGGACTCCAAGGGTCAAGGGTTAGACTCCCAAGGTTAGGGTTAAACTCCCTGGGTTAGGGTTAGATTCCCGGGGTTAGGGGTTAGAGTCCCAGGGTTAGGGTTAGACTCCCATGGTATGGGGTTAGATTCCCGGTGTTAGGGGTTAGACTCCCAGGGTTAGGGGTTAGACTCCCAGGGTTCGGGTTAGACTCCCAGAGTTAGGGTTAGACTCCCAGGGTTAGGGTTAGACTCCCAGGGTAAGGGGTTAGACTCCCAGGGTAAGGGGTTAGATTCCCGGGGTTAGGGGTTAGACTCCCAGGGGTTAGGGTTAGACTCCCAGGGTTAGACTCCCAGGGTTAGGGGTTGGACACCCAGGGTTAGACTCCCAGGGTTAGGGTAGACTCCCAAGGTTAGGGTTAAACTCCCTGGGTTAGGGTTAGATTCCCGGGGTTAGGGGTTAATCTCCCAGGGTTAGGGTTAGACTCCCATGGTATGGGGTTAGATTCCCGGTGTTAGGGGTTAGACTCCTAGTGTTCCGGTTAGACTCCCAGGGTTAGGGTTAGACCCTCAGGGTAAGGGGTTAGACTCCCAGGGTAAGGGGTTAGACTCCCAGGGTAAGGGGTTAGATTCCCGGGGTTAGGGGTTAGACTCCCAGGGGTTAGGGTTAGACTCCCAGGGTTAGACTCCCAGGGTTAGGGGTTGGACACCCAGGGTTAGACTCCCAGGGTTAGGGTCAGACTCCCAAGGTTAGGGTTAAACTCCCTGGGTTAGGATTAGATTCCCGGGGTTAGGGGTTAGACTCCCAGGGTTAGGGGTTAGACTCCCAGGGTTAGAGGTTAGACTCCCAAGGTTAGGGGTTAGAGTTGAACTCCAAGGGTCAGAGGTTAGACTCCCAATGTTAGGGTTAAACTCCCTGGGTTAGGGTTAGATTCCCGGGGTTAGGGGTTAGACTCCCAGGGTTAGGGTTAGACTCCCAGGGTTAGGGTTAGACTCCCAGGGTAAGGGGTTAGACTCCCAGGGTAAGGGGTTAGACTCCCAGGGTAAGGGGTTAGATTCCCGGGGTTAGGGGTTAGACTCCCAGGGGTTAGGGTTAGACTCCCAGGGTTAGACTCCCAGGGTTAGGGGTTGGACACCCAGGGTTAGACTCCCAGGGTAAGGGGTTAGATTCCCGGGGTTAGGGGTTAGACTCCCAGGGGTTAGGGTTAGACTCCCAGGGTTAGGGTTAGACTCCCAGGGTAAGGGGTTAGACTCCCAGGGTAAGGGGTTGGACTCCCAGGGTTAGAGGTTGGACTCCCAGGGTTAGTAGTCAGAGGTTAAGGTTAAGGTTAGGGTTGGACTCCCAGGGTTAGTAGTCAGAAATTAGGATTAGGGGTCAAAGGTTAGGGTTGGACTCCCAGGGTTAGACTCCCAGGGTTAGAGGTTGGACTCCCAGGGTTAGAGGTTGGACTCCCAGGGTTAGTAGTCAGAGGTTAAGGTTAAGGTTAGGGTTGGACTCCCAGGGTTAGTAGTCAGAAATTAGGATTAGGGGTCAAAGGTTAGGGTTGGACTCCCAGGGTTAGTAGTCAAAGGTTAGGGTTAAGGTTAGGGTTGGACTCCCAGGGTTAGTAGTCAGAGGTTAGGGTTAGGGGTCAGAGGTTTGGGTTAGGGTTGGACTCCCAGGAATAGGGTTAGGGGTCAGAGGTTAGGGTTTGGGTTGGACTCCCAGGGTTAGTATTCAGAGGTTAAGGTTAGGTAGGGGTCATAGGTTTGGGTTGGACTCCCATGGTTAGGGTTAGGGGTCAGAGGTTAAAGTTAGGGTTGGACTCACAGGCACTCCCAGGGTTAGGGGTCAGAGGGTAGGGTTAGGTTTGGACTCACAGGCACTCCCAGTATTTGAGACAGTTGATCAGCCTTCTTCTGACGGAGACAGTTTCCAGCGTTGGTGACGAACACCACAGGAACCAAGAACTGTCCTCTGGAGTCCACCAACTTCTGGAAGGCCTTTTTAGCAGCTGGAATAGGAGTCTTCCCCCGGACCAGCACCCCATCGATGTCAAACAGCAGACCAAACCCTGGCTGGATCTAGAGCACAGGAGGATCATTGACACTTCTGAGAAAGGCATTGGACAAACCATGTGACAAATACTGTACAACCATTCTTTACATTTCAGTTGTTGTTTTTTAGTTTGGATTTATTTAGTCTTTACATTTCAGTTGTTGTTTTTTAGTTTGGATTAATTTACTTTTTACATTTCAGGTGTTGTCACACACAAACCATTCATGCATGGCATCACAGCAAAACGGCAAGATCTGGTCCTGATCTGCACAACCAAAAGCAAAAAGACCCAGACAGACCCAAACAGCCCAGACAGACCCAAACAGACCCAGACAGACCCAAGCAGACCCAGACAGACCCAAACAGACCCAGACAGATGCAAACGGACCCAGACAGACCCAAACAGACACAGACAGACCCACCCTAACCTCCAACCTGCACTGCAAAGAATAATAGAGCATTCTCAGAGCATAATACTAAACAATGTTTTACAGCTTTATAAACCAGCATCATCCCAGCTTTATAAACCAGCATCATCCCAGCTTTATAAACCAGCATCATCCTAGCTTTATAAACCAGCATCATCCCAGATTTATAAACCAGCATCATCCCAGCTTTATAAACCAGCATCATCCCAGCATTATAAACCAGCATCATCCCAGCTTTATAAACCAGCATCGTCCTAGTTGTATAAACCAGCATCGTCCCAGCTTTATAAACCAGCATCATCCCAGCTTTGTAACCAGCATCATCCCAGCTTTGTAAACCAGCATCATCCCAGCTTTATAAACCAGCATCGTCCTAGTTGTATAAACCAGCATCGTCCCAGCTTTATAAACCAGCATCGTCCCAGCTTTGTAAACCAGCATCATCCCAGCTTTATAAACCAGCATCGTCCTAGTTGTATAAACCAGCATCGTCCCAGCTTTATAAACCAGCATCGTCCCAGCTTTGTAAACCAGCATCATCCCAGCTTTATAAACCTACATCATCCTAGCTTTATAAACCAGCATCGTCCTAGTTGTATAAACCAGCATCGTCCCAGCTTTATAAACCAGCATCGTCCCAGCTTTGTAAACCAGCATCATCCCAGCTTTATAAACCTACATCATCCTAGCTTTATAAACCAGCATCGTCCTAGTTGTATAAACCAGCATCGTCCCAGCTTTATAAACCAGCATTGTCCCAGCTTTGTAAACCAGCATCATCCCAGCTTTATAAACCTACATCATCCTAGCTTTGTTTTTTTATTTATTATTATTTCACCTTTATTTAACCAGGTAAGCTATCTGAGAACAAGTTCTCATTTACAACTGTGACCCAGCCAAGATAAAGCAAAGCAGTGCGACAGAAACAACAACACAGAGTTACACATGGAATAAACAAGCGTGCAGTCAATAACACAATAGGAAAAAAAGAAAGTCTATATACAGTGTGTGCAAATGGCATGAGGAGGTATGGCAATAAATAGGCCATAGTAGCAAAGTAATTACAATTTAGCAGATTAACACTGGAGTGATAGATGAGCAGATGATGGTGTGTAAGTAGTGATACTGGTGTGCAAAAGAGCAGCAAAGTAAATAAAAACAATATGGGGATGAGGTAGGTAGATTGGGTGGGCTATTTACAGATGGACTATGTACAGCTGCAGCGATCGGTTAGCTGCTCAGATAGCTGATGTTTAAAGTTAGGGAGGGAAATGTAAGTCTCCAGCTTCAGCGATTTTTGCAATTCGTTCCAGTCACTGGCAGCAGAGAACTGGAAGGAAAGGCGGCCAAAGTAGGTGTTGGCTTTGGGGATGACCAGTGAGATATTGTAACGAAGCTCGTCCTCTTCTGAGGAGGAGGAGTAGCGAGAAGGATCGGAGGACCAAAACGCAGCGTTGTAAGTGTCCATAATGTTTAATAAAAACAACAGAACACTGGAACAAAACAAAATAACGTGCATCAACGAAACAGTTCCGTGTGGCGACAAACACTGACACGGAAGACAAACACCCACAAAACACAGGTGGAAAAAAGGCTACCTAAGTATGATTCTTAATCAGAGACAACTAACGACACCTGCCTCTGATTGAGAATCATACTAGGCCGAACACAGAAACCAACATAGAAAAACAAACATAGACTGTCCACCCCAACTCACGCGCTAACCATACTAAACAAAGACAAAACAAAGGAACTAAGGTCAGAACGTGACAGATATACCTGCTGGTGCGCGTGCTACGGGTGGGTGTTGTTATCATGACCAGTGAGCTGAGATAAGGCGGAGCTTTACCTAGCATAGACTTGTAGATGACCTGGAGCCAGTGGGTCTGGCGACGAATATGTAGCGAGGGCCAGCCGATGAGAGCATACAGGTCGCAGTGGTGGGTGGTATAAAGCGCTTTGGTAACAAAACGGATGGCACTGTGATAGACTGCATCCAATTTGCTGAGTAGAGTATTGGAAGCTATTTTGTAGATGACATCACAGAAGTCGAGGATCGGTAGGATAGTCAGATTTAATAGGGTAAGTTTGGCGGCGTGAGAGAAGGAGGCTTTGTTGAGAAAGAGAAAGACGATTCTAGATTTGAATTTGGATTGGGGATGTGTGATATGAGTCTGGAAGGAGAGTTTACAGTCTAGCCAGACACCTAGGTATTTGTAGTTGTCCACGTATTCTAGGTCAGAGCCGTCCAGAGTAGTGATGCTAGTCGGGTGGGCAGGTGCAGGCAGCGAACAGTTGAAAAGCATGCATTTGGTTTTGCTAGCGTTTAAGAGCAGTTGGAGGCAACGGAAGGAGTGTTGTATGGCATTGAAGCTCGTTTGGAGGTTTATTTACACAGTGTCCAAAGAAGGGCCAGATATGTACAGAATGGTGTCGTCTGCGTAGAGGTGGATCAGGGAATCACCCGCAGCAAGAGCGACATCGTTGATATATACAAAGAAAAGAGTCGGCCCGAGAATTGAACACTGTGGTACCCCCAAAGAGACTGCCAGAGGTCTGGACAACAGGCCCTCCGATTTTAGTTGGTGAACCAGGCGAGACAGTCATTTGAGAGACCAAGGCTATTGAGTCTGCCAATAAGAATACGGTGATTGACAGAGTCGAAAGCCTTGGCCAGGTCGATGAAGACGGCTGCACAGTACTGTCTGTTATCGATGGCAGTTATGATATCGTTTAGTACCTTGAGCGTGGCTGAGGTGCACCCGTGACCAGCTCAGAAACCGGATTGCACAGTGGAGAAACCAGCATCATCCCAGCTTTATAAACCAGCATCGTCCCAGTTGTATAAACCAGCATCGTCCCAGTTGTATAAACCAGCATCGTCCCAGTTGTATAACCAGCATCATCCCAATTCCCACATTAGCCACGAAGCCCCGGTGGATTTGTGTCTGTTTGTCAGTGTTTTGATAAGAATGGTTTCCCCTCTATCTCAATCTGTTTCACACACTTGAGGATTATTAAGAACTAACATCCGTCCTCTTTCCCAGGGGAGCACTTGTCTCTCAGTTAAGATCCACCGATATACACACAAACACACATTCCACCCTGACAAACATCAGCTACCCTGACTCAACAATGTATTTCATAACTAGAATATGGATTAGGCTGAAATTCCTCAAAATATAGAAACTATATAAAAGCCAGAATGATCAAGCAATTAACACAAAGAAGGAGGCAGGCAGCACCTCACCACACCACTACATATCCACAGCACCTCACCACACCACTACATATCCACAGTACCTCACCACGACATATCCACAGTACCTCACCACGACATATCTACAGCACCTCACCACACCACTACATATCCACAGTACCTCACCACTACATATCCACAGTACCTCACCACTACATATCCACATCACCACACAACTACATATCTACATCACCACACCACTACATATCCACAGTACCTCACCACTAAATATCCACATCACCACACAACTACATATCCACAGTACATCACCACACCACTATATCCACAGAACATCACCACACCACTACATATCCACAGCACCACACCACTACATATCCACAGTACCTCACCACACCACTACATATCCACAGTACCTCACCACTACATATCCACAGTACCACACCACTACATATCCACAGTACCACACCACTACATATCCACAGTACACCACCACACCACTGCATATCCACATCACCACACTACTATATATCCACAGTACCACACCACTACATATCTAGATCACCACACCTCTACATATCTACATCACCACGCCACTACATATGCACAGTACCTCACCACTACATATCCACAGTACCTCACCACACTGCTACATATCCACATCACCACACCACTGCATATCCACATCACCACACCACTATATATCCACAGTACCTCACCACTACATATCTACATCACCACATCACTACATATCCACAGCACCACACCACTACATATGCACAGTACCTCACCACTACATATCCACAGTACCTCACCACTACATATCCACAGCACCACACCCCTACATATCCACAGTACACCACCACACCACTACATATCCACAGTACACCACTACATATCTACATCACCACACCACTACATATCTACAGTACATCACCACACCACTACATATCTACATCACCACACCACTACATATCCACAGTACCTCACCTCACCAATACATATCCACAGCACCACGCCACTACATATCTACATCACCACACCACTACATATTCACAGTACATCACCACACCACTATATATCCACAGTACCTCACCACACCACTACATATCCACAACAACACACCACTACATATCTACATCACCACAGCACTACATATCTACATCACCAGACCACTACATATCTGCAGTACCTCACCACACCACTACATATCCACAGTACCTCATCACTAAATATCCACAGTCGAGGTACTGTGTAGTATATGTGGATATGTAGTGGTGTGGTGAGGTACTGTGGATATGTAGTGGTGTGGTGAGGTGCTGTGGATATGTAGTGGTGTGGTGAGGTGCTGTGGATATGTAGTGGTGTGGTGAGGTGCTGTGGATATGTAGTGGTGTGGTGAGGTGCTGTGGATATGTAGTGGTGTGGTGAGGTGCTGTGGATATGTAGTGGTGTGGTGAGGTACTGTGGATATGTAGTGGTGTTGTGGATATGTAGTGGTGAGGTACTGTGGATATCTAGTGTTGTGGTGGTGTGGATATGTAGTGGTGTGGATATGTAGTGGTGTGGTGATGTGGATATGTAGTGGTGAGGTGATGTACTGTGGATATATAGTGGTTTGGTGATGTACTGTGGATATATAGTGGTGTGGTGATGTACTGTGGATATATAGTGGTGTGGTGATGTACTGTGGATATATAGTGGTGTGGTGATGTACTGTGGATATATAGTGGTGTGGTGATGTACTATGGATATGTAGTGATGTGGATATGTAGGGGTGTGGTGATGTACTGTGGATATATAGTGGTGTGGTGATATAGATATGTAGTGGTGTCGTGCTGTGGATATGTAGTGGTGTGGTGGTGTACTGTGGATATGTAGTGGTGTGGTGATGTACTGTGGATATATAGTGGTGTGGTGGTGTACTGTGGATATATAGTGGTGTGGTGGTGTACTGTAGATATGTAGTGGTGTGGTGGTGTGGATATGTAGTGGTGTGGTGATGTACTGTGGATATATAGTGGTGTGGTGGTGTGCTGTGGATAAGTAGTGGTGTGGTGGTGTGGATATGTAGTGGTGTGGTGATGTACTGTGGATATGTAGTGGTGTGGTGGTGTACTGTGGATATATAGTGGTGTGGTGGTGTGCTGTGGATATGTAGTGGTGCATATCCACAGTACCTCACCTCACCAATACATATCCACAGCACCACGCCACTGCATATCCACATCACCACACCACTACATATCCACAGCACCACACCACTATATATCCACAGTACCTCACCACTACATATCTACATCACCACATCACTACATATCCACAGCACCACACCACTACATATGCACAGTACCTCACCACTACATATCCACAGTACCTCACCACACTGCTACATATCCACACCACTACATATCCACATCACCACACCACTGCATATCCACATCACCACACCACTACATATCCACAGCACCACACCACTATATATCCACAGTACCTCACCACTACATATCTACATCACCACATCACTACATATCCACAGCACCACACCACTACATATGCACAGTACCTCACCACTACATATCCACAGTACCTCACCACTACATATCCACAGCACCACACCCCTACATATCCACAGTACACCACCACACCACTACATATCTACATCACCACACCACTACATATCTACAGTACATCACCACACCACTACATATCTACATCACCACACCACTACATATCCACAGTACCTCACCTCACCAATACATATCCACAGCACCACGCCACTACATATCTACATCACCACACCACTACATATTCACAGTACATCACCACACCACTATATATCCACAGTACCTCACCACACCACTACATATCCACAACAACACACCACTACATATCTACATCACCACAGCACTACATATCTACATCACCAGACCACTACATATCCGCAGTACCTCACCACACCACTACATATCCACAGTACCTCATCACTAAATATCCACAGTCGAGGTACTGTGTAGTATATGTGGATATGTAGTGGTGTGGTGAGGTACTGTGGATATGTAGTGGTGTGGTGAGGTGCTGTGGATATGTAGTGGTGTGGTGAGGTGCTGTGGATATGTAGTGGTGTGGTGAGGTACTGTGGATATGTAGTGGTGTTGTGGATATGTAGTGGTGAGGTACTGTGGATATCTAGTGTTGTGGTGGTGTGGATATGTAGTGGTGTGGTGATGTGGATATGTAGTGGTGAGGTGATGTACTGTGGATATATAGTGGTGTGGTGATGTACTGTGGATATATAGTGGTGTGGTGATGTACTGTGGATATATAGTGGTGTGGTGATGTACTGTGGATATATAGTGGTGTGGTGGTGTGCTGTGGATATGTAGTGGTGTGGTGGTGTGGATCACCACACCACTACATATCCACAGTACCTCACCTCACCAATACATATCCACAGCACCACGCCACTGCATATCCACATCACCACACCACTACATATCCACAGCACCACACCACTATATATCCACAGTACCTCACCACTACATATCTACATCACCACATCACTACATATCCACAGCACCACACCACTACATATGCACAGTACCTCACCACTACATATCCACAGTACCTCACCACACTGCTACATATCCACACCACTACATATCCACATCACCACACCACTACATATCCACAGCACCACACCACTACATATCCACAGTACCACACCACTACATATCCACAGTACCACACCACTACATATCCACAGTACACCACCACACCACTGCATATCCACATCACCACACTACTATATATCCACTGTACCACACCACTACATATCTAGATCACCACACCTCTACATATCTACATCACCACGCCACTACATATGCACAGTACCTCACCACTACATATCCACAGTACCTCACCACACTGCTACATATCCACACCACTACATATCCACATCACCACACCACTGCATATCCACATCACCACACCACTATATATCCACAGTACCTCACCACTACATATCTACATCACCACATCACTACATATCCACAGCACCACACCACTACATATGCACAGTACCTCACCACTACATATCCACAGTACCTCACCACTACATATCCACAGCACCACACCCCTACATATCCACAGTACACCACCACACCACTACATATCCACAGTACACCACTACATATCTACATCACCACACCACTACATATCTACAGTACATCACCACACCACTACATATCTACATCACCACACCACTACATATCCACAGTACCTCACCTCACCAATACATATCCACAGCACCACGCCACTACATATCTACATCACCACACCACTACATATTCACAGTACATCACCACACCACTATATATCCACAGTACCTCACCACACCACTACATATCCACAACAACACACCACTACATATCTACATCACCACAGCACTACATATCTACATCACCAGACCACTACATATCTGCAGTACATCACCACACCACTACATATCCACAGTACCTCATCACTAAATATCCACAGTCGAGGTACTGTGTAGTATATGTGGATATGTAGTGGTGTGGTGAGGTACTGTGGATATGTAGTGGTGTGGTGAGGTGCTGTGGATATGTAGTGGTGTGGTGAGGTGCTGTGGATATGTAGTGGTGTGGTGAGGTGCTGTGGATATGTAGTGGTGTTGTGGATATGTAGTGGTGAGGTACTGTGGATATATAGTGGTGTGGTGGTGTGCTGTGGATATGTAGTGGTGTGGTGGTGTGGATCACCACACCACTACATATCCACAGTACCTCACCTCACCAATACATATCCACAGCACCACGCCACTGCATATCCACATCACCACACCACTACATATCCACAGCACCACACCACTATATATCCACAGTACCTCACCACTACATATCTACATCACCACATCACTACATATCCACAGCACCACACCACTACATATGCACAGTACCTCACCACTACATATCCACAGTACCTCACCACACTGCTACATATCCACACCACTACATATCCACATCACCACACCACTGCATATCCACATCACCACACCACTACATATCCACAGCACCACACCACTATATATCCACAGTACCTCACCACTACATATCTACATCACCACACCACTACATATCTACAGCACCACACCACTACATATGCACAGTACCTCACCACTTCATATCCACAGTACCTCACCACTACATATCCACAGCACCACACCCCTACATATCCACAGTACACCACCACACCACTACATATCCACAGTACACCACTACATATCTACATCACCACACCACTACATATCTACAGTACATCACCACAGCACTACATATCTACATCACCAGACCACTACATATCCGCAGTACCTCACCACACCACTACATATCCACAGTACCTCATCACTAAATATCCACAGTCGAGGTACTGTGTAGTATATGTGGATATGTAGTGGTGTTGTGAGGTACTGTGGATATGTAGTGGTGTGGTGAGGTGCTGTGCTGTGGATATGTAGTGGTGTGGTGAGGTGCTGTGGATATGTAGTGGTGTGGTGAGGTACTGTGGATATGTAGTGGTGTTGTGGATATGTAGTGGTGAGGTACTGTGGATATCTAGTGTTGTGGTGGTGTGGATATGTAGTGGTGTGGATATGTAGTGGTGTGGTGATGTGGATATGTAGTGGTGAGGTGATGTACTGTGGATATATAGTGGTGTGGTGAAGTACTGTGGATATATAGTGGTGTGGTGATGTACTGTGGATATATAGTGGTGTGGTGATGTACTGTGGATATATAGTGGTGTGGTGATGTACTGTGGATATGTAGTGATGTGGATATGTAGGGGTGTGGTGATGTACTGTGGATATATAGTGGTGTGGTGATATAGATATGTAGTGGTGTGGTGCTGTGGATATGTAGTGGTGTGGTGGTGTACTGTGGATATGTAGTGGTGTTGTGATGTACTGTGGATATATAGTGGTGTGGTGGTGTACTGTGGATATATAGTGGTGTGGTGGTGTACTGTAGATATGTAGTGGTGTGGTGGTGTACTGTGGATCTATAGTGGTGTGGTGATGTAGATATGTAGTGGTGTGGTACTGTGGATATGTAGTGGTGTGGTGATGTACTGTGGATATATAGTGGTGTGGTGGTGTGCTGTGGATAAGTAGTGGTGTGGTGGTGTGGATATGTAGTGGTGTGGTGATGTACTGTGGATATGTAGTGGTGTGGTGGTGTACTGTGGATATATAGTGGTGTGGTGGTGTGCTGTGGATATGTAGTGGTGTGGTGGTGTACTGTGGATATGTAGTGGTGTACTGTGGATATGTAGTGGTGTGGTGCTGTACTGTGGATATGTAGTGGTGTGGTGGTGTACTGTGGATATGTAGTGGTGTGGTGGTGTACTGTGGATATATAGTGGTGTGGTGGTGTACTGTGGATATATAGTGGTGTGGTGGTGTACTGTGGATATATAGTGGTGTGGTGATGTACTGTGGATATGTAGTGGTGTGGTGGTGTACTGTGGATATGTAGTGGTGTGGTGGTGTGCTGTGGATATGTAGTGGTGTGGTGAGGTGCTGTGGATATGTAGTGGTGTGGTGGTGTGCTGTGGATATGTAGTGGTGTGGTGTGGTGGTGTGCTGTGGATATGTAGTGGTGTGGTGAGGTGCTGTGGATATGTAGTGGTGTGGTGGTGTACTGTAGATATGTAGTGGTGTGGTGGTGTACTGTAGATATGTAGTGGTGTGGTGATGTACTGTGGATATATAGTGGTGTGGTGGTGTGCTGTGGATATGTAGTGGTGTGGTGAGGTGCTGTGGATATGTAGTGGTGTGGTGGTGTACTGTAGATATGTAGTGGTGTGGTGGTGTACTGTGGATATATAGTGGTGTGGTGGTGTGCTGTGGATATGTAGTGGTGTGGTGAGGTGCTGTGGATATGTAGTGGTGTGGTGAGGTGCTGTGGATATGTAGTGGTGTGGTGGTGTACTGTAGATATGTAGTGGTGTGGTGGTGTACTGTGGATATGTAGTGGTGTGGTGGTGTACTGTAGATATGTAGTGGTGTGGTGGTGTACTGTGGATATATAGTGGTGTGGTGGTGTGCTGTGGATATGTAGTGGTGTGGTGAGGTGCTGTGGATATGTAGTGGTGTGGTGAGGTGCTGTGGATATGTAGTGGTGTGGTGAGGTATATTGCCAAAGTCTTTCATGATTTTTTCATTGGCAAGATTAGCAAATTTAGGCATGACATGCCAGCAACAAACGCTGACACTACACCTCAAGAATATCTGACCAAATTATGAAAGACAAGCATTGTAATTTTGAATTCCCTAAAGTGAGTGTGGAAGAAGTGAAAAAAGTATTGTTGTCTATCAACAATGACAAGCCACCGGGGTCTGACAACTTGGATGGAAAATTACTGAGGATAATAGCAGACAATAATGTCACTTCTATTTGCCATATTTTCAATTTAAGCCTACTAGAAAGTGTGTGGCCCCAGGCTTGGAGGGAAGCAAAAGTCATCCCACAACCTAAGAACAGTAAAGCCCCCTTTACTCGAATCCACGAGCTGACAAGGTACAAATCTGTCGTTCTGCCCCTGAACAAGGCAGTTAACCAACTGTTCACCGGTAGGCCGTCATTGTAAATAAGAATTTGTTCTTAACTGACTTGCCTAGTTAAATAAAGGTAAAATAAAAATACCCGACCAATCAAATCAAATTAATTTGTATTTGTTAAATGCGCCGAATACTACAACATGCGTCGAATACTTACCGTGAAATGCTTACTTACAAGCCCTTAATTAACCAACAATGCGGTTCAAGAAATAGAGTTAAGAAAATATATATGAACTAAACTAAAGTAAAAACTCAAATGAAAAGAAAACACAATAAAATAACAATAACGAGGCTATATCCAGGGGGTACCCGTACAAAGTCAATGTGCAGGGGTACAGGTTAGTAGAAGGTAGTTAGTAGGTAGAGGTGAAGTGACTATGCATCGATAGTAAACAGCGAGTAGCAGCAGTGTAAAAATAAGAGAGGGGGGGGGGGGCAGTCAATGTAAATATTCAAGCTATTCATAAACAGTTCATGCATAGAGAATACTGTTTTTTTCTCTCGGTCTTGTTGGCTGCTGCAAACATTTAGGTATTGTAACCTACAGACCACAGATCTATTCAGAGGCCAGTTGAATTAAACACTTCGAAACCCCAAAACGATCTTGCATCATTACACCGCTATAACGTTATTATATCGATACATTGTATCAACCAAGTACTGCATAATGACGAGACTGTAACGTAACAACACTACCTTGTTATTTAACGTCGAGGCGCCGCTTATCCCACACCTTGTCAGTAGAGTTCCCCGGTCCCCGGGATGGCTGAGCAGGGTGTTCGCAGCCCGGTGTAGGATACTCAGTGCCTTCATGATTCTGCTGCTCTGCTTTCGGGTTCTCTCCGCTGCCTCCTGTTACTCTAATTTAGTTAAACCTTGTTCGAACCCTTCATATATGAAGGCATGATGTGACGAAACCGAGAAGGTGGTCCTACAAACACAGGCGGGGGAGCTGTTCTGTTTAGTAGTGGAACGTCAAAGTGATCTTTAGCGGACGCGGGATTACAAGGACTGGATTCGACTGATTCAAAGAAACATTCATGCGTTTTGTACTACAGCATTTTAGATCAATCAAACACATTTGAAAATGTATGAGAGAGCTAAACAGCTCATCTGGGATCAGCGAGGCGCGTTATGCCTGTCATCTATCAGTTTACTTCTAGAGGACTCCAAAATGCCGCTGGTTCTGAATGGAGCAACATGTGCTTCATAGGCCAATTGCATTCCTGTGCGGTTATTCCTATCAGGCTACATTATTATTAGGCTACATAGTTAGTAGTTCCAGACACACAAACTCAGTATTTATCAAGGATTTTAATTTATACAATTTCAATCAAGACATATAACTTTTTATTACTGATTTCAAGTGATCTATAAACCCAAAAGGTGCCTGGTAACTGAGGATGCGGTTTTAGTTCCCCTTAAACCAGCCTGATGACATCAGACTGACGTTTGAAGACTTTGATATCAATAATGTAAGCCATTTATGTGTCTTGACATTGTCAATACACCTAACAAGAGGTTGCAAACTCCCCCAGACACACTGGAACACAGGGCTAGAACAGGGTTATTTCTTCATCACTAACCACTAGATTAGAACAGGGTTATTCTTCCTCACTAACAGATTAGAACAGGGTTATTTCTATATCACTAACCACTAGATTAGAACAGGGTTATTTCTTCATCACTAACCACTACATTAGAACAGGGTTATTCTTCCTCACTAACAGATTAGAACAGGGGTATTTCTTCCTCACTAACAGATTAGAACAGGGTTATTTCTTCATCACTAACCACTAGATTAGAACAGGGTTATTTCTTCATCACTAACAGATTAGAACAGAGTTATTTCTTCATCACTAACCACTAGATTAGAACAGGGTTATTTCTTCATCACTAACCACTACATTAGAACAGGGTTATTCTTCCTCACTAACCGCTAGATTAGAACAGGGTTATTCTTCCTCACTAACAGATTAGAACAGGGTTATTTCTTCCTCACTAACAGATTAGAACAGGTTTATTTCTTCATCACTAACCACTAGATTAGAACAGGGTTATTCTTCCTCACTAACAGATTAGAACAGGTTTATTTCTTCATCACTAACCACTAGATTAGTACAGGGTTGTTCTTCCTAACTAGTCACTAGATTATAACAGGGTTATTCTTCATCACTAAAAACTAGATTAGATTGAGTCTTGATGGGGAGAGTGTGACTAAGATTCCTGAACCTCCCGGTCCCACTGTCACATGAACCAGCCTGCCTCCAATTTACTGTTAATAAGATACACACACACAGGTCAGTAGAGGATGATGGGAGGCGTGTGGGTCTAAAGCAGAAACATGGAACTGTTCATGAATGGGACTGCTAGAGTCAATGCTATCCAGGATAGAACAGATTGATGGACCATTTTTATTCAGAAGAAAACGAGAGCATTTAACGACAGTATACCACTATGGAGTCTATTGTAGAAAGTTTACATTTATTTACATCATGACACGATGTGATTCTGTACATGAAACAGAGATTAGCATCATACCCATAGTATATTGTCTGATATTCCAAGGCTTTCAGCCAATCAGCATCCAGGAGCCAAACTACCTGGTTTATAATACTAGATATACAGTGGGGCAAAAAAGTATTTAGTCAGCCACCAATTGTGCAAGTTCTCCCACTTAAAAAGATGAGAGAGGCCTGTAATTTTCATCATAGGTACACTTCAACTATGACAGACAAAATGAGAAGAAAAAAAATCCAGAAAATCACATTGTAGGATTTTTAATGAATTTATTAGCAAATTATGGTGGAAAATAAGTATTTGGTCAATAACAAAAGTTTATCTCAATACTTTGTTATGTACCCTTTGTTGGCAAGGACAGAGGTCAAACGTTTTCTGTAAGCCTTCACAAGGTTTTCACACACTGTTGCTGGTATTTTGGCCCATTCCTCCATGCAGATCTCCTCTCGAGCAGTGATGTTTTGGGGCTGTTGCTGGGCAACATGGACTTTCAACTCCCTCCAAAGATTTTCTATAGGGTTGAGATCTGGAGACTGGCTAGGCCACTCCAGGACCTTGAAATGCTTCTTACAAAGCCACTCCTTCGTTGCCCGGGCGGTGTGTTTGGGATCATTGTCATGCTGAAAGACCCAGCCACGTTTTTTGGGATTTTCTGGAATTTTTTTCTCATTTTGTCTGTCATAGTTGAAGTGTGCCTATGATGAAAATTACAGGCCTCTCCCATATTTTTAAGTGGGAGAACTTGCACAATTGGTGGCTGACTAAATACTTTTTTGCCCCACTGTATCTAATTTGCGTAAGTATCACACCCCTGAGTCAATAGTTTGTAGAAGCACTGTTACAGCTGTGAGTCATTCTGGGTAAGTCTCTAAGAGCTTTCCACACCTGGACTGTGCAACATTTGCCCATTATTCTTTTCAAAATTCTTCAAGCTCTGTCAAATTGGTTGTTGATCATTGCTAGACAACTATTTTCAGGTCTTGCCATAGATTTTGAGTAGATTTAAGTCAAAACTCAACTCCAGTGAATATTTGGTCTTGTGTTTTAGTTTATTGTCCTGCTGAAGGTGAATTCCTCTCCCAGTGTCTGGTGGAAAGCAGACTGAACCAGGTTGCCTGTGCTCAGCTTATTTTTTATGCTGAAAAACTCCCCATTCCTTAACGATTACAAGCATAACATGAGGAAGCCACCACTATGCTTGAAAATATGGAGAGTGGTACTCAGTCATGTGTTGTTGGATTTTACCCCAAAATTACACTTTGTATTCAGGACCAAAAAAATGAATTGCTTTGCCTATTTTTTTTCAGTATTACTTTAGTGCCTTGTTGCAAACAGGATCTATGTTTTGGAATAGTTATATTCTGTACAGGTCTCCTTCTTTTCACTCTGTTATTTAGGTTAACTACAATGTTGTTGATCCATCCTCAGTTGTCTATAACAGCCATTAAAGTCAACATTGGCCTCATGGTGAAATCTCTGAGCCTTCCTCTCCGGCAACTGAGTTAGGAAGGATGCCTGTATCTTTGTAGTGACTGGGTATATTGATAAACCATCCAAATTGTAATTAATTACCTCACCATGCTCAAAGGGATATTCAGTGTCTGCTTTTTAAAAAATGTATCCATCTACCAATGGGTGCCCTTCTTTGCGAGAAAACATCCCTGGATGGCTGGATGGCTGCAAACTTTCTACTATTAAACTCGGACAAAACAGAGATGCTTGTTCTAGGTCCCAAGAAACAAAGAGATCTGCTGTTGAATCTGACAATTAATCTTAATGGTTGTACAGTCGTCTCAAATAAAACTGTGAAGGACCTCGGCATTACTCTGGACCCTGATCTCTCTTTTGAAGAACATATCAAGACCATTTCGAGGACAGCTTTTTTCCATCTACGTAACATTGCAAAAATCAGAAACTTTCTGTCCAAAAATGATGCAGAAAAATTAATCCATGCTTTTGTCACTTCTAGGTTAGACTACTGCAATGCTCTATTTTCCGGCTACCCGGATAAAGCACTAAATAAACCTCAGTTAGTGCTAAATACGGCTGCTAGAATCCTGACTAGAACCAAAAAATTTGATCATATTACTCCAGTGCTAGCCTCTCTACACTGGCTTCCTGTCAAAGCAAGGGCTGATTTCAAGGTTTTACTGCTAACCTACAAAGCATTACATGGGCTTGCTCCTACCTATCTCTCTGATTTGGTCCTGCCGTACATACCTACACGTACGCTACGGTCACAAGACGCAGGCCTCCTAATTGTCCCTAGAATTTCTAAGCAAACAGCTGGAGGCAGGGCTTTCTCCTATAGAGCTCCATTTTTATGGAACGGTCTGCCTACCCATGTCAGAGACGCAAACTCGGTCTCAACCTTTAAGTCTTTACTGAAGACTCATCTCTTCAGTGGGTCATATGATTGAGTGTAGTCTGGCCCAGGAGTGGGAAGGTGAACGGAAAGGCTCTGGAGCAACGAACCGCCCTTGCTGTCTCTGCCTGGCCGGTTCCCCTCTTTCCACTGGGATTCTCTGCCTCTAACCCTATTACAGGGGCTGAGTCACTGGCTTGCTGGGGCTCTCTCATGCCGTCCCTGGAGGGGGTGCGTCACCTGAGTGGGTTGATTCACTGTTGTGGTCATCCTGTCTGGGTTGGCGCCCCCCCCCTTGGGTTGTGCCGTGGCGGAGATCTTTGTGGGCTATACTCAGCCTTGTCTCAGGATGGTAAGTTGGTGGTTGAAGATATCCCTCTAGTGGTGTGGGGGCTGTGCTTTGGCAAAGTGGGTGGGGTTATATCCTTCCTGTTTGGCCCTGTCCGGGGGTGTCCTCGGATGGGGCCACAGTGTCTCCTGACCCCTCCTGTCTCAGCCTCCAGTATTTATGCTGCAGTAGTTTATGTGTCGGGGGGCTGGGGTCAGTTTGTTATATCTGGAGTACTTCTCCTGTCCTATTCGGTGTCCTGTGTGAATCTAAGTGTGCGTTCTCTAATTCTCTCCTTCTCTCTTTCTTTCTCTCTCTCGGAGGACCTGAGCCCTAGGACCATGCCCCAGGACTACCTGACATGATGACTCCTTGCTGTCCCCAGTCCACCTGGCCATGCTGCTGCTCCAGTTTCAACTTCCACCTGACTGTGCTGCTGCTCTAGTTTCAACTGTTCTGCCTTATTATTATTCGACCATGCTGGTCATTTATGAACATTTGAACATCTTGGCCATGTTCTGTTATAATCTCCACCCGGCACAGCCAGAAGAGGACTGGCCACCCCACATAGCCTGGTTCCTCTCTAGGTTTCTTCCTAGGTATTGGCCTTTCTAGGGAGTTTTTCCTAGCCACCGTGCTTCTACACCTGCATTGCTTGCTGTTTGGGGTTTTAGGCTGGGTTTCTGTACAGCACTTTGAGATATCAGCTGATGTATGAAGGGCTATATAAATAAATTTGATTTGATTTGATTTGGTCTTTGTGGTTGAATCTGTGTTGGAAAATCTCAGTTTGAAATTCATTGCTTGACTGAGGGACCGTACAGATAATTGTATATGTGCTGGGTACAGAGATGAGGTAGTTATTAAAAAATCATTTTGAACACAATTATTGCACACAGGGTGAGTCCTCTCTACCGCGTCTGCTGTCTCGACCTCTGAATGATCGGCTATGAAAAGCCAACTGACATTTACTCCTGATGTGCTGACCTGTTGCACCCTCTACAACCACTGTGATTATTATTTGACCTTGCTGATCATCTATGAAAATTTGAACATCTTGAAGAACAATCTGGCCTTAATGGCCATGTACTCCTATAATCTCCACACGGCATAGCCAGAAGAGGACTGGCCACCCCTCAGAGCCTGGTTCCTCTCTAGGTTTCTTCCTAGGTTCCTGCCTTTCTAGGAAGTTTTTCCTACATCTGCATTGCTTGCTCTTTAGGGGTTTAGGCTGGGTTTCTGCATAAGTGCTTTGTGACATCTGCTGAATGATTGTAATAATAGCAGTAGTAGTAGTAGTAGCGGTGGTAGTAGCAGTAGTAGTAGTGGTAGTAGGATTATTAGAAGTAGTAGTATCAGTAGCAGTGGTAGTAGCAGTACATACACGCTGTCTCTCTCTCCCCTTACCTTCGTTGGCCAGTTTTAGTGGTATTGCTTTGTATACTGACTTTACTGAACTCTGGAGAAAACGAACATTGTCGCTGGGTGAGCACATTTGACCATGTGCTCTCCTGTCCATTTGACATTTTGTCTGCAGGAACTCGCTCTTTTTCACTTGGTCCACTCGTCCAAGTACCGATGTATTTGTGGCATGATGTGAACAGTACGAATTTGTGTCACTACCAAAGTCTAATGGTTTTAAATGACTGTTTTGTATTGTCTGGAAACTCACTTGTAGAATTAGCTTGCGGTAGGTCTCTTAAAAAAGAGAAGCCGTGCAAGGTTATTAAACCGAGGTGCCTAGTTATTCTTCTTTTGTTGATATCAGGTAACGTGCAACCTAACCCTGGCCCTGATATGCAATGTCTCCAAACCCCCTCAGATTTTAAATGTTGGTATTTTTCATTGAAATGTACACAGCCTGTTGTCAAAAATTGATGGGGTTAGGATTTGGGCTAAATCAACTGATGCTGATGTAATTGTGTTTTCTGAAACCTGGCTCAGCAAGTCTGTTTTTGATAAGGATATTTGTATAAGTGGTTACAATGTGTATCGCACTGATTGGGTTAAGAAAGGTGGGTGTGTGGCTATATATGTAAAAACTAAATTTCCTGTAAGTGTGGCAAAGTCTGAAACTATTTGTAAACAGTTGGAATTTCTTGCTTTGAATATTGAGGTTTCAAAGGGCCTCTCTATAACTGTGATTGGCTGTTATAGACCCCCCCCCTCTGCTCTCTATAACTGTGATTGGCTGTTATAGACCCCCCTCTGCTCTCTATAACTGTGATTGGCTGTTATAGACCACCCCTCTGTTCTCTATAACTGTGATTGGCTGTTATAGACCCCCCTCTGCTCTCTATAACTGTGATTGGCTGTTAAAACCCCCCCTCTGCTCTCTAAAACTGTGATTGGCTGTTAAAACCCCCCCTCTGCTCTCTATTACTGTGATTGGCTGTTAAAAAAAAACCTCTGCTCTCGGTGATACATTTTCTTCTTTGACGCACCTTATGTCTAAACTTCTTTACAGTGAAATGATCTTGATTGATGATGTCTACTGGTGTTGGTTAAAGCCGGTGTCTGATGATTTAAAAATGTTTTGTAATTCTATGAATCTTACCCAGTTGATTAACTCACCCACTCGCCCAAATCTTAAATGCCCAGATCAATCTACCCTGATTGATTTGATATTGACAAATGTTCCACATAAATATTCTGCGGTTGGTGTTTTTTGTAATGATTTAAGTGACCATTGTGCTGTTGTTGCTGTTAGAAATACGAAGGTTCCTAAAACAAACCCACGTTTTATTCGTAAGACAAATTTGAAGTGTTTTAATGAGCAGGCTTTCCTTCATGATTTGTTTTATTTTGACTGGAGCAGATTGAGTTTATCCCTGATGTGGAAACTGGAGCAGATTGAGTTTATCCCTGATGTGGAAACTGGAGCAGATTGAGTTTATCCCTGATGTGGAAACTGGAGCAGATTGAGTTTATCCCTGATGTGGAAACTGGAGCAGATTGAGTTTATCCCTGATGTGGAAACTGGAGCAGATTGAGTTTATCCCTGTTGTGAAAACTGGAGCAGATTGAGTTTATCCCTGATGTGGAAACTGGAGCAGATTGAGTTTATCCCTGATGTGGAAACTGGAGCAGATTGAGTTTATCCCTGATGTGGAAACTGGAGCAGATTGAGTTTATCCCTGATGTGAAAACTGGAGCAGATTGAGTTTATCCCTGATGTGGAAACTGGAGCAGATTGAGTTTATCCCTGATGTGGAAACTGGAGCAGATTGAGTTTATCCCTGATGTGGAAACTGGAGCAGATTGAGTTTATCCCTGATGTGGAAACTGGAGCAGATTGAGCTTATCCCTGATGTGGAAACTGGAGCAGATTGAGTTTATCCCTGATGTGGAAACTGGAGCAGATTGAGCTTATCCCTGATGTGGAAACTGGAGCAGATTGAGTTTATCCCTGATGTGGAAACTGGAGCAGATTGAGTTTATCCCTGATGTGAAAACTGGAGCAGATTGAGTTTATCCCTGATGTGGAAACTGGAGCAGATTGAGTTTATCCCTGATGTGAAAACTGGAGCAGATTGAGTTTATCCCTGATGTGAAAACTGGAGCAGATTGAGTTTATCCCTGATGTGGAAACTGGAGCAGATTGAGTTTATCCCTGATGTGGAAACTGGAGCAGATTGAGTTTATCCCTGATGTGAAAACTGGAGCAGATTGAGTTTATCCCTGATGTGAAAACTGGAGCAGATTAAGTTTATCCCTGATGTGGAAACTGGAGCAGATTGAGTTTATCCCTGATGTGGAAACTGGAGCAGATTGAGTTTATCCCTGATGTGGAAACTGGAGCAGATTGAGTTTATCCCTGATGTGGAAACTGGAGCAGATTGAGTTTATCCCTGATGTGAAAACTGGAGCAGATTGAGTTTATCCCTGATGTGAAAACTGGAGCAGATTGAGTTTATCCCTGATGTGAAAACTGGAGCAGATTGAGTTTATCCCTGATGTGAAAACTGGAGCAGATTGAGCTTATCCCTGATGTGGAAACTGGAGCAGATTGAGTTTATCCCTGATGTGGAAACTGCCTGGAAATTCTTTCATGGTGGTTTTTCCCAAATAGCAAACAAACATGCCCCATTCCACAGGTTCAGGGATAAATGGCGGGATAATCCATGGTTTTCTTCTGAGCTGTCTTGTATTATTCACAACCGTAATCTAGCCTGGGCTAAAGCAAGGAAAAGCAATCATGTTATGATGCTGATTGGCTTATTTTTAGGCAGTTACGAAACAAGTGTTATTTTCTTCTCAGGAAGACCAACTCTGAATATTTTATGTCTGTTACCACTGATAACCTGAATGACCCTAGACAGTTTTGGAAGGCTATTAAGTCTATTTCTGGTAACAGTAATGTTAATGAATTACCGTCATGTGATTTGAAGGACTCTGTTGCTGTATATGACAAAACTGAAATGCTGAATTGTTTCAATGAGCACTTTGTATCATCTGGTAGGCTGTTTGATTCAGTGTCCTCTGTCTCTGTACAGCCCTGTGTGGATGAACCAGTGAGAGCTGGTCAAACTTTTAGCTTTTTGCCATTCTCAGTGCAGGTGGTACATAAAGCCCTGAAATCCTTAGATTTATTTATTTTTATTTATTTTACTAGGCAAGTCAGTTAAGAACAAATTCTTATTTTCAATGTCAGCTCGGGGATTCGAACTGGCAACCTTCCGGTTACTAGTCCAACGCTCTAACCACTAGGCTACCCTGCCGCCCCAGATCAGAGAAAGCCTGCAGGTCCTGATCTTTTGGATCCCTGCTTTTTAAATCTGGCAACTGATTTCATAGCTGAATCACTTACATCTCTGTTCAATCTAACCCTGGAATGTAATGAAATTCCAAAGATCTGGAAATCAGCATTTGTCCTACCACTTTTAAAAAGGGGAGATCCAACTCTTTTAAATAATTATAGGCCAATCTCAAAGCTGTCACCCCTGGTGAAAATACTTGAAACCCTTGTAAGTGAACAGCTAAAAGAGTTTTTATTTACTAACTCTATTTTATCAATGTACCAATCGGGGTTCAGGAAGAAGCATAGCACAATTACAGCAGCCATGAAGGTTTTAAATTATATCACTGAAGCCATTGACAAAAAACAGCACTGTGTCTCACTTTTTATTGATCTCTCTAAGGCTTTTGATACAGTTGATCATGCTATACTAAGGCAGGGATTGTCGAGTGTAGGTCTTTCGGAGCATGCAGTTGCATGGTTTGCTAACTATCGGTCTGATAGAACTCAGTGCACTCAATTTGATGGGCTTATGTCTGTTAAATTGTCTGTCTTGAATGGTGTGCCCCAAGGCTGTGTACTTGGTTCTCTCAGAATTCACTATTTATTTAAATGATTTAGACAAAAATGTCCAAAATGTGAACAACTTCATTTTTATGCTGATGATACTGTTATTTACCTCTTGTGCCTCATCTCTTACAAAAGCGTTCCAGAACATGGAAACTGATTTTTATACTGTTCAACATACCTTGTGTCAATTGAAGCTTATCCTCAATACTGACAAAACTAAACTAATGGTGTTTTCTAATGCAAGAAATAGACCTCTGAACCTTTCACCTATTACCACCTGTCAGGGCAAGGAGATTGAGGTTGTAACCTCATGTTAATATCTTGGAATTTTAATTGATGGCGGCCTCTCTTTTAAATTGCATATTCAACAACTTACAAAAAAATTGAAGCTGAAATTGGGATTTTATTTTAGGAATAAGGCCTGTTTTTCTTTTGAAGTTAGAAGGAGGCTAGTGTCAGCTACATTTATGCCTTTACTCGACAATAGGGATATTTTATATACAGTGGGGAGAACAAGTATTTGATACACTGTCGATTTTGCAGGTTCATTCCGTTGTCCTGGGTGAAAGGCAGAACACAGGATCCGCTTCGGGAAAGTCATAATCCTGGTCGTACTGATAGTGAGTTGATGTTGCTCTTATATTCAGCAGTTCTTCCCGACTGTATGTAATGAAACCTAAGATTACCTGGGGTACCAATGTAAGAAATAACACGTAAAAAAACAAAAAACTGCATAGTTTCCTAGGAACGCGAAGCGAAGCTGCCATCTCTGTCGCGCCGGAAGTGTAATGCTACTGACAGACTGCTGCTGGTCTAATGCTACAGACTGCTGCTGGTCTAATGCTACTGACTGCTGCTGGTCTAATGCTACTGACTGCTGCTGGTCTAATGCTACTGACTGCTGCTGGACTAATGCTACTGACTGACTGCTGGTCTAATGCTACTAACTGACTGCTGCTGGTCTAATGCTACTAACTGACTGCTGCTGGTCTAATGCTACTAACTGCTGCTGGTCTAATGCTACTGACTGACTGATGCTGGTCTAATGCTACTGACTGCTGCTGGTCTAATGCTACTAACTGACTGCTGCTGGTCTAATGCTACTAACTGACTGCTGCTGGTCTAATGCTACTGACTGACTGCTGCTGGTCTAATGCTACTAACTGCTGCTGGTCTAATGCTACTGACTGACTGCTGCTGGTCTAATGCTACTGACTGCTACTGGTCTAATGCTACTGACTGACTGCTGCTGGTCGAATTCTACTAACTGCTGCTGGTCTAATGCTACTGACTGACTGATGCTGGTCTAATGCTACTGACTGCTGCTGGTCTAATGCTACTGACTGACTGCTGCTGGTCTAATGCTACTAACTGCTGCTGGTCTAATGCTACTGACTGACTGCTGCTGGTCTAATGCTATTGACTGACTGCTGCTGGTCTAATGCTACTAACTGACTGCTGCTGGTCTAATGCTACTAACTGACTGCTGCTGGTCTAATGCTACTGACTGACTGCTGCTGGTCTAATGCTACTGACTGACTGCTGCTGGTCTAATGCTACTAACTGCTGCTGGTCTAATGCTACTGACTGCTACTGGTCTAATGCTACTGACTGACTGCTGCTGGTCGAATTCTACTAACTGCTGCTGGTCTAATGCTACTGACTGACTGCTGCTGGTCTAATGCTACTGACTGCTGCTGGTCTAATGCTACTGACTGACTGCTGCTGGTCTAATGCTACTAACTGCTGCTGGTCTAATGCTACTGACTGACTGCTGCTGGTCTAATGCTATTGACTGACTGCTGCTGGTCTAATGCTACTAACTGACTGCTGCTGGTCTAATGCTACTAACTGACTGCTGCTGGTCTAATGCTACTGACTGACTGCTGCTGGTCTAATGCTATTGACTGACTGCTGCTGGTCTAATGCTATTGACTGACTGCTGCTGGTCTAATGCTACTGACTGACAGCTGCTGGTCTAATGCTACTGACTGACTGCTGCTGGTCTAATGCTACTAACTGCTGCTGGTCTAATACTACTGACTGCTGCTGGTCTAATGCTACTGACGGACTGCTGCTGGTCTAACGCTACTGACTGACTGATGCTGGTCTAATGCTACTGACTGCTGCTGGTCTAATGCTACTGACTGACTGCTGCTGGTCTAATGCTACTAACTGCTACTGGTCTAATGCTACTGACTGACTGCTGCTGGTCTAATGCTACTGACTGACTGCTGCTGGTCTAATGCTACTAACTGACTGCTGCTGGTCTAATGCTACTAACTGACTGCTGCTGGTCTAATGCTACTGACTGACTGCTGCTGGTCTAATGCTATTGACTGACTGCTGCTGGTCTAATGCTACTGACTGACAGCTGCTGGTCTAATGCTACTGACTGACTGCTGCTGGTCTAATGCTACTGACTGACTGCTGGTCCAATGCTACTGACTGACTGCTGGTCTAATGCTACTGGTCTAATGCTACTGACTACTGCTGGTCTAATGCTACTGACTGACTGCTGGTCTAATGCTACTGACTGACTGACTGCTGCTGGTCTAATGCTACTAACTGCTGCTGGTCTAATACTACTGACTGCTGCTGGTCTAACGCTACTAACTGCTGCTGGTCTAATGCTACTGACTGACTGCTGCTGGTCTAATGCTACTGACTGCTGCTGGTCTAATGCTACTGACTGACTGCTGCTGGTCTAATGCTACTAAATGCTGCTGGTCTAATGCTACTGACTGACTGCTGCTGGTCTAATGCTACTGACTGAATGCTGCTGGTCTAATGCTACTAACTACTGCTGCTGGTCTAATGCTACTGACTGACTGCTGCTGGTCTAATTTTTTTTATTTATTTATTTATTTATTTTACCTTTATTTAACCAGTTAGGCAAGTTGAGAACAAGTTCTCATTTACAATTGCGACCTGGCCAAGATAAAGCAAAGCAGTTCGACAGATAAAACGACACAGAGTTACACATGGAGTAAAAACAAACATACAGTCAATAATGCAGTATAAACAAGTCTATATACAATGTGAGCAAATGAGGTGAGAAGGGAGGTAAAGGCAAAAAAGGCCATGATGGCAAAGTAAATACAATATAGCAAGTAAAATACTGGAATGGTAGTTTTGCAATGGAAGAATGTGCAAAGTAGAAATAAAAAAATTATGGGGTGCAAAGGAGCAAAATAAATAAATAAATTAAAATTAAATACAGTTGGGAAAGAGGTAGTTGTTTGGGCTAAATTATAGGTGGGCTATGTACAGGTGCAGTAATCTGTGAGCTGCTCTGACAGTTGGTGCTTAAAGCTAGTGAGGGAGATAAGTGTTTCCAGTTTCAGAGATTTTTGTAGTTCGTTCCAGTCATTGGCAGCAGAGAACTGGAAGGAGAGGCGGCCAAAGAAAGAATTGGTTTTGGGGGTGACTAGAGAGATATACCTGCTGGAGCGTGTGCTACAGGTGGGAGATGCTATGGTGACCAGCGAGCTGAGATAAGGGGGGACTTTACCTAGCAGGGTCTTGTAGATGACATGGAGCCAGTGGGTTTGGCGACGAGTATGAAGCGAGGGCCAGCCAACGAGAGCGTACAGGTCGCAATGGTGGGTAGTATATGGGGCTTTGGTGATAAAACGGATTGCACTGTGATAGACTGCATCCAATTTGTTGAGTAGGGTATTGGAGGCTATTTTGTAAATGACATCGCCAAAGTCGAGGATTGGTAGGATGGTCAGTTTTACAAGGGTATGTTTGGCAGCATGAGTGAAGGATGCTTTGTTGCGAAATAGGAAGCCAATTCTAGATTTAACTTTGGATTGGAGATGTTTGATATGGGTCTGGAAGGAGAGTTTACAGTCTAACCAGACACCTAAGTATTTGTAGTTGTCCACGTATTCTAAGTCAGAGCCGTCCAGAGTAGTGATGTTGGACAGGCGGGTAGGTGCAGGTAGCGATCGGTTGAAGAGCATGCATTTAGTTTTACTTGTATTTAAGAGCAATTGGAGGCCACGGAAGGAGAGTTGTATGGCATTGAAGCTTGCCTGGAGGGTTGTTAACACAGTGTCCAAAGAAGGGCCGGAAGTATACAGAATGGTGTCGTCTGCGTAGAGGTGGATCAGGGACTCACCAGCAGCAAGAGCGACCTCATTGATGTATACAGAGAAGAGAGTCTGTCCAAGAATTGAACCCTGTGGCACCCCCATAGAGACTGCCAGAGGTCCGGACAGCAGACCCTCCGATTTGACACACTGAACTCTATCAGAGAAGTAGTTGGTGAACCAGGCGAGGCAATCATTTGAGAAACCAAGGCTGTCGAGTCTGCCGATGAGGATATGGTGATTGACAGAGTCGAAAGCCTTGGCCAGATCAATGAATACGGCTGCACAGTAATGTTTCTTATCGATGGCGGTTAAGTAATGCTACTGACTCACTGCTGCTGGCCTAATGCTACTGACTGACTGCTACTGACTGACTGCTGCTGGTCGAATGCTACTGACTGACTGCTGCTGGTCTAATGCTACTGACTGACTGCTACTGGTCTAATGCTACTGACTGACTGCTGCTGGTCGAATTCTACTGACTGCTGCTGGTCTAATGCTACTGATTGCTAGTGGTCTAATGCTACTGACTGCTGCTGGACTAATGCTACTGACTGACTGCTGGTCTAATGCTACTGACTGCTGCTGGTCTAATGCTACTGACTGCTGCTGGTCTAATGCTACTAACTGACTGCTGCTGGTCTAATGCTACTAACTGACTGCTGCTGGTCTAATGCTACTGACTGCTGCTGGTCTGATGCTATTAACTGCTGCTGGTCTAATGCTACTGACTGCTGCTGGTCTAATGCTACTAACTCAAATCAAATCAAATTTATTTATATAGCCCTTCGTACATCAGCTGATATCTCAAAGTGCTGTACAGAAACCCAGCCTAAAACCCCAAACAGCAAGCAATGCAGGTGTAGAAGCACGGTGGCTAGGAAAAACTCCCTAGAAAGGCCAATACCTAGGAAGAAACCTAGAGAGGAACCAGGCTATGTGGGGTGGCCAGTCCTCTTCTGGCTGTGCCGGGTGGAGATTATAACAGAACATGGCCAAGATGTTCAAATGTTCATAAATGACCAGCATGGTCGAATAATAATAAGGCAGAACAGTTGAAACTGGAGCAGCAGCACAGTCAGGTGTAAGTTGAAACTGGAGCAGCAGCATGGCCAGGTGGACTGGGGACAGCAAGGAGTCATCATGTCAGGTAGTCCTGGGGCATGGTCCTAGGGCTCAGGTCAGTTGAAACTGGAACAGCAGCATGGCCAGGTGGACTGGGGACAGCAAGGAGTCATCATGTCAGGTAGTCCTGGGGCATGGTCCTAGGGCTCAGGTCCTCCGAGAGAGAGAAAGAAAGAGAGAAGGAGAGAATTAGAGAACGCACACTTAGATTCACACAGGACACCGAATAGGACAGGAGAAGTACTCCAGATATAACAAACTGACCCCAGCCCCCCGACACATAAACTACTGCAGCATAAATACTGGAGGCTGAGACAGGAGGGGTCAGGAGACACTGTGGCCCCATCCGAGGACACCCCCGGACAGGGCCAAACAGGAAGGATATAACCCCACCCACTTTGCCAAAGCACAGCCCCCACACCACTAGAGGGATATCTTCAACCACCAACTTACCATCCTGAGACAAGGCTGAGTATAGCCCACAAAGATCTCCGCCACGGCACAACCCAAGGGGGGGCGCCAACCCAGACAGGATGACCACAACAGTGAATCAACCCACTCAGGTGAGGCACCCCCTCCAGGGACGGCATGAGAGAGCCCCAGCAAGCCAGTGACTCAGCCCCTGTAATAGGGTTAGACGCAGAGAATCCCAGTGGAAAGAGGGGAACCGGCCAGGCAGAGACAGCAAGGGCGGTTCGTTGCTCCAGAGCCTTTCCGTTCACCTTCCCACTCCTGGGCCAGACTACACTCAATAATATGACCCACTGAAGAGATGAGTCTTCAGTAAAGACTTAAAGGTTGAGACCGAGTTTGCGTCTCTGAAATGGGTAGGCAGACCCATGACTAACTGCTGCTGGTCTAATGCTACTGACTGACTGCTGCTGGTCTAATGCTACTGACTGCTGCTGGTCTAATGCTACTAACTAACTGCTGCTGGTCTAATGCTACTGACTGACTGACTGCTGCTGGTCTAATGCTACTAACTGACTGCTACTGACTGACAGCTGCTGGTCTAATGCTACTGACTGACTGCTGCTGGTCTAATGCTACTGACTGTCTGCTGCTGGTCTAATGCTACTGACTGACTGCTGCTGGTCTAATGCTACTGACTGACTGCTGCTGGTCTAATGCTACTGACTGACTGCTGCTGGTCTAATGCTACTGACTGACTGACTGCTGCTGGTCTAATGATACTGACTGACTGACTGCTGCTGGTCTAATGATACTGACTGACTGACTGCTGCTGGTCTAATGCTACTGACTGACTGCTGCTGGTCTAATGCTACTAACTGCTGCTGGTCTAATGCTACTGACTGACTGCTGCTGGTCTAATGCTACTGACTGACTGCTGCTGGTCTAATGCTACTGACTGACTGCTGCTGGTCTAATGCTACTGACTGACTGCTGCTGGTCTAATGCTACTGACTGACTGCTGGTCCAATGCTACTGACTGACTACTGGTCTAATGCTACTGTGTGACTGCTGGTCGAATGCTATTGACTGACTGCTGCTGGTCTAATGCTACTGACTGACTGCTGGTCTAATGCTACAGACTGACTGACTGCTGCTGGTGTAATGCTGCTGGTCTAATGCTACTAACTGCTGCTGGTCTAATACTACTGACTGCTGCTGGTCTAATACTACTGACTGCTGCTGGTCTAATGCTACTGACAGACTGCTGCTGGTCTAATGCTACTGACTGACTGACTGCTGCTGGTCTAATGCTACTAACTGCTGCTGGTCTAATGCTACTGACTGACTGCTGCTGGTCTAATGCTACTGACTGACTGCTGCTGGTCTAATGCTACTGACTGACTGCTGCTGGTCTAATGCTACTGACTGACTGCTGCTGGTCTAATGCTACTGACTGACTGCTGCTGGTCTAATGCTACTGACTGACTGCTGGTCTAATGCTACTGACTGACTGCTGGTCTAATGCTATTGACTGACTGACTGCTGGTCTAATGCTATGGGAACGACATCTTCAACACCCCCCCATCCACATCGATGGAACAGTAGTGGAGAGGGTAGCAAGTTTTAAGTTCCTCGGCATACACACCACAGACAAACTGAATTGGTCCACTCACACAGACAGCATCGTGAAGAAGGCGCAGCAGCGCCTCTTCAACCTCAGGAGGCTGAAGAAATTCGGCTTGTCACCAAAAGCACTCACAAACTTCTACAGATGCACAATCGAGAGCATCCTGGCGGGCTGTATCACCGCCTGGTATGGCAACTGCACCGCCCTCAACCGTAAGGCTCTCCAGAGGGTAGTGAGGTCTGCACAACGCATCACCGGGGGCAAACTACCTGCCCTCCAGGACACCTACACCACCCGATGCTACAGGAAGGCCATAAAGATCATCAAGGACATCAACCACCCGAGCCACTGCCTGTTCACCCCGCTGTCATCCAGAAGGCGAGGTCAGTACAGGTGCATCAAAGCTGGGACCGAGAGACTGAAAAACAGCTTCTATCTCAAGGCCATCAGACTGTTAAACAGCCACCACTAACATTGAGTGGCTACTGCCAACACACTGTCAATGCCACTGACTCTACTCCAGCCACTTTAATCATGGGAATTGATGGGAAATTATGTAAATATATCACTAGCCACTTTAAACAATGCTACCTTATATAATGTTACTTACCCTACATTATTCATCTCATATGCATACGTAGATACTGTACTCTATATCATCGACTGCATCCTTATGTAATACATGTATCACTAGCCACTTTAACTATGCCACTTGGTTTACATACTCATCTCATATGTATATACTGTACTCGATATCATCTACTGTATCTTGCCTATGCTGCTCTGTACCATAACTCATTCATATATCCTTATGTACATATTCTTTATCCCCTTACACTGCGTATAAGACAGTAGTTTTTTTTGGAATTGTTAGTTAGATTACTTGTTCGTTATTACTGCATTGTCGGAACTAGAAGCACAAGCATTTCGCTACACTCGCATTAACATCTGCTAACCATGTGTATGTGACAAATACATTTGATTTGATTTGATTTGCTACTGACTGCTGCTGGTCTAATGCTACTGACTGACTGCTGCTGGTCTAATGCTACTGACTGACTGCTGGTCTAATGCTACTGGTCTAATGCTACTGACTGACTGCTGGTCTAATGCTATTGACTGACTGCTGCTGGTCTAATGCTACTGACTGACTGCTGGTCTAATGCTACAGACTGACTGACTGCTGCTGGTGTAATGCTGCTGGTCTAATGCTACTAACTGCTGCTGGTCTAATACTACTGACTGCTGCTGGTCTAATGCTACTGACTGACTGCTGCTGGTCTAATGCTACTGACTGCTGCTGGTCTAATGCTATTGACTGACTGCTGCTGGTCTAATGCTACTGACTGACTGCTGGTCGAATGCTATTGACTGACTGCTGCTGGTCTAATGCTACTGACTGACTGCTGGTCTAATGCTACAGACTGACTGACTGCTGCTGGTGTAATGCTGCTGGTCTAATGCTACTAACTGCTGCTGGTCTAATACTACTGACTGCTGCTGGTCTAATGCTACTGACTGACTGCTGCTGGTCTAATGCTACTGACTGCTGCTGGTCTAATGCTATTGACTGACTGCTGCTGGTCTAATGCTACTAACTGACTGCTGCTGGTCTAATGCTGCTGGTCTAACGCTACTAACTGCTGCTGGTATAATGCTACTGACTGACTGCTGCTGGTCTAATGCTACGGACTGACAGCTGCTGGTCTAATGCTACTGACTGACTGCTGCTGGTATAATGCTACTGACTGCTGCTGGTCTAATACTACTGACTGCTGTTGGTCTAATGCTACTGACTGACTGCTGCTGGTCTAACGCTACTAACTGCTGCTGGTCTAATGCTACTGACTGACTGCTGCTAGTCTAATGCTACTGACTGACTGCTGCTGGTCTAATGCTACTAACTGCTGCTGGTCTAATGCTACTGACTGCTGCTGGTCTAATGCTACTAACTACTGCTGCTGGTCTAATGCTACTAACTACTGCTGCTGGTCTAATGCTACTGACTGACTGCTGCTGGTCTAATGCTACTAACTACTGCTGCTGGTCTAATGCTACTGACTGACTGCTGCTGGTCTAATGCTACTAACTGCTGCTGGTCTAATGCTACTAACTGCTGCTGGTCTAATGCTACTGACTGCTGCTGGTCTAATGCTACTAACTACTGCTGCTGGTCTAATGCTACTGACTGACTGCTGCTGGTCTAATGCTACTAACTACTGCTGCTGGTCTAATGCTACTGACTGACTGCTGCTGGTCTAATGCTACTGACTGACTGCTGCCGGTCTAATGCTACTGACTGACTGCTGCCGGTCTAATGCTACTGACTGACTGCTGGTCCAATGCTACTGACTGACTGCTGGTCCAATGCTACTGACTGACTGCTGGTGCAATGCTACTGACTGACTGCTGGTCTAATGCTACTGACTACTGCTGGTCTAATGCTACTGACTACTGCTGGTCTAATGCTACTGACTGACTGCTGGTCTAATGCTACTAACTGCTGCTGGTCTAATACTACTAACTGCTGCTGGTCTAATGCTACTGACTGACTGCTGCTGGTCTAATGCTACTGACTGACTGCTGCTGGTCTTATGCTACTGACTGCTGCTGGTCTAACGCTACTGACTGCTGCTGCTGGTCGAATGCTACTGACTGACTGCTGCTGGTCTTATGCTACTGACTGCTGCTGGTCTAATGCACCTGACTGCTGCTGGTCTAATGCTACTGACTGCTGCTGGACTAATGCTACTGACTGCTGCTGGTCTAATGCTACTGACTGCTGCTGGTCTAATGCTACTAACTGACTGCTGCTGGTCTAATGCTACTGACTGCTGCTGGTCTAATGCTACTAACTGCTGCTGGTCTAATGCTACTGACTGACTGATGCTGGTCTAATGCTACTGACTGCTGCTGGTCTAATGCTACTGACTGCTGCTGGTCTAATGCTACTAACTGACTGCTGCTGGTCTAATGCTACTGACTGACTGCTGCTGGTCTAATGCTACTAACTGACTGCTGCTGGTCTAATGCTACTGACTGACTGCTGCTGGTCTAATGCTATTGACTGACTGCTGCTGGTCTAATGCTATTGACTGACTGCTGCTGGTCTAATGCTACTGACTGCTGCTGGTCTAATGCTACTGACTGGCTGCTGGTCTAATGCTACTGACTGCTGCTGTCTAATGCTACTGACTGCTGCTGGACTATGCTACTGACTGACTGCTGGTCTAATGCTACTGACTGCTGCTGGTCTAATGCTACTGACTGCTGCTGGTCTAATGCTACTGACTGACTGCTGCTGGTCTAATGCTACTGACTGACTGCTGCTGGTCTAATGCTACTGACTGACTGCTGCTGGTCTAATGCTAACTCTGGTCTAATGCTACTGACTGCTGCTGGTCTTATGCTACTACTGACTGCTGCTGGTCTAATGCTACTGACTGACTGCTGCTGGTCTAATGCTACTGACTGACTGCTGCTGGTCTAATGCTACTGACTGCTGCTGGTCTAATGCTACTGACTGCTGCTGGTCTAATGCTACTGACTGACTGCTGCTGGTCTAATGCTACTGACTGACTGCTGCTGGTCTAATGCTACTGACTGACTGCTGCTGGTCTAATGCTACTGACTGACTGCTGCTGGTCTAATGCTACTGACTGACTGCTGCTGGTCTAATGCTATTGACTGACTGCTGCTGGTCTAATGCTATTGACTGACTGCTGCTGGTCTAATGCTATTGACTGACTGCTGCTGGTCTAATGCTACTGACTACTGCTGCTGGTCTAATGCTACTGACTGACTGCTGCTGGTCTAATGCTACTGACTGACTGCTGCTGGTCAAATGCTACTGACTGACTGCTGGTCCAATGCTACTGACTGACTGCTGGTCTAATGCTATGACTGACTGCTGGTCTAATGCTACTGACTGCTGCTCTAATGCTACTGACTGCTGCTGGTCTAATGCTACTGACTGACTGCTGGTCTAATGCTACTGACTGACTGACTGCTGGTCTAATGCTACTGACTAACTGCTGCTGGTCTAATGCTACTGACTGCTGCTGGTCTAATGCTACTGACTGCTGCTGGTCTAATGCTACTGACTGCTGCTGGTCTAATGCTACTGACTGCTGCTGGTCTAATGCTACTGACTGACTGCTGGTCTAATGCTACTAACTGACTGCTGCTGGTCTAATGCTACTACTGACTGCTGCTGGTCTAATGCTACTGACTGACTGCTGCTGGTCTAATGCTACTGACTGCTGCTGGTCTAATGCTACTGACTGACTGCTGCTGGTCTAATGCTACTGACTGACTGCTGCTGGTCTAATGCTACTGACTGACTGCTGCTGGTCTAATGCTACTGACTGACTGCTGCTGGTCTAATGCTACTGACTGCTGCTGGTCTAATGCTATTGACTGACTGCTGCTGGTCTAATGCTACTGACTGACTGCTGGTCTAATGCTACTGGTCTAATGCTACTGACTGCTGGTCTAATGCTACTGACTGACTGCTGCTGGTCTAATGCTACTGACTGACTGCTGCTGGTCTAATGCTACTGACTACTGACTGCTGGTCTAATGCTACTGACTGCTGCTGGTCTAATGCTACTGACTGCTGCTGGTCTAATGCTACTGGTCTAACTGCTGCTGGTCTAATGCTACTGACTGCTGCTGGTCTAATGCTACTGACTGACTGCTGCTGGTCTAATGCTACTAACTGCTGCTGGTCTAATGCTACTGACTGCTGCTGGTCTAATGCTACTGACTGCTGCTGGTCTAATGCTACTGACTGCTGCTGGTCTAATGCTACTGACTGCTGCTGGTCTAATGCTACTGACTGCTGCTGGTCTAATGCTACTGACTGCTGCTGGTCTAATGCTACTGACTGACTGCTGCTGGTCTAATGCTACTAACTGCTGCTGGTCTAATGCTACTACTGACTGCTGCTGGTCTAATGCTACTGACTGCTGCTGGTCTAATACTACTGACTGCTGCTGGTCTAATGCTACTGACTGACTGCTGCTGGTCTAATGCTACTGACTGCTGCTGGTCTAATGCTACTGACTGACTGCTGGTCTAATGCTACTGACTGCTGCTGGTCTAATGCTACTGACTGCTGCTGGACTAATGCTACTGACTGACTGCTGGTCTAATGCTACTGACTGCTGCTGGTCTAATGCTACTAACTGACTGCTGCTGGTCTAATGCTACTAACTGACTGCTGCTGGTCTAATGCTACTGACTGCTGCTGGTCTAATGCTACTAACTGCTGCTGGTCTAATGCTACTGACTGCTGCTGGTCTAATGCTACTGACTGCTGCTGGTCTAATGCTACTTACTGCTGCTGGTCTAATGCTACTGACTGCTGCTGGTCTAATGCTACTGCTGCTGGTCTAATGCTACTAACTGACTGCTGCTGCTGGTCTAATGCTACTAACTGCTGCTGGTCTAATGCTACTGACTGACTGCTGCTGGTCTAATGCTACTAACTGCTACTGACTGACTGATGCTGGTCTAATGCTACTGACTGCTGCTGGTCTAATGCTACTGATTGCTGCTGGTCTAATGCTACTAACTGACTGCTGCTGGTCTAATGCTACTGACTGACTGCTGCTGGTCTAATGCTACTGACTGACTGCTGCTGGTCTAATGCTACTGACTGCTACTGGTCTAATGCTACTGACTGACTGCTGCTGGTGAATTCTACTAACTGCTGCTGGTCTATGCTACTGACTGCTGCTGGTCTAATGCTACTGATTGCTGCTGGTCTAATGCTACTAACTTGACTGCTGCTGGTCTAATGCTACTGACTGACTGCCGGCCTGGGTCTAATGCTACTACTGACTGCTGCTGGTCTAATGCGACTAACTGACTGCTGATGGTCTAATGCTACTAACTGACTGCTGCTGGTCTAATGCTACTAACTGACTGCTGCTGGTCTAATGCTACTAACTGACTGCTGCTGGTCTAAATGCTACTGACTGACTGCTGCTGGTCCAATGCTACTGACTGCTGCTGGTCTAATGCTATTGACTGACTGCTGGTCTAATGCTACTGACTGACAGCTGCTGGTCTAATGCTACTGACTGACTGCTGCTGGTCTAATGCTACTGACTGACTGCTGCTGGTCTAATGCTACTGACTGACTGCTTGCTGGTCTAATGCTACTGACTGACTGCTGCTGGTCTTATGCTACTGACTGCTGCTGGTCCTAATGCTACTGACTGCTGCTGGTCTAATGCTACTGACTGCTGCTGGACTAATGCCTACTGACTGCTGCTGGACTAATGCTACTGACTGACTGCTGGTCTAATGCTACTGACTGCTGCTGGTCTAATGCTACTAACTGACTGCTGCTGGTCTAATGCTACTAACTGCTGCTGGTCTAATGCTACTGACTGACTGATGCTGGTCTAATGCTACTGACTGCTGCGTCTAATGCTACTAACTGACTGCTGCTGGCTAATGCTACTGACTGACTGCTGCTGGTCTAATGCTACTAACTGACTGCTGCTGGTCTAATGCTACTGACTGACTGCTGGCTGGTCTAATGCTATTGACTGACTGCTGCTGGTCTCAATGCTATTGACTGACTGCTGCTGGTTCTAATGCTATTGACTGACTGCTGCTGGTCTAATGCTATTGACTGACTCTGCTGGTCTAATGCTACTGACTGACTGCTGCTGGTCAAATCTACTGACTGACTGCTGTCCAATGCTACTGACTGACTGCCGGTCCAATGCTAATGACTGACTGCTGGTCTAATGCTACTGGTCTAATGCTACTGACTACTGCTGGTCTAATGCTACTGACTGACTGCTGGTCTAATGCTACCTGACTGACTGACTGCTGGTCTAATGCACTGACTAACTGACTGCTGTCTAATGCTACTGACTGCTGCTGGTCTAATGCTACTGACTGCTGCTGGTCTAATGCTACTGACTGAATGCTGGTCTAATGCTACTGACTGCTGCTGGACTAATGCTACTGACTGACTGCTGGGTCTAATGCTACTGACTGCTGCTGGTCTAATGCTACTAAACTGACTGCTGCTGGTCTAATGCTACTAACTGCTGCTGGTCTAATACTACGTGACTGCTGCTGGTCTAATGCTACTGACTGCTGCTGGTCTAATGCTACTAACTGACTGCTGCTGGTCTAATGCTACTGACTGACTGCTGCTGGTCTAATGCTACTAACTGACTGCTGCTGGTCTAATGCTACTGACTGACTGCTGCTGGTCTAATGCTATTGACTGACTGCTGCTGGTCTAATGCTATTGACTGACTGCTGCTGGTCTAATGCTATTGACTGACTGCTGCTGTCTAATGCTACTAACTACTGCTGCTGGTCTAATGCTACTGACTGACTGCTGCTGGTCTAATGCTACTGACTGACTGCTGCTGGTCAAATGCTACTGACTGACTGCTGGTCCAATGCTACTGACTGACTGCTGGTCCAATGCTAATGACTGACTGCTGGTCTAATGCACTGGTCTAATGCTACTGACTACTGCTGGTCTAATGCTACTGACTGACTGCTGGTCTAATGCTACTGACTGACTGACTGCTGGTCTAATGCTACTGACTAACTGACTGCTGGTCTAATGCTACTGACTGCTGCTGGTCTAATGCTACTGACTGCTGCTGGTCTAATGCTACTGACTGAATGCTGGTCTAATGCTACTGACTGCTGCTGGACTAATGCTACTGACTGACTGCTGGTCTAATGCTACTAACTGACTGCTGCTGGTCTAATGCTACTAACTGACTGCTGCTGGTCTAATGCTACTAACTGCTGCTGGTCTAATACTACTGACTGCTGCTGGTCTAATGCTACTGACTGACTGCTGCTGGTCTAATGCTACTGACTGACTGCTGCTGGTCTAATGCTACTGACTGCTGCTGGTCTAATGCTACTGACTGCTGCTGGTCTAATGCTACTGACTGACTGCTGGTCTAATGCTACTAACTGACTGCTGCTGGTCTAATGCTACTGACTGCTGCTGGACTAATGCTACTGACTGACTGCTGGTCTAATGCTACTGACTGCTGCTGGTCTAATGCTACTAACTGACTGCTGCTGGTCTAATGCTACTAACTGACTGCTGCTGGTCTAATGCTACAGACTGCTGCTGGTCTAATGCTACTAACTGCTGCTGGTCTAATTCTACTGACTGCTGCTGGTCTAATGCTACTGACTGCTGCTGGTCTAATGCTACTTACTGCTGCTGGTCTAATGCTACTGACTGCTGCTGGTCTAATGCTAACGACTGCTGCTGGTCTAATGCTACTAACTGACTGCTGCTGCTGGTCTAATGCTACTAACTGCTGCTGGTCTAATGCTACTGACTGACTGCTGCTGGTCTAATGCTACTAACTGCTACTGACTGACTGATGCTGGTCTAATGCTACTGACTGCTGCTGGTCTAATGCTACTGATTGCTGCTGGTCTAATGCTACTAACTGACTGCTGCTGGTCTAATGCTACTGACTGACTGCTGCTGGTCTAATGCTACTGACTGACTGCTGCTGGTCTAATGCTACTGACTGCTACTGGTCTAATGCTACTGACTGACTGCTGCTGGTCGAATTCTACTAACTGCTGCTGGTCTAATGCTACTGACTGCTGCTGGTCTAATGCTACTGATTGCTGCTGGTCTAATGCTACTAACTGACTGCTGCTGGTCTAATGCTACTGACTGACTGCTGCTGGTCTAATGCTACTAACTGACTGCTGCTGGTCTAATGCTACTAACTGACTGCTGCTGGTCTAATGCTACTAACTGACTGCTGCTGGTCTAATGCTACTAACTGACTGCTGCTGGTCCAATGCTACTAACTGACTGCTGCTGGTCTAATGCTACTGACTGACTGCTGCTGGTCCAATGCTACTGACTGCTGCTGGTCTAATGCTATTGACTGACTGCTGCTGGTCTAATGCTACTGACTGACAGCTGCTGGTCTAATGCTACTGACTGACTGCTGCTGGTCTAATGCTACTGACTGACTGCTGCTGGTCTAATGCTACTGACTGACTGCTGCTGGTCTAATGCTACTGACTGACTGCTGCTGGTCTAATGCTATTGACTGACTGCTGCTGGTCTAATGCTATTGACTGACTGCTGCTGGTCTAATGCTATTGACTGACTGCTGCTGGTCTAATGCTACTAACTACTGCTGCTGGTCTAATGCTACTGACTGACTGCTGCTGGTCTAATGCTACTGACTGACTGCTGGTCCAATGCTACTGACTGACTGCTGGTCCAATGCTACTGACTGACTGCTGGTCTAATGCTACTGGTCTAATGCTACTGACTACTGCTGGTCTAATGCTACTGACTGACTGCTGGTCTAATGCTACTGACTGCTGCTGGTCTAATGCTACTGACTGACTGCTGGTCTAATGCTACTGACTGACTGCTGGTCTAATGCTACTGACTGACTGCTGGTCTAATGCTACTGACTGCTGCTGGTCTAATGCTACTGACTGCTGCTGGTCTAATGCTACTGACTGACTGCTGGTCTAATGCTACTGACTGCTGCTGGACTAATGCTACTGACTGACTGCTGGTCTAATGCTACTGACTGCTGCTGGTCTAATGCTACTAACTGACTGCTGCTGGTCTAATGCTACTAACTGCTGCTGGTCTAATGCTACTGACTGACTGCTGCTGGTATAATGCTACTGACTACTGCTGGTCTAATACTACTGACTGCTGTTGGTCTAATGCTACTGACTGACTGCTGCTGGTCTAACGCTACTAACTGCTGCTGGTCTAATGCTACTGACTGACTGCTGCTGGTCTAATGATACTGACTGACTGCTGCTAGTCTAATGCTACTGACTGACTGCTGCTGGTCTAATGCTACTAACTGCTGCTGGTCTAATGCTACTAACTGCTGCTGGTCTAATGCTACTGAC
Organism: Oncorhynchus kisutch; assembly: GCF_002021735.2. Taxonomy (NCBI): domain Eukaryota; kingdom Metazoa; phylum Chordata; class Actinopteri; order Salmoniformes; family Salmonidae; genus Oncorhynchus; species Oncorhynchus kisutch. Next base: position 78,711,402 of record NC_034178.2, read on the forward strand.
TGCTGCTGGTCTAATGCTACTAACTACTGCTGCTGGTCTAATGCTACTGACTGACTGCTGCTGGTCTAATGCTACTAACTACTGCTGCTGGTCTAATGCTACTGACTGACTGCTGCTGGTCTAATGCTACTAACTGCTGCTGGTCTAATGCTACTAACTGCTGCTGGTCTAATGCTACTGACTGCTGCTGGTCTAATGCTACTAACTACTGCTGGTGGTCTAATGCTACTGACTGACTGCTGCTGGTCTAATGCTACTAACTACTGCTGCCGGTCTAATGCTACTGACTGACTGCTGCCGGTCTAATGCTACTGACTGACTGCTGCCGGTCTAAAGCTACTGACTGACTGCTGGTCCAATGCTACTGACTGACTGCTGGTCCAATGCTACTGACTGACTGCTGGTCCAATGCTACTGACTGACTGCTGGTCTAATGCTACTGACTACTGCTGGTCTAATGCTACTGACTACTGCTGGTCTAATGCTACTGACTGACTGCTGGTCTAATGCTACTAACTGCTGCTGGTCTAATACTACTAACTGCTGCTGGTCTAATGCTACTGACTGACTGCTGCTGGTCTAATGCTACTGACTGACTGCTGCTGGTCTTATGCTACTGACTGCTGCTGGTCTAACGCTACTGACTGCTGCTGCTGGTCTTATGCTACTGACTGCTGCTGGTCTAATGCTACTGACTGCTGCTGGACTAATGCTACTGACTGACTGCTGGTCTAATGCTACTGACTGCTGCTGGTCTAATGCTACTAACTGACTGCTGCTGGTCTAATGCTACTAACTGCTGCTGGTCTAATGCTACTGACTGACTGATGCTGGTCTAATGCTACTGACTGCTGCTGGTCTAATGCTACTAACTGCTGCTGGTCTAATGCTACTGACTGACTGATGCTGGTCTAATGCTACTGACTGCTGCTGGTCTAATGCTACTAACTGACTGCTGCTGGTCTAATGCTACTGACTGACTGCTGCTGGTCTAATGCTACTGACTGACTGCTGCTGGTCTAATGCTACTGACTGACTGCTGCTGGTCTAATGCTATTGACTGACTGCTGCTGGTCTAATGCTATTGACTGACTGCTGCTGGTCTAATGCTACTGACTGCTGCTGGTCTAATGCTACTGACTGACTGCTGGTCTAATGCTACTGACTGCTGCTGGTCTAATGCTACTGACTGCTGCTGGACTAATGCTACTGACTGACTGCTGGTCTAATGCTACTGACTGCTGCTGGTCTAATGCTACTAACTGACTGCTGCTGGTCTAATGCTACTAACTGCTGCTGGTCTAATACTACTGACTGCTGCTGGTCTAATGCTACTGACTGCTGCTGGTCTTATGCTACTGACTGCTGCTGGTCTAACGCTACTGACTGCTGCTGCTGGTCTAATGCTACTGACTGACTGCTGCTGGTCTTATGCTACTGACTGCTGCTGGTCTAATGCTACTGACTGCTGCTGGTCTAATGCTACTGACTGCTGCTGGACTAATGCTACTGACTGCTGTTGGACTAATGCTACTGACTGACTGCTGGTCTAATGCTACTGACTGCTGCTGGTCTAATGCTACTAACTGACTGCTGCTGGTCTAATGCTACTAACTGCTGCTGGTCTAATGCTACTGACTGACTGATGCTGGTCTAATGCTACTAACTGCTGCTGGTCTAATGCTACTAACTGACTGCTGCTGGTCTAATGCTACTGACTGACTGCTGCTGGTCTAATGCTACTAACTGACTGCTGCTGGTCTAATGCTACTGACTGACTGCTGCTGGTCTAATGCTATTGACTGACTGCTGCTGGTCTAATGCTACTAACTACTGCTGCTGGTCTAATGCTACTGACTGACTGCTGCTGGTCTAATGCTACTGACTGACTGCTGCTGGTCTAATGCTACTGACTGACTGCTGCTGGTCTAATGCTACTGACTGACTGCCGGTCTAATGCTACTGACTGACTGCCGGTCCAATGCTACTGACTGACTGCCGGTCCAATGCTACTGACTGACTGCTGGTCTAATGCTACTGGTCTAATGCTACTGACTACTGCTGGTCTAATGCTACTGACTGACTGACTGCTGGTCTAATGCTACTGACTAACTGACTGCTGGTCTAATGCTACTGACTGCTGCTGGTCTAATGCTACTGACTGCTGCTGGTCTAATGCTACTGACTGACTGCTGGTCTAATGCTACAGACTGCTGCTGGTCTAATGCTACTGACTGCTGCTGGACTAATGCTACTGACTGACTGCTGGTCTAATGCTACTGACTGCTGCTGGTCTAATGCTACTAACTGACTGCTGCTGGTCTAATGCTACTAACTGCTGCTGGTCTAATGCTACTGACTGACTGCTGCTGGTCTAATGCTACTGACTGCTGCTGGTCTAATGCTACTGACTGACTGCTGGTCTAATGCTACTGACTGCTGCTGGTCTAATGCTACTGACTGCTGCTGGACTAATGCTACTGACTGACTGCTGGTCTAATGCTACTGACTGCTGCTGGTCTAATGCTACTAACTGACTGCTGCTGGTCTAATGCTACTAACTGACTGCTGCTGGTCTAATGCTACTGACTGCTGCTGGTCTAATGCTACTAACTGACTGCTGCTGGTCTAATGCTACTGACTGCTGCTGGTCTAATGCTACTGACTGCTGCTGGTCTAATGCTACTTACTGCTGCTGGTCTAATGCTACTGACTGCTGCTGGTCTAATGCTACTGACTGCTGCTGGTCTAATGCTACTAACTGACTGCTGCTGCTGGTCTAATGCTACTAACTGCTGCTGGTCTAATGCTACTGACTGACTGCTGCTGGTCTAATGCTACTAACTGCTACTGACTGACTGATGCTGGTCTAATGCTACTGACTGCTGCTGGTCTAATGCTACTGATTGCTGCTGGTCTAATGCTACTAACTGACTGCTGCTGGTCTAATGCTACTGACTGACTGCTGCTGGTCTAATGCTACTGACTGCTACTGGTCTAATGCTACTGACTGACTGCTGCTGGTCGAATTCTACTAACTGCTGCTGGTCTAATGCTACTGACTGCTGCTGGTCTAATGCTACTGATTGCTGCTGGTCTAATGCTACTAACTGACTGCTGCTGGTCTAATGCTACTGACTGACTGCTGCTGGTCTAATGCTACTGACTGACTGCTGCTGGTCTAATGCTACTAACTGACTGCTGCTGGTCTAATGCTACTAACTGACTGCTGCTGGTCTAATGCTACTAACTGACTGCTGCTGGTCTAATGCTACTAACTGACTGCTGCTGGTCTAATGCTACTGACTGACTGCTGCTGGTCTAATGCTACTGACTGACTGCTGCTGGTCCAATGCTACTGACTGCTGCTGGTCTAATGCTATTGACTGACTGCTGCTGGTCTAATGCTACTGACTGACTGCTGCTGGTCTAATGCTACTGACTGACTGCTGCTGGTCTAATGCTACTGACTGACTGCTGCTGGTCTAATGCTACTGACTGACTGCTGCTGGTCTAATGCTACTGACTGACTGCTGCTGGTCTTATGCTACTGACTGCTGCTGGTCTAATGCTACTGACTGCTGCTGGTCTAATGCTACTGACTGCTGCTGGTCTAATGCTACTGACTGCTGCTGGACTAATGCTACTGACTGCTGCTGGACTAATGCTACTGACTGACTGCTGGTCTATTGCTACTGACTGCTGCTGGTCTAATGCTACTAACTGACTGCTGCTGGTCTAATGCTACTAACTGCTGCTGGTCTAATGCTACTGACTGACTGATGCTGGTCTAATGCTACTGACTGCTGCTGGTCTAATGCTACTAACTGACTGCTGCTGGTCTAATGCTACTGACTGACTGCTGCTGGTCTAATGCTACTAACTGACTGCTGCTGGTCTAATGCTACTGACTGACTGCTGCTGGTCTAATGCTATTGACTGACTGCTGCTGGTCTAATGCTATTGACTGACTGCTGCTGGTCTAATGCTATTGACTGACTGCTGCTGGTCTAATGCTACTAACTACTGCTGCTGGTCTAATGCTACTGACTGACTGCTGCTGGTCTAATGCTACTGACTGACTGCTGCTGGTCTAATGCTACTGACTGACTGCTGCTGGTCGAATTCTACTAACTGCTGCTGGTCTAATGCTACTGACTGCTGCTGGTCTAATGCTACTGATTGCTGCTGGTCTAATGCTACTAACTGACTGCTGCTGGTCTAATGCTACTGACTGACTGCTGCTGGTCTAATGCTACTGACTGACTGCTGCTGGTCTAATGCTACTAACTGACTGCTGCTGGTCTAATGCTACTAACTGACTGCTGCTGGTCTAATGCTACTAACTGACTGCTGCTGGTCTAATGCTACTAACTGACTGCTGCTGGTCTAATGCTACTAACTGACTGCTGCTGGTCTAATGCTACTGACTGACTGCTGCTGGTCCAATGCTACTGACTGCTGCTGGTCTAATGCTATTGACTGACTGCTGCTGGTCTAATGCTACTGACTGACTGCTGCTGGTCTAATGCTACTGACTGACTGCTGCTGGTCTAATGCTACTGACTGACTGCTGCTGGTCTAATGCTACTGACTGACTGCTGCTGGTCTAATGCTACTGACTGACTGCTGCTGGTCTTATGCTACTGACTGCTGCTGGTCTAATGCTACTGACTGCTGCTGGTCTAATGCTACTGACTGCTGCTGGTCTAATGCTACTGACTGCTGCTGGACTAATGCTACTGACTGCTGCTGGACTAATGCTACTGACTGACTGCTGGTCTATTGCTACTGACTGCTGCTGGTCTAATGCTACTAACTGACTGCTGCTGGTCTAATGCTACTAACTGCTGCTGGTCTAATGCTACTGACTGACTGATGCTGGTCTAATGCTACTGACTGCTGCTGGTCTAATGCTACTAACTGACTGCTGCTGGTCTAATGCTACTGACTGACTGCTGCTGGTCTAATGCTACTAACTGACTGCTGCTGGTCTAATGCTACTGACTGACTGCTGCTGGTCTAATGCTATTGACTGACTGCTGCTGGTCTAATGCTATTGACTGACTGCTGCTGGTCTAATGCTATTGACTGACTGCTGCTGGTCTAATGCTACTAACTACTGCTGCTGGTCTAATGCTACTGACTGACTGCTGCTGGTCTAATGCTACTGACTGACTGCTGCTGGTCTAATGCTACTGACTGACTGCTGGTCCAATGCTACTGACTGACTGCCGGTCCAATGCTACTGACTGACTGCTGGTCTAATGCTACTGGTCTAATGCTACTGACTACTGCTGGTCTAATGCTACTGACTGACTGCTGGTCTAATGCTACTGACTGACTGACTGCTGGTCTAATGCTACTGACTAACTGACTGCTGTCTAATGCTACTGACTGCTGCTGGTCTAATGCTACTGACTGCTGCTGGTCTAATGCTATTGACTGCTGCTGGTCTAATGCTACTAACTGACTGCTGCTGGTCTAATGCTACTAACTGCTGCTGGTCTAATACTACTGACTGCTGCTGGTCTAATGCTACTGACTGACTGCTGCTGGTCTAATGCTACTGACTGCTGCTGGTCTAATGCTACTGACTGACTGCTGGTCTAATGCTACTGACTGCTGCTGGTCTAATGCTACTGACTGCTGCTGGACTAATGCTACTGACTGACTGCTGGTCTAATGCTACTGACTGACTGCTGGTCTAATGCTACTAACTGACTGCTGCTGGTCTAATGCTACTAACTGCTGCTGGTCTAATACTACTGACTGCTGCTGGTCTAATGCTACTGACTGACTGCTGCTGGTCTAATGCTACTGACTGCTGCTGGTCTAATGCTACTGACTGACTGCTGGTCTAATGCTACTGACTGCTGCTGGTCTAATGCTACTGACTGCTGCTGGACTAATGCTACTGACTGACTGCTGGTCTAATGCTACTGACTGCTGCTGGTCTAATGCTACTAACTGACTGCTGCTGGTCTAATGCTACTAACTGACTGCTGCTGGTCTAATGCTACTGACTGCTGCTGGTCTAATGCTACTAACTGCTGCTGGTCTAATGCTACTGACTGCTGCTGGTCTAATGCTACTGACTGCTGCTGGTCTAATGCTACTTACTGCTGCTGGTCTAATGCTACTGACTGCTGCTGGTCTAATGCTACTGACTGCTGCTGGTCTAATGCTACTAACTGACTGCTGCTGCTGGTCTAATGCTACTAACTGCTGCTGGTCTAATGCTACTGACTGACTGCTGCTGGTCTAATGCTACTAACTGCTACTGACTGACTGATGCTGGTCTAATGCTACTGACTGCTGCTGGTCTAATGCTACTGATTGCTGCTGGTCTAATGCTACTAACTGACTGCTGCTGGTCTAATGCTACTGACTGACTGCTGCTGGTCTAATGCTACTGACTGACTGCTGCTGGTCTAATGCTACTGACTGCTACTGGTCTAATGCTACTGACTGACTGCTGCTGGTCGAATTCTACTAACTGCTGCTGGTCTAATGCTACTGACTGCTGCTGGTCTAATGCTACTGATTGCTGCTGGTCTAATGCTACTAACTGACTGCTGCTGGTCTAATGCTACTGACTGACTGCTGCTGGTCTAATGCTACTAACTGACTGCTGCTGGTCTAATGCTACTAACTGACTGCTGATGGTCTAATGCTACTAACTGACTGCTGCTGGTCTAATGCTACTAACTGACTGCTGCTGGTCTAATGCTACTAACTGACTGCTGCTGGTCTAATGCTACTGACTGACTGCTGCTGGTCCAATGCTACTGACTGCTGCTGGTCTAATGCTATTGACTGACTGCTGCTGGTCTAATGCTACTGACTGACAGCTGCTGGTCTAATGCTACTGACTGACTGCTGCTGGTCTAATGCTACTGACTGACTGCTGCTGGTCTAATGCTACTGACTGACTGCTGCTGGTCTAATGCTACTGACTGACTGCTGCTGGTCTTATGCTACTGACTGCTGCTGGTCTAATGCTACTGACTGCTGCTGGTCTAATGCTACTGACTGCTGCTGGACTAATGCTACTGACTGCTGCTGGACTAATGCTACTGACTGACTGCTGGTCTAATGCTACTGACTGCTGCTGGTCTAATGCTACTAACTGACTGCTGCTGGTCTAATGCTACTAACTGCTGCTGGTCTAATGCTACTGACTGACTGATGCTGGTCTAATGCTACTGACTGCTGCTGGTCTAATGCTACTAACTGACTGCTGCTGGTCTAATGCTACTGACTGACTGCTGCTGGTCTAATGCTACTAACTGACTGCTGCTGGTCTAATGCTACTGACTGACTGCTGCTGGTCTAATGCTATTGACTGACTGCTGCTGGTCTAATGCTATTGACTGACTGCTGCTGGTCTAATGCTATTGACTGACTGCTGCTGGTCTAATGCTATTGACTGACTGCTGCTGGTCTAATGCTACTGACTGACTGCTGCTGGTCTAATGCTACTGACTGACTGCTGCTGGTCTAATGCTACTGACTGACTGCTGGTCCAATGCTACTGACTGACTGCCGGTCCAATGCTACTGACTGACTGCTGGTCTAATGCTACTGGTCTAATGCTACTGACTACTGCTGGTCTAATGCTACTGACTGACTGCTGGTCTAATGCTACTGACTGACTGACTGCTGGTCTAATGCTACTGACTAACTGACTGCTGGTCTAATGCTACTGACTGCTGCTGGTCTAATGCTACTGACTGCTGCTGGTCTAATGCTATTGACTGCTGCTGGTCTAATGCTACTAACTGACTGCTGCTGGTCTAATGCTACTAACTGCTGCTGGTCTAATACTACTGACTGCTGCTGGTCTAATGCTACTGACTGACTGCTGCTGGTCTAATGCTACTGACTGCTGCTGGTCTAATGCTACTGACTGACTGCTGGTCTAATGCTACTGACTGCTGCTGGTCTAATGCTACTGACTGCTGCTGGACTAATGCTACTGACTGACTGCTGGTCTAATGCTACTGACTGCTGCTGGTCTAATGCTACTAACTGACTGCTGCTGGTCTAATGCTACTAACTGCTGCTGGTCTAATACTACTGACTGCTGCTGGTCTAATGCTACTGACTGACTGCTGCTGGTCTAATGCTACTGACTGCTGCTGGTCTAATGCTACTGACTGACTGCTGGTCTAATGCTACTGACTGCTGCTGGTCTAATGCTACTGACTGCTGCTGGACTAATGCTACTGACTGACTGCTGGTCTAATGCTACTGACTGACTGCTGGTCTAATGCTACTGACTGCTGCTGGTCTAATGCTACTAACTGACTGCTGCTGGTCTAATGCTACTAACTGACTGCTGCTGGTCTAATGCTACTGACTGCTGCTGGTCTAATGCTACTAACTGCTGCTGGTCTAATGCTACTGACTGCTGCTGGTCTAATGCTACTGACTGCTGCTGGTCTAATGCTACTTACTGCTGCTGGTCTAATGCTACTGACTGCTGCTGGTCTAATGCTACTGACTGCTGCTGGTCTAATGCTACTAACTGACTGCTGCTGCTGGTCTAATGCTACTAACTGCTGCTGGTCTAATGCTACTGACTGACTGCTGCTGGTCTAATGCTACTAACTGCTACTGACTGACTGATGCTGGTCTAATGCTACTGACTGCTGCTGGTCTAATGCTACTGATTGCTGCTGGTCTAATGCTACTAACTGACTGCTGCTGGTCTAATGCTACTGACTGACTGCTGCTGGTCTAATGCTACTGACTGACTGCTGCTGGTCTAATGCTACTGACTGACTGCTGCTGGTCTAATGCTACTGACTGCTACTGGTCTAATGCTACTGACTGACTGCTGCTGGTCGAATTCTACTAACTGCTGCTGGTCTAATGCTACTGACTGCTGCTGGTCTAATGCTACTGATTGCTGCTGGTCTAATGCTACTAACTGACTGCTGCTGGTCTAATGCTACTGACTGACTGCTGCTGGTCTAATGCTACTAACTGACTGCTGCTGGTCTAATGCTACTAACTGACTGCTGCTGGTCTAATGCTACTAACTGACTGCTGATGGTCTAATGCTACTAACTGACTGCTGCTGGTCTAATGCTACTAACTGACTGCTGCTGGTCTAATGCTACTAACTGACTGCTGCTGGTCTAATGCTACTGACTGACTGCTGCTGGTCCAATGCTACTGACTGCTGCTGGTCTAATGCTATTGACTGACTGCTGCTGGTCTAATGCTACTGACTGACAGCTGCTGGTCTAATGCTACAGACTGACTGCTGCTGGTCTAATGCTACTGACTGACTGCTGCTGGTCTAATGCTACTGACTGACTGCTGCTGGTCTAATGCTACTGACTGACTGCTGCTGGTCTTATGCTACTGACTGCTGCTGGTCTAATGCTACTGACTGCTGCTGGTCTAATGCTACTGACTGCTGCTGGACTAATGCTACTGACTGCTGCTGGACTAATGCTACTGACTGCTGCTGGTCTAATGCTACTAACTGACTGCTGCTGGTCTAATGCTACTAACTGCTGCTGGTCTAATGCTACTGACTGACTGATGCTGGTCTAATGCTACTGACTGCTGCTGGTCTAATGCTACTAACTGACTGCTGCTGGTCTAATGCTACTGACTGACTGCTGCTGGTCTAATGCTACTAACTGACTGCTGCTGGTCTAATGCTACTAACTACTGCTGCTGGTCTAATGCTACTGACTGACTGCTGCTGGTCTAATGCTACTGACTGACTGCTGCTGGTCTAATGCTACTGACTGACTGCTGGTCCAATGCTACTGACTGACTGCCGGTCCAATGCTACTGACTGACTGCTGGTCTAATGCTACTGGTCTAATGCTACTGACTACTGCTGGTCTAATGCTACTGACTGACTGCTGGTCTAATGCTACTGACTGACTGACTGCTGGTCTAATGCTACTGACTAACTGACTGCTGGTCTAATGCTACTGACTGCTGCTGGTCTAATGCTACTGACTGCTGCTGGTCTAATGCTATTGACTGCTGCTGGTCTAATGCTACTAACTGACTGCTGCTGGTCTAATGCTACTAACTGCTGCTGGTCTAATACTACTGACTGCTGCTGGTCTAATGCTACTGACTGACTGCTGCTGGTCTAATGCTACTGACTGCTGCTGGTCTAATGCTACTGACTGACTGCTGGTCTAATGCTACTGACTGCTGCTGGTCTAATGCTACTGACTGCTGCTGGACTAATGCTACTGACTGACTGCTGGTCTAATGCTACTGACTGCTGCTGGTCTAATGCTACTAACTGACTGCTGCTGGTCTAATGCTACTAACTGCTGCTGGTCTAATACTACTGACTGCTGCTGGTCTAATGCTACTGACTGACTGCTGCTGGTCTAATGCTACTGACTGCTGCTGGTCTAATGCTACTGACTGACTGCTGGTCTAATGCTACTGACTGCTGCTGGTCTAATGCTACTGACTGCTGCTGGACTAATGCTACTGACTGACTGCTGGTCTAATGCTACTGACTGCTGCTGGTCTAATGCTACTAACTGACTGCTGCTGGTCTAATGCTACTAACTGACTGCTGCTGGTCTAATGCTACTGACTGCTGCTGGTCTAATGCTACTAACTGCTGCTGGTCTAATGCTACTGACTGCTGCTGGTCTAATGCTACTGACTGCTGCTGGTCTAATGCTACTTACTGCTGCTGGTCTAATGCTACTGACTGCTGCTGGTCTAATGCTACTGACTGCTGCTGGTCTAATGCTACTAACTGCTGCTGGTGCTGGTCTAATGCTACTAACTGCTGCTGGTCTAATGCTACTGACTGACTGCTGCTGGTCTAATGCTAATAACTGCTACTGACTGACTGATGCTGGTCTAATGCTACTGACTGCTGCTGGTCTAATGCTACTGATTGCTGCTGGTCTAATGCTACTAACTGACTGCTGCTGGTCTAATGCTACTGACTGACTGCTGCTGGTCTAATGCTACTGACTGACTGCTGCTGGTCTAATGCTACTGACTGCTACTGGTCTAATGCTACTGACTGACTGCTGCTGGTCGAATTCTACTAACTGACTGCTGCTGGTCGAATTCTACTAACTGCTGCTGGTCTAATGCTACTGACTGCTGCTGGTCTAATGCTACTGATTGCTGCTGGTCTAATGCTACTAACTGACTGCTGCTGGTCTAATGCTACTGACTGACTGCTGCTGGTCTAATGCTACTAACTGACTGCTGCTGGTCTAATGCTACTAACTGACTGCTGCTGGTCTAATGCTACTAACTGACTGCTGCTGGTCTAATGCTACTAACTGACTGCTGCTGGTCTAATGCTACTAACTGACTGCTGCTGGTCTAATGCTACTGACTGACTGCTGCTGGTCCAATGCTACTGACTGCTGCTGGTCTAATGCTATTGACTGACTGCTGCTGGTCAAATGCTACTGACTGACAGCTGCTGGTCTAATGCTACTGACTGACTGCTGCTGGTCTAATGCTACTGACTGACTGCTGCTGGTCTAATGCTACTGACTGACTGCTGCTGGTCTAATGCTACTGACTGACTGCTGCTGGTCTAATGCTATTGACTGACTGCTGCTGGTCTAATGCTATTGACTGACTGCTGCTGGTCTAATGCTATTGACTGACTGCTGCTGGTCTAATGCTACTAACTACTGCTGCTGGTCTAATGCTACTGACTGACTGCTGCTGGTCTAATGCTACTGACTGACTGCTGGTCCAATGCTACTGACTGACTGCTGGTCCAATGCTACTGACTGACTGCTGGTCTAATGCTACTGGTCTAATGCTACTGACTACTGCTGGTCTAATGCTACTGACTGACTGCTGGTCTAATGCTACTGACTGCTGCTGGTCTAATGCTACTGACTGACTGCTGGTCTAATGCTACTGACTGCTGCTGGACTAATGCTACTGACTGACTGCTGGTCTAATGCTACTGACTGCTGCTGGTCTAATGCTACTAACTGACTGCTGCTGGTCTAATGCTACTAACTGCTGCTGGTCTAATACTACTGACTGCTGCTGGTCTAATGCTACTGACTGACTGCTGCTGGTCTAATGCTACTGACTGACTGCTGCTGGTCTAATGCTACTGACTGCTGCTGGTCTAATGCTACTGACTGACTGCTGGTCTAATGCTACTGACTGCTGCTGGTCTAATGCTACTGACTACTGCTGGTCTAATGCTACTGACTGACTGCTGGTCTAATGCTATTGACTGACTGACTGCTGCTGGTGTAATACTGCTGGTCTAATGCTACTAACTGCTGCTGGTCTAATACTACTGACTGGCTGCTGCTGGTCTAATGCAATTGACTGGCTGCTGCTGGTCTAATGCTACTGACTGACTGCTGCTGGTCTAATGCTACTGACTGACTGCTGCTGGTCTAATGATACTGACTGCTGCTGGTCTAATGATACTGACTGACTGCTGCTGACCTAATGCTACTGACTGACTGCTGGTCTAATGCTACTGACTGCTGCTGGTCTAATGCTACTGACTGCTGCTGGACTAATGCTACTGACTGACTGCTGGTCTAATGCTACTGACTGCTGCTGGTCTAATGCTACTGACTGCTGCTGGTCTAATGCTACTGACTGCTGCTGGTCTAATGCTACTGACTGCTGCTGGTCTAATGCTACTAACTGAATGCTGCTGGTCTAATGCTACTGACTGACTGCTGCTGGTCTAATGCTACTGACTGACTGCTGCTGGTCTAATGCTACTAACTGCTGCTGGTCTAATGCTACTGACTGACTGCTGCTGGTCTAATGCTACTAACTACTGCTGCTGGTCTAATGCTACTGACTGACTGCTGCTGGTCTAATGATACTAACTACTGCTGCTGGTCTTATGCTACTGACTGACTGCTGCTGGTCTAATGCTACTGACTGACTGCTACTGGTCTAATGCTACTGACTGATTGCTGCTGGTCGAATGCTACTGACTGACTGCTGCTGGTCTAATGCTATTGACTGACTGCTGCTGGTCTAATGCTACTGACTGACTGCTGCTGGTCTAATGCTACTGACTGATTGCTGCTGGTCGAATGCTACTGACTGACTGCTGCTGTTCTAATGCTACTAACTGACTGCTGCTGGTCTAATGCTACTGACTGACTGCTACTGGTCTAATGCTACTGACTGATAGCTGCTGGTCTAATGCTACTGACTGACTGACTGCTGGTCTAATGCTACTGACTGACTGCTGCTGGTCTAATGCTACTGACTGACTGACTGCTGCTGGTCTAATGCTATTGACTGACTGCTGCTGGTCTAATGCTACTGACTGACTGCTGCTGGTCTAATGCTACTGACTGATTGCTGCTGGTCGAATGCTACTGACTGACTGCTGCTGTTCTAATGCTACTAACTGACTGCTGCTGGTCTAATGCTACTGACTGACTGCTACTGGTCTAATGCTACTGACTGATAGCTGCTGGTCTAATGCTACTGACTGACTGACTGCTGGTCTAATGCTACTGACTGACTGCTGCTGGTCTAATGCTACTGACTGACTGACTGCTGCTGGTCTAATGCTACTGACTGACAGCTGCTGGTCTAATGCTACTAACTGACTGCTGCTGGTCTAATGCTACTGACTGACTGCTGCTGGTCCAATGCTACTGACTGCTGCTGGTCTAATGCTATTGACTGACTGCTGCTGGTCTAATGCTACTGACTGACAGCTGCTGGTCTAATGCTACTGACTGACTGCTGCTGGTCTAATGCTACTGACTGACTGCTGCTGGTCTAATGCTACTGACTGACTGCTGCTGGTCTAATGCTACTGACTGACTGCTGCTGGTCTAATGCTATTGACTGACTGCTGCTGGTCTAATGCTATTGACTGACTGCTGCTGGTCTAATGCTATTGACTGACTGCTGCTGGTCTAATGCTATTGACTGACTGCTGCTGGTCTAATGCTACTAACTACTGCTGCTGGTCTAATGCTACTGACTGACTGCTGCTGGTCTAATGCTACTGACTGACTGCTGGTCCAATGCTACTGACTGACTGCTGGTCCAATGCTACTGACTGACTGCTGGTCTAATGCTACTGGTCTAATGCTACTGACTACTGCTGGTCTAATGCTACTGACTGACTGCTGGTCTAATGCTACTGACTGCTGCTGGTCTAATGCTACTGACTGACTGCTGGTCTAATGCTACTGACTGCTGCTGGACTAATGCTACTGACTGACTGCTGGTCTAATGCTACTGACTGCTGCTGGTCTAATGCTACTAACTGACTGCTGCTGGTCTAATGCTACTAACTGCTGCTGGTCTAATACTACTGACTGCTGCTGGTCTAATGCTACTGACTGACTGCTGCTGGTCTAATGCTACTGACTGACTGCTGCTGGTCTAATGCTACTGACTGCTGCTGGTCTAATGCTACTGACTGACTGCTGGTCTAATGCTACTGACTGCTGCTGGTCTAATGCTACTGACTACTGCTGGTCTAATGCTACTGACTGACTGCTGGTCTAATGCTATTGACTGACTGACTGCTGCTGGTGTAATACTGCTGGTCTAATGCTACTAACTGCTGCTGGTCTAATACTACTGACTGGCTGCTGCTGGTCTAATGCAATTGACTGGCTGCTGCTGGTCTAATGCTACTGACTGACTGCTGCTGGTCTAATGCTACTGACTGACTGCTGCTGGTCTAATGATACTGACTGCTGCTGGTCTAATGATACTGACTGACTGCTGCTGACCTAATGCTACTGACTGACTGCTGGTCTAATGCTACTGACTGCTGCTGGTCTAATGCTACTGACTGCTGCTGGACTAATGCTACTGACTGACTGCTGGTCTAATGCTACTGACTGCTGCTGGTCTAATGCTACTGACTGCTGCTGGTCTAATGCTACTGACTGCTGCTGGTCTAATGCTACTGACTGCTGCTGGTCTAATGCTACTAACTGACTGCTGCTGGTCTAATGCTACTGACTGACTGCTGCTGGTCTAATGCTACTGACTGACTGCTGCTGGTCTAATGCTACTAACTGCTGCTGGTCTAATGCTACTGACTGACTGCTGCTGGTCTAATGCTACTAACTACTGCTGCTGGTCTAATGCTACTGACTGACTGCTGCTGGTCTAATGATACTAACTACTGCTGCTGGTCTTATGCTACTGACTGACTGCTGCTGGTCTAATGCTACTGACTGACTGCTACTGGTCTAATGCTACTGACTGATTGCTGCTGGTCGAATGCTACTGACTGACTGCTGCTGGTCTAATGCTATTGACTGACTGCTGCTGGTCTAATGCTACTGACTGACTGCTGCTGGTCTAATGCTACTGACTGATTGCTGCTGGTCGAATGCTACTGACTGACTGCTGCTGTTCTAATGCTACTAACTGACTGCTGCTGGTCTAATGCTACTGACTGACTGCTACTGGTCTAATGCTACTGACTGATAGCTGCTGGTCTAATGCTACTGACTGACTGACTGCTGGTCTAATGCTACTGACTGACTGCTGCTGGTCTAATGCTACTGACTGACTGACTGCTGCTGGTCTAATGCTATTGACTGACTGCTGCTGGTCTAATGCTACTGACTGACTGCTGCTGGTCTAATGCTACTGACTGATTGCTGCTGGTCGAATGCTACTGACTGACTGCTGCTGTTCTAATGCTACTAACTGACTGCTGCTGGTCTAATGCTACTGACTGACTGCTACTGGTCTAATGCTACTGACTGATAGCTGCTGGTCTAATGCTACTGACTGACTGACTGCTGGTCTAATGCTACTGACTGACTGCTGCTGGTCTAATGCTACTGACTGACTGACTGCTGCTGGTCTAATGCTACTGACTGACAGCTGCTGGTCTAATGCTATTGCCTGACTGCTGCTGGTCTAATGCTACTGACTGACTGCTGCTGGTCTAATGCTACTGACTGACTGACTGCTGGTCTAATGCTACTGACTGACTGCTGCTGGTCTAATGCTACTGACTGCTGCTGGTCTAATGCTACTGACTGCTGCTGGTCTAATGCTACTGACTGCTGCTGGTCTAATGCTACTGACTGCTGCTGGTCTAATGCTACTGACTGACTGCTGGTCTAATGCTACTGACTGCTGCTGGACTAATGCTACTGACTGCTGCTGGACTAATGCTACTGACTGACTGCTGGTCTAATGCTACTAACTGACTGCTGCTGGTCTAATGCTACTAACTGACTGCTGCTGGTCTAATGCTACTGACTGACTGCTGCTGGTCTAATGCTACTGACTGACAGCTGCTGGTCTAATGCTACTGACTGACTGCTGCTGGTCTAATGCTACTGACTGACTGCTGCTGGTCTAATGCTACTGACTGACTGCTGGTCTAATGCTACTGACTGACTGCTGGTCCAATGCTACTGACTACTGCTGGTCTAATGCTACTGGTCTAATGCTACTGACTGACTGCTGGTCTAATGCTATTGACTGACTGCTGGTCTAATGCTACTGACTACTGCTGGTCTAATGCTACTGACTGACTGCTGGTCTAATGCTACTGACTGACTGACTGCTGCTGGTGTAATACTGCTGGTCTAATGCTACTAACTGCTGCTGGTCTAATACTACTGACTGCTACTGACTGACTGCTGCTGGTCTAATGCTACTGACTGCTGCTGGTCTAATGCAATTGACTGGCTGCTGCTGGTCTAATGCTACTGACTGGCTGCTGCTGGTCTAATGCTACTGACTGACTGCTGCTGGTCTAATGCTACTGACTGACTGCTGCTGGTCTAATGATACTGACTGCTGCTGGTCTAATGATACTGACTGACTGCTGCTGGTCTAATGCTACTGACTGACTGCTGGTCTAATGCTACTGACTGCTGCTGGTCTAATGCTACTGACTGCTGCTGGTCTAATGCTACTGACTGCTGCTGGTCTAATGCTACTGACTGCTGCTGGTCTAATGCTACTAACTGACTGCTGCTGGTCTAATGCTACTGACTGACTGCTGCTGGTCTAATGCTACTGACTGACTGCTGCTGGTCTAATGCTACTGACTAACTGCTGCTGGTCTAATGCTACTGACTGACTGCTGCTGGTCTAATGCTACTAACTACTGCTGCTGGTCTAATGCTACTGACTGACTGCTGCTGGTCTAATGCTACTAACTACTGCTGCTGGTCTAATGCTACTGACTGACTGCTGCTGGTCTAATGCTACTGACTGACTGACTGCTGGTCTAATGCTACTGACTAACTGCTGCTGGTCTAATGCTACTGACTGACTGCTGCTGGTCTAATGCTACTGACTGACTGCTGCTGGTCTAATGCTACTGACTGACTGCTGGTCCAATGCTACTGACTGACTGCTGGTCTAATGCTACTGACTACTGCTGGTCTAATGCTACTGACTGACTGCTGCTGGTCTAATGCTACTGACTGACTGCTGCTGTCAACTCAATGGTCAAACCAGTGGAAATAATGAAGGGTCATGCTAGTACTCTCCAACTACCTTTGACCTCAGGAGAAAGCCTCGAGCTAGGAGAGGTCCTGTGGTCCATGTAGACCAAGGTTTCTTAAACTATGGTTTGGGACCCAAAGTTGGCCCTGAGAATGTGAGAGGTGGGCCGTGAGCTATGAGTTAAAATGTATAATCACATACTATTTATTCTTAATTTGGGTCGTTGGAGGACAGTACATTTCTCATGTGGGTCGTTAGAGGACAGTACATCTGACGTAGAGAACCTCTGACGTAGAGGACTAGAATATTTAGAATATCATACAGCACTAATACACGACACATGGTCTGTCATCACATCACCCATTACTATCAGGTCACAAGACCCCATCAGGTTCCAGCTGGATACAGCCCCCACACAAAGACAGCCTTTCTCTCTACCAGACAGAGTCACGTTTACTACAGTCTCGTGGTGAAATGTTCCCTTTCCAGAGACACAGGAGGATTCCTGACCGATCTACTGACCTGCCCTACTCCTCTCCATGGCCTTGATAACACACTTCCAGACCAACCTACTGACCTGTCCTATTCCTCACCGTGGCCTTGGTACCACACTTCCTGACCAACCTACTGACCTGCCCTATTCCTCACCGTGGCCTTGGTACCACACTTCCTGACCGACCTACTGACCTGTCCTATTCCTCACAGTGGCCTTGGTACCACACTTCCTGACTGACCTGCTGACAGAGAGGATCTGTTGGAGGGCTGGAACACACACCAGAGGACTATCTTGTTTCTCATACTCCTGCTCCAGGGGGGGCGATCAGTGCACATTCAATAGGGGGGGCGATCAGTGCACATTCAATAGGGGGGGCGATCAGTGCACATTCAATAGGGGGGGCGATCAGTGCACATTCAATAGGGGGGGCGATCAGTGCACATTCAATAGGGGGGGCGATCAGTGCACATTCAATAGGGGGGGCGATCAGTGCACATTCAATAGGGGGGGCGATCAGTGCACATTCAATAGGGGGGGCGATCAGTGCACATTCAATAGGGGGGGGCGATCAGTGCACATTCAATAGGGGGGGGCGATCAGTGCACATTCAATAGGGGGGGCGATCAGTGCACATTCAATAGGGGGGGCGATCAGTGCACATTCAATAGGGGGGGCGATCAGTGCACATTCAATAGGGGGGGCGATCAGTGCACATTCAATAGGGGGGGGCTATCCTCCATAGTCCAGCATCTTTGGTCCCACTCTCTGGAAGATAGAAGAGAACATGACAATGACCCTGTGTCCCAATTCTCAAGGCACAGGAGAAAGAACACAACTTCTGAAACTAGTTCATACCACATAACAGTAACATTACATCAGTGTTCAGGTTATGTAATGTGGACTTTTCAGATGTAACTGTGTTGTGGTGATCCACACTATGAGAAACAGCGCCACTGTTTGTCTTAGCACCTTATTGCTTTGGTTTTGTTGGATGAAACGAAGTACATACTGTGCTTTTCTGTGGCGCATGCAGTGAGTACTTGACATACATACTAATAATTCAATATTAAACTGATTATGGCAGTATGCAGATTATGCAATAGTCATATAAACACCTTACTCTGCTTATCTTAAATCGCCAAAAGGCTAAAATCGAAGTAAGCATACACCGATTAAAACACCTGGTTTTCGGAGCCATCTTTTGAATTATCAGGACATATAAACCAAATTGGTGTTCCAGCTGTGTATTTGATCTGTACCTGTGTTAACACCAGCCGAGCAAGACTCCCTTTTTAACGCGAGTGAAGTGAGGTACATCTATATGTACAGCACCAGTCAAAAGTTTGGACACAACTACTCATTCAGGGGATTTTCTTTATTTATACCATTTTCTACATTGTAGAATAATAGTAAAGACATAAAAACTATGAAATAATACATACGGAATCATTTAGTAACCAAAAAAAGTGTTAAATCAAAATATATTTTATTTGAGTTTTTTAAAGAAGCCACCCTTTGTCTTGATGACAGCTTTGCACACTCTTGGCATTCTCTCAACCAGCTTCACCTGGAATGCTTTTCCAACAGTCTTGAAGAAGTTCCCGCATACGCTGAGCACTTGTTGGCTGCTTTTCCTTAAATTTGATGTCTTCACTGTTATTCTACAATGTAGAAAATAGTAAAAATAAAGAAAAACCCTTGAATGAGTAGGTGTATCCAAACTTTAATTTTTTACTTTATTTTCTTAAAACTGCATTGTTGATTAAAGGCTTGTAAGTAAGCATTTCACGGTAAGGTCTACACCTGTATTTGGCACGTGACAAATGCACTTCAACACGGTTGCCTCTTCACTACATTCCTGAAGCAAATAACGTACTTTCTACATTTTCCCTGACACCCAAAAGTACTAGTTACATTTTAAATTCTTAGGACAGGAAAATGGTCCCATTCACGCACCTATCAAGAGAACATCCCTGGTCATCCCTACTGCCTCTGATCTGGCAGACTCACTAGACAGAACATCCCTGGTCATCCCTACTGCCTCTGATCTGGCAGACTCACTAGACAGAACATCCCTGGTCATCCCTACTGCCTCTGATATGGCAGACTAACTGAATAATGTTCCCCTGGCTATCTGTAAACTATATCTAAGTGTTGGTGTGCCCCTGGCTATCTGTAAATTATATCTAAGTGTTGGAGAGTGCCCCTGTCTATCTGTAAATGATGTCTGAGTGTTGGAGTGTGTCCCTGGCTATCAGGCCTATCACTGTTGTGTCGTCGGCAAACTTAATGATGGTGTTGGAGTCGTGCTTGGCCACACAGTCGTGGGTGAACAGGGAGTACAGGAGGGGACTAAGCAAGCACCCCGAGGGGCCCCCATGTTGAGGATCAGCGTAGCAGATGTGTTGTTGCCTAGCCTTACCACCTCGGAGCGGCCTGTCGGGAAGTCCAGGATCCAGTTGCAGAGGGAGGTGTTTAGTCCCAGGGTCCTTAGCTTAGTGATGAGCTTTGAGGTCACTATGGTGTTGACCTCTGAGCTGTAGTCAATGAATAGCATTCTCACATAGGTGTTCTTTTTGTCCAGGTGGGAAAGGGCAGTGTAGACTGCAATAGAGATTGCATCATCTGTGGATCTGTTGGGGCAATATGCGATTTGGAGTGGGTCTAGGGTTTCTGGTATGATGTCCAATAAGAAACGCACTATTGGACCGGTCCTTGTCTTCTACTACAATTTCTGCTCATTTTGTTCCATTCTTTGATTTCACTATTTTCCGTTCATTATCACACACTTCCCTTGCCGTACTTTCAGAGTCAAGCACAGTTGATATTTCCTTAGTGTCCAAATGCACAACGTTTTAACTTAACCGCCACAATGACAGATGAGCTGTTCTGGTGGACGCAATCAGGACATCCGCAAGGAGATTGCGCACATCGTGTTTCCCTTAACAGGTTGTGCCAGGAAAGTCAGCCGGTTATGCCTCATATTACCACGGGACAGTAGAGGGTGATGAGCTGGTCACAGCCATCTACGGCCAAGCAACATTACCCAGGGACAGTAGAGGGTGATGAGCTGGTAATAGCCATCTACGGCCAAGCAACATTACCCAGGGACAGTAGAGGGTGGCCGCCTTTCGTTCCAGTACTCTGCTGCCTGTGACTGGAACGAATTGCAAAAATCGCTGAAGTTGGAGACTTTTATCTCCCTCACCAACTTCAAACATCAGCTATCTGAGCAGCTAACCGATCGCTGCAGCTGTACATAGTCTATTGGTAAATAGCCCACCCTTTTCACCTACCTCATCCCCATACTGTTTTTATTTATTTACTTTTCTGCTCTTCTGCACACCAATATCTCTACCTGTACATGACCATGTGTTCTTTTATCACTCCAGTGTTAATCTGCAAAATTGTAATTATTTGCCTACCTCCTCATGCCTTTTGCACACATTGTATATAGACCCCCCCTTTGTTTTCTACTGTGTTATTGACTTGTTAATTGTTTACTCCATGTGTAACTCTTTGTTGTATGCTCACACTGCTATGCTTTATCTTGGCCAGGTCGCAGTTGCAAATGAGAACTTGTTCTCAACTAGCCTACCTGGTTAAATAAAGGTGAAATAAAAAATAAAAAAATAAAAATGGTAATAGCCATCTACAGCCAAGCAACATTACCCAGGGACAGTAGAGGGTGATGAGCTGGTAATAGCCATCTACGGCCAAGCAACATTACCCAGGGACAGTAGAGGGTGATGAGCTGGTAATAGCCATCTACAGCCAAGCAACATTACCCAGGGACAGTAGAGGGTGATGAGCTGGTAATAGCCATCTACGGCCAAGCAACATTACCCAGGGACAGTAGAGGGTGATGAGCTGGTAATAGCCATCTACGGCCAAGCACATTACCCAGGGACAGTAGAGGGTGATGAGCTGGTAATAGCCATCTACGGCCAAACAAGAACGTGACGACACACCGAAACAAGGAAGACGTGGGAGAATACAAGTGTACACAGTGAGACACTGGTCTGAGTTCAAGTATTTACTGTGCAATCAGAAAGTATTGACCCCTTCACTTTTTCCACATTTTGCTACATTACATTTAAAATGGATTAAATCGTTTTTTCTCATCAATCTACACACAATGCCAAAGCAAAAACAGTATTTTGTATATTTTTTTTTGCTAAAAATTAAATACCACATTTACATAAGTATTCAGACCCTTTACTTAGTACTTTGTCGAAGCACCTTTGAGACTTGTCCAGAAACCATTCCTGCATACTTAGGGTCGTTGTCCTGTTTGAAAGTGAACCTTCACCACAGTCTGAGATCCTGAACACTCTGGAGCATGTTTTCATCAAGGATCTCCCTGTACTTTGCTCAGTTCATCTTTCCCTCGATCTTGACTAGTCTCCCAGTCCCTGCCACTGAAAAACATCCCCACAGCATGATGCTGTCACCAACATGCTTCGCCGTAGGGATAGTGCCAGGTTTCCTCCAGACGTGACGCTTGGCATTCAGGCCAAAGAGTTCAATCTTGGTTTCATCAGACCAGAGTCCTTTGCAAAAAAATCACCTAAACACCAAGTGCGCTTTCATGTGCCTTTTACGGAGGATTGGCTTCTGTCTGGCCACTCTATCATAAAGGCCTGATTGGTGGAGTGCTGCAGAGATGGTTGTCCTTCTGGAAGGTTCTCCCATCTCCACAGAGGAACTCTGGAGCTCTGTCAGTGACCATCAGGTTCTTGGTCACCTCCCTGACCAAGGCCCTTTTCCCCCAATTGCTCAGTTTGGCCGGGCAGCCAGCTATGTTTGGTGGTACCAAACTTCTTCCATTTATGAATGATGTAGGCCACTGTGTTCTTGGGGACATTCAATGCCGCAGACATTTTTTGGTACCCTTCCCTGGATCTGTGCCGACACAATCCTGTATCAGAGCTCTGAGGACAATACCTCCAACCTCATGGATTGGTTTTGCTCTGACCTGCATTGTCAACTGTGGGAGCATATATAGACAGGTGTGTGCTTTTCCAAACCATGTCCATTCAAATGAATTTACCACCGGTGGACTCCAAGCAAGTTGTAGAAACATCTCAAGGATGATAAATGGAAACAGGATGTACATGAGCTTAATTTTGAGTATCATAGCAAAGGGTCTGAATACTGATGGAAAGGTATTTGTTTTTAATACATTTAAAAACCTTTCTAAAAACCTAAGGGCCTCCCGAGTGCCACGGTGGTCTAAGGCACTGCACCGCAGTGCTAGCTGTGCCCCTAGAGATCCTGGTTCGAGTCCATGTCACCGGCCATGACCGGGAGACCCATGGGGCGGCGCACAATTGGCCAAGCATCGTCCGGGTTAGGGGAGGGTTTGGCCCAGCGTCGTCCGAGTTAGGGGAGGGTTTGGCCCAGCGTCGACCGGGTTAGGCGGCAGGGATGTTCTTGTCCCATCGCTAGTGACTCCTGTGATGCCGGGTGCAATGCACGCTGACACGGTCGCCAGGTGTTTCCTCCGACACAATGGTGCGGCTGGCTTCCAGGTTAAGCGGGCATTGTGTCAAGAAGCAGTACGGCTTGGCTGGGTTGTGTTTCGGAGGACTCACAGCTCTCGAACTTCGCCTCTCCCGAGTCCGTACGGGAGTTGCAGCGATGGGACAAGACTAACTACTAATTGGCCAATACCAGCCCTACAGTGAAGCATGGTGGTTGCAGCATCATCCGGTGGGGATGTTTTTCAGCGGCAGGGACTGAGACTAGTCAAGATCGAGGGAAAGATGAACGGAGCAAAATACAGAGATCCTTGACAATCTGCTCCAGAGAGCTCAGGATCTCAGACTGGGGCGAAGGTTCATCTTCCAACAGGACAAAGACCCTAAGCAAACAGCCAAGACACAGGAGTGGTTTCGGGACAAGTCTTTGAATGTCCTTGGGTGGCCCAGCCAGAGCCCAGACTTGAACCCAATCAAACATCTCTGGAGAGACCTGAAAATAGCTTTACGGTGACAGAGCGTCACATCCAACCTGACAGCGCTTGAGAGGATCTGCAAAGAATGGGAGAAACTCCCAAAATACAGGTGTGCCAAGTTTGTAGCATCATACTAATGGGACGCGAGGCTATCATATTTTTACAGTTGTCCAAGTCAGTGGTTCCTAAACTGTCAGGTGTGCGATGGTCGGCGTGGAGCGCCCCACCACCCCCAAAATATTTATGGAAGGGGGCCCGGTGTGCGTAAAACCACTGGTCTAAGTGTTATTTTGTAGAAAAATAACATCTTAGCCTTTCTTTTCTGATCTGTTTCCATGGTTATATAACACACATCAACTTACTACTGGATAAAGACTGATTCTGACACTCAGCAGCTAACTGTACAAAAACAAATATTTTTATTTTCTTGTGAATTAGCTATGACCGTCTGTACTCATACACCATGTTGTGACGGGTTTGGTCCTGGTCTGTCTGCATGCTGCTGTCGGACGGAACGAATCCATAACGACCACTGGGTGGTGCTGCTGTCTCAGGTCTAGTCCGTTATGTTCCAAAAAACTAAAAAGTTCCGACAAACTTTCATTCTGACTCCAGGGCTGGTTTCCCCGGACCTGGTAGGGAGGACATCCACTCAGAACTCATCCCTTGTCACCAGTGGCATGGAAAATGGCTTCTTTAACAAACCATTGTACATTAACCTCTACCAAAGTAAACATTTTGGATTAAATACAGAAAGTGTATTATTCCGCACTTTACAGCAGACTGGTCTGGGAGCAACCTCCGTAGCCAGAAGGCAAGTTTCAGACAAAATAATACAATCATCCATGTGAAAAAGGAGGGGCGTAGGAAGGCAGCAGAGTGCTAGGCCGTGGCCTCGATGGTGCATTCTTTAGCCAGGTGACCAGACTTTCCGCAGTTGTAGCAGTTGACTTCGCCGGCCTTGCTGCACTGGATGGCAACATGGCCGATCTCACCACACCTGATGGGAGACAGAGGAGAGAGACGAGGTTTAGCTAAGACAAGGGAGTGTTTTCAAGATGGAAGCACAGTAATGAGTCTGTGTCATTCTTCAGAAAGCACAGTCCTGCATCTGTGCATCAGTCTGTTTACCATGTGGCTTTAACAAGTCTAGGAGAAAGTGACAGGTCAGAGATAGCACATCCAGGACTCACCAGTAACACTTCACTACCTTGGTTAAAAATACATGTATTTTGTAAAGGTTCTTAAAAATGTTTTTTACTTGCATATTTTCCTTTATAGGGGATAGAGACTGTGAGAAAGAGGATAGATTGGAGAGAATTTTGTACCAGAAGGAGAGTGTTCCGGTCCCGAACCCACACAGTACCTGTGTTTTAACTCACCTAACAGCCCTTCTGGATGTGTATATGTGGTAACTTACCTGTAACATTTGACCTTCTCACAGCCCTTCTGGATGTGTCCAAAACCTCCACAGGAGTAGCACTTCTGCTCGTTGGCATGGTCACAGTCTCGGGCCACGTGGCCAGCCTTGCCACAGTTATAACAGACCTGCATTATAATAAGTCTACAGTCAAGTGGCCAACCCAGCCATAGTTATATAAAGGTTATAACACTACAACACAACGGCTTCGCCCTAGTTCTAACACTACAACACACCGGCCTCGCCCTAGTTCTAACACTACAACACACCGGTCTAGTTCTAACACTACAAAACACCGGCCTTGCCCTAGTTCTAACACTACAACACACCGGCCTCGCCCTAGTTCTAATACTACAACACACCGGACTCGCCCTAGTTCTAATACTACACTACAACACACTGGCCTCGTCCTAGTTCTAATACTACAACACACCGGCCTCGCCCTAGTTCTAACACTACAACACACCGGCCTCGCCCTAGGTCTAACACTACAACACACCGGTCTAGTTCTAACACTACAAAACACCGGCCTTGCCCTAGTTCTAACACTACAAACACATCGGTCTCGCCCTAGTTCTAATACTACATGAACTCACACCGGCCTCGCCCTCGTTCTAACACTACAAAACACCGGCCTCGCCCTAGTTCTAATACAACAACACACCGGCCTCGCCCTAGAACTAACACGACGCTACAAACACACCAGCATCGCCCTAGTTCTAACACTACAACACACCGGTCTAGTTCCAACACTACAAAACACCGGCCTCGCCCTAGTTCTAACACTACAACACACCAGCCTCGCCCTAGTTCTAACACTACAAAACACCAGCCTAGGCCTAGTTCTAACACTACAACACACCGGCCTCGCCCTAGTTTTAACTACGCTACAAACACACCAGCGTCGCCCTAGTTCTAATACTACACACACCGGCCTCACCCTAGAACTAACACTCAACACACCGGCCTCGCCCTAGTTCTAACACTACAACACACCGGCCTCGCCCTAGTTCTAACACTACAACACACCGGCCTCGCCCTAGGTCTAACACTACAACACACCGGTCTAGTTCTAACACTACAAAACACCGGCCTTGCCCTAGTTCTAACACTACAAACACATCGGTCTCGCCCTAGTTCTAAAACTACATGAACACACACCGGCCTCGCCCTCGTTCTAACACTACAAAACACCGACCTCGCCCTAGTTCTAATACAACAACACACCGGCCTCGCCCTAGAACTAACACGACGCTACAAACACACCAGCATCGCCCTAATTCTAACACTACAACACACCGGTCTAGTTCCAACACTACAAAACACCGGCCTCGCCCTAGTTCTAACACTACAACACACCAGCCTCGCCCTAGTTCTAACACTACAAAACACCAGCCTAGGCCTAGTTCTAACACTACAACACACCGGCCTCGCCCTAGTTTTAACTACGCTACAAACACACCAGCGTCGCCCTAGTTCTAATACTACACACACCGGCCTCACCCTAGAACTAACACTCAACACACCGGCCTCGCCCTAGTTCTAACACTACAACACACCGGCCTCGCCCTAGTTCTAATACTACGACACACCGGCCTCGCCCTAGTTCTAATACTACGACACACCGGCCTCGCCCTAGTTCTAACACTACGACACACTGTTCTCGCCCTAGTTCTAACACTACGACACACCGGCCTCGCCCTAGGTCAAACACTACAACACACCGTCCTCGCCCTAGTTCTAACACTACAACACACCGGCCTCGCCCTAGTTCTAATACTACAGTACAACACACCGGCCTCGCCCTAGTTCTAACACTACAACACAACGGCCTCGCCCTAGTTCTAACACAACAACACACCGGTCTAGTTCTAACACTACAAAACACCGGCCTTGCCCTAGTTCTAACACTACATGAACACACACCTGCCTAGCCCTCGTTCTAACACTACAACACACCGGCCTCGCCCTAGTTCTAACACTACAACACACCAGCCTCGCCCTAGTTCTAATACTACAACACACCGGCCTCGCCCTAGAACTAACACGACGCTACAAACACACCAGCGTCGCCCTAGTTCTAACACTATAACACACCAGCCTAGGCCTAGTTCTAATACTACAACACAATGGCCTCTCCCTAGTTCTAATATTACACGACAACACACCTGCCTCGCCCTAGTTCTAATACTACGACACGCCGGCCTCGCCCTAGTTCTAATACTACGACACAATGGCCTCACCCTAGTTCTAATACTACAACACAACGGCCTCACCCTAGTTCTAACACTACAACACACTGGCCTCGCCGTAGTTCTAATACTACACTACAACACACCGGCCTCGCCCTAGTTCTAATACTACGACACACCGGCCTCGCCCTAGTTCTAATACGACACTACACCGGCCTCGCCCTAGTTCTAATACTACAACACACCGGCCTCACCCTAGTTCTAATACTACACTACAACACACCGGCCTCACCCTAGTTCTAATACTACACTACAACACACCGGCCTCACCCTTGTTCTAATACTACGACACACCGGCCTCGCCCTAGTTCTAATACTACACTACAACACACCGGCCTCGCCCTAGTTCTAATACGACACTACACCGGCCTCGCCCTAGTTCTAATACAACAACACACCGGCCTCGCCCTAGAACTAACACGACGCTACAAACACACCAGCATCGCCCTAGTTCTAACACTACAACACACCGGTCTAGTTCCAACACTACAAAACACCGGCCTCGCCCTAGTTCTAACACTACAACACACCAGCCTCGCCCTAGTTCTAACACTACAAAACACCAGCCTAGGCCTAGTTCTAACACTACAACACACCGGCCTCGCCCTAGTTCTAACTACGCTACAAACACACCAGCGTCGCCCTAGTTCTAATACTACACACACCAGCCTCACCCTAGAACTAACACTCAACACACCGGCCTCGTCCTAGTTCTAACACTAAAACACACCGGCCTCGTCCTAGTTCTAACACTACAACACACCGGCCTCGCCCTAGAACTAACACTTCGACACACCGGCCTCGCCCTAGTTCCAACACGACAACACACCGGCCTCGCCCTAGTTCCAACACTACAACGCACCGGCCTCACCCTAGTTCTAACACTACAACACACCGGCCTCGCCCTAGTTCTAATACTCCACTACAACACACCGGCCTCGCCCTAGTTCTAACACTACAACACACCGGTCTAGTTCTAACACTACAAAACACCGGCCTTGCCCTAGTTCTAACACTACGACACACCGGCCTTGCCCTAGTTCTAATACTACATGAACACACACCTGCCTAGCCCTCGTTCTAACACTACAACACACCGGCCTCGCCCTAGTTCTAACACTACAACACACAAGCCTCGCCCTAGTTCTAACACTACAACACACCGGCCTCGCCCTAGTTCTAATACTACAAACATACCGATCTCGGCCTAGTTCTAACTACGCTACAAACACACCAGCGTCGCCCTAGTTCTAATACTACACTACAACACACCGGCCTCGCCCTAGAACTAACACTACAACACACCGGCCTCGCCCTAGTTCTAACTACGCTACAAACACACCAGCGTCGCCCTAGTTCTAATACTACACTACAACACACCGGCCTCGCCCTAGAACTAACACTAGAACACACCGGCCTCGCCCTAGTTCTAACACTACAACACACCGGCCTCGCCCTAGTTCTAACACTACGACACACCGGCCTCGCCCTAGTTCTAACACTACGACACACCGGCCTCGCCCTAGTTCTAATACTACGACACACCTGCCTCGCCCTAGTTCTAATACTACGTCACACCGGCCTCGCCCTAGAACTAACACTACAACACACCGGCCTCGCCCTAGTTCTAACTACGCTACAAACACACCAGCGTCGCCCTAGTTCTAATACTACACTACAACACACCGGCCTCGCCCTAGAACTAACACTAGAACACACCGGCCTCGCCCTAGTTCTAACACTACAACACACCGGCCTCGCCCTAGTTCTAACACTACGACACACCGGCCTCGCCCTAGTTCTAACACTACGACACACCGGCCTCGCCCTAGTTCTAATACTACGACACACCTGCCTCGCCCTAGTTCTAATACTACGTCACACCGGCCTCGCCCTAGTTCTAATACTACAAAACACTGGCCTCGCCCTAGTTCTAAGACTACAACACACCGGCCTAGCCCTAGTTCTAACACTACAACACACCGGCCTAGGCCTAGTTCTAACACTACAACACACCGGCCTCGCCCTAGTTCTAACAATACAACACAATGGCCTCGCCCTAGTTCTAACACTACAAAACACTGGCCTCACCCTAGTTCTAACAATACAACACAATGGCCTCGCCCTAGTTCTAATACTACAAACATACTGGCCTCGCCCTAGTTCTAATACTACATGACAACACACCTGCCTAGGCCTAGTTCTAACACAACAACACACCGGCCTTGCCCTAGTTCTAATACTACACTACAACACACTGGCCTCGCCCTAGTTCTAACACTACAACACACTGGCCTAGTTCTAATAGGGCGAGACCAGTGTGTTGTAGTATTAGAACTAGGGCGAGACCAGTGTGCTGTAGTGTTAGAACTAGGGCGAGGCCGGTGTGTTTGTAGTGTTAGTTCTACGGCGAGGCCGGTGTGTTGTAGTGTAGTATTAGAACTCGCCCTAGGTCTAACACTACAACACACCGGCCTCGCCCTAGTTCTAATACACTACAACACACCGGCCTCGCCCTAGAACTAATACTACAAAACACTGGCCTCGCCCTAGTTCTAAGACTACAACACACCGGCCTAGCCCTAGTTCTAACACTACAACACACTGGCCTAGTTCTAATACTACACTACAACACACCGGCCTCGCCCTAGTTCTAACACGACAACACACCGGCCTCGCCCTAGTTCTAATACTACACGACAACACAGTGGCCTCGCCCTAGTTCTAACACTACAAAACACTGGCCTCGCCCTAGTTCTAATACTACACTACAACACACCGGCCTAGCCCTCGTTCTAACACTACAACACACCGGCCTCGTCCTAGTTCTAACACTACAACACACCGGCCTCGCCCTAGAACTAACACTTCGACACACCGGCCTCGCCCTAGTTCCAACACGACAACACACCGGCCTCGCCCTAGTTCCAACACTACAACGCACCGGCCTCACCCTAGTTCTAACACTACAACACACCGGCCTCGCCCTAGTTCCAGTACTCCACTACAACACACCGGCCTCGCCCTAGTTCTAACACTACAACACACCGGTCTAGTTCTAACACGACAACACACCGGCCTCGCCCTAGTTCTAATACTACACTACAACACACCGGCCTCACTCTAGTTCTAATACTACACTACACCACACTGGACTCGCCCTAGTTCTAACACTACAACACACTGGCCTAGTTCTAATACTACACTACAACACACCGGCCTCGCCCTAGTTCTAACACGACAACACACCGGCCTCGCCCTAGTTCTAATACTACACGACAACACAGTGGCCTCGCCCTAGTTCTAACACTACAAAACACTGGCCTCGCCCTAGTTCTAACACTACAACACACCGGCCTAGCCCTCGTTCTAAAACTACAACACACCGGCCTCGTCCTAGTTCTAACACTACAACACACCGGCCTAGTTCTAATACTACACTACAACACACCGGCCTCGCCCTAGTTCTAACACACCGGCCTCGCCCTAGTTCTAATACTACACGACAACAGTGGCCTCGCCCTAGTTCTAACACTACAAAACACTGGCCTCGCCCTAGTTCTAACACTACAACACACCGGCCTCGTCCTAGTTCTAACACTACAACACACCGGCCTCGCCCTAGAACTAACACTATAAACACACCGGCCTCGCCCTAGTTCCAACACGACAACACACCGGCCTCGCCCTAGTTCTAACACGACAACACACCGGCCTCGCCCTAGTTCTAACACTACAACGCACCGGCCTCGCCCTAGTTCTAACACTACAACACACCGGCCTCGCCCTAGTTCTAATACTCCACTACAACACACCGGCCTCGCCCTAGTTCTAACACTACAACACACCGGTCTAGTTCTAACACTACAAAACACCGGCCTTGCCCTAGTTCTAACACTACATGAACACACACCTGCCTAGCCCTCGTTCTAACACTACAACACACCGGCCTCGCCCTAGTTCTAACACTACAACACACCAGCCTCGCCCTAGTTCTAATACTACAACACACCGGCCTCGCCCTAGAACTAACACGACGCTACAAACACACCAGCGTCGCCCTAGTTCTAACACTATAACACACCAGGGCCGGTGTGTTGTAGTGTAGTATTAGAACTCGCCCTAGGTCTAACACTACAACACAGTGGCCTCGCCCTAGTTCTAACACTACAAAACACCGGCCTCGTCCTAGTTCTAACACTACAACACACCGGCCTCGCCCTAGAACTAACACTATAAACACACTGGCCTCGCCCTAGTTCCAACACGACAACACGACAACACACCGGCCTCGCCCTAGTTCTAACACTACAACGCACCGGCCTCGCCCTAGTTCTAACACTACAACACACCGGCCTCGCCCTAGTTCTAATACTCCACTACAACACACCGGCCTCGCCCTAGTTCTAACACTACAACACACCGGTCTAGTTCTAACACTACAAAACACCGGCCTTGCCCTCGTTCTAACACTACAACACACCAGCCTCGGCCTAGTTCTAAAACTACAAAACACTGGCCTGGCCCTAGTTCTAACACTATAACACACCAGCCTAGGCCTAGTTGTAACACTACAACACACCAGCCTAGGCCTAGTTGTAACACTACAACACACCAGCCTCGCCCTAGTTCTAACACTACAACACACCGGCCTCGCCCTAGTTCTAATACTACAAACATACCGGTCTCGCCCTAGTTCTAACTACGCTACAAACACACCACCGTCGCCCTAGTTCTAATACTACAAGACAACACACCGGCCTCGCCCTAGAACTAACACTACAACACACCGGCCTCGCCCTAGTTCTAACACTACGACACACCGGCCTCGCCCTAGTTCTAACACTACGACACACCGGCCTCGCCCTAGTTCTAACACTACGACACACCGGCCTCGCCCTAGTTCTAACACTACGACACACCGGCCTCGCCCTAGTTCTAATACTACGACACACCTGCCTCGCCCTAGTTCTAATACTACGTCACACCGGCCTCGCCCTAGTTCTAATACTACGTCACACCGGCCTCGCCCTAGTTCTAATACTACGTCACACCGGCCTCGCCCTAGTTCTAATACTACGTCACACCTGCCTCGCCCTAGTTCTAATACTACGTCACACCGGCCTCGCCCTAGTTCTAATACTACGTCACACCGGCCTCGCCCTAGTTCTAATACTACGTCACACCGGCCTCGCCCTAGTTCTAATACTACGTCACACCGGCCTCGCCCTAGGTCTAAAACTACGACACACCGGCCTCGCCCTAGGTCTAAAACTACGACACACCGGCCTCGCCCTAGTTCTAATACGACACTACACCGGCCTCGCCCTAGTTCTAATACTACAACAAACCGGCCTCGCCCTAGTTCTAACACTACAACACACCAGCCTCGGCCTAGTTCTACTACTACACTACAACACACCGGCCTAGTTCTAACACGACACTACACCGGCCTCGCCCTAGTTCTAATACTACAACACACCGGCCTCGCCCTAGTTCTAATACTACAACACACCGGCCTCACCCTAGTTCTAATACTACACGACAACACACCTACCTACCCCTAGTTCTAACACTACAACACACCGCCTTTGCCCTAGTTCTAACACTACAACACACCGGCCTCGGTCTAGTTCTAATACTACAACACACCGGCCTTGCCCTAGTTCTAACACTACAACACAATGGCCTCACCCTAGTTCTAACACTACAACACACTGGCTCGCCCTAGTTCTAATACTACACTACAACACACCGGCCTCGCCGTAGAACTAACACTACAACACACTGGTCTTGCCCTAGTTCTAACACTACAACACACCGGCCTCGCCCTAGTTCTAACAATACAACACAATGGCCTCGCCCTAGTTCTAACACTACAAAACACTGGCCTCACCCTAGTTCTAACAATACAACACAATGGCCTCGCCCTAGTTCTAATACTACAAACATACTGGCCTCGCCCTAGTTCTAACTACGCTACAAACACACCAGCGTCGCCCTAGTTGTAATACTACACTACACTACAACACACCGGCCTCGCCCTAGAACTAACACTATAAACACACCGGCCTCGCCCTAGTTCTAACACTACAACACACCTGCCTCGCCCTAGTTCTAATACTACGTCACACCGGCCTCGCCCTAGTTCTAATACTACGTCACACCGGCCTCGCCCTAGTTCTAATACTACGTCACACCGGCCTCGCCCTAGTTCTAATACTACGTCACACCGGCCTCGCCCTAGTTCTAATACTACGTCACACCTGCCTCGCCCTAGTTCTAATACTACGTCACACCGGCCTCGCCCTAGTTCTAATACTACGTCACACCGGCCTCGCCCTAGTTCTAATACTACGTCACACCGGCCTCGCCCTAGTTCTAATACTACGTCACACCGGCCTCGCCCTAGGTCTAAAACTACGACACACCGGCCTCGCCCTAGGTCTAAAACTACGACACACCGGCCTCGCCCTAGTTCTAATACGACACTACACCGGCCTCGCCCTAGTTCTAATACTACAACAAACCGGCCTCGCCCTAGTTCTAACACTACAACACACCAGCCTCGGCCTAGTTCTACTACTACACTACAACACACCGGCCTAGTTCTAACACGACACTACACCGGCCTCGCCCTAGTTCTAATACTACAACACACCGGCCTCGCCCTAGTTCTAATACTACAACACACCGGCCTCACCCTAGTTCTAATACTACACGACAACACACCTACCTACCCCTAGTTCTAACACTACAACACACCGCCTTTGCCCTAGTTCTAACACTACAACACACCGGCCTCGGTCTAGTTCTAATACTACAACACACCGGCCTTGCCCTAGTTCTAACACTACAACACAATGGCCTCACCCTAGTTCTAACACTACAACACACTGGCTCGCCCTAGTTCTAATACTACACTACAACACACCGGCCTCGCCGTAGAACTAACACTACAACACACTGGTCTTGCCCTAGTTCTAACACTACAACACACCGGCCTCGCCCTAGTTCTAACAATACAACACAATGGCCTCGCCCTAGTTCTAACACTACAAAACACTGGCCTCACCCTAGTTCTAACAATACAACACAATGGCCTCGCCCTAGTTCTAATACTACAAACATACTGGCCTCGCCCTAGTTCTAACTACGCTACAAACACACCAGCGTCGCCCTAGTTCTAATACTACACTACACTACAACACACCGGCCTCGCCCTAGAACTAACACTATAAACACACCGGCCTCGCTCTAGTTCTAACACTACAAACACACCGGCCTCGCCCTAGTTCTAACACTACGACACACCGGCCTCGCCCTAGTTCTAATACTACACTACAACACACCGGCCTCGCCCTAGAACTAACACTATAAACACACCGGCCTCGCCCTAGTTCTAACACTACAAACACACCGGCTTCGCCCTAGTTCTAACACTACAACACAACGGCCTCGCCCTACTTCTAATACTACAACACACCGGCCTAGGCCTAGTTCTAACACTACAACACACCGGCCTCGCTCTAGTTCTAACACTACAAACACACCGGCCTCGCTCTAGTTCTAACACTACAAACACACCGGCCTCGCCCTAGTTCTAACACTACAACACAACGGCCTCGCCCTAGTTCTATTAACTACAACACACCGGCCTAGGCCTAGTTCTAACACTACAACACACCGGCCTCGCCCTAGTTCTAACACTACAACACACCGGCCTAGCCCTAGTTCTAACACTACAACACACCGGCCTAGGCCTAGTTCTAACACTACAACACACCGGCCTCGCCCTAGTTCTAACACTACAACACACCGGCCTCGCTCTAGTTCTAATACTACACTACAACACACCGGCCTCGCTCTAGTTCTAATACTACACTACAAAACACCGGCCTTGCCCTAGTTCTAACACTACCAACACATAGGTCTCGCCCTAGTTCTAATACTACATGAACACACTCCTGCCTAGCCCTCGTTCTAACACTACAACACACCGGCCTCGCCCTACTTCTAACACTACAACACACCGGCCTCGCCCTAGTTCTAACACTACAACACACTGGCCTAGTTCTAATACTACACTACAACACACCGGCCTCGCCCTAGTTCTAATACTACAAAACACTGGCCTCGCCCTAGTTCTAACACTACAACACACCGGCCTAGCCCTCGTTCTAACACTACAACACACCGGCCTCGCCCTAGTTCTAACACTACAACACACCGGCCTCACTCTAGTTCTAATACTACACTACAACACACCGGCCTCGCCCTAGTTCTAGTACTACAACACACCGGCCTCGCTCTAGTTCTAATACTACAACACACCGGCCTCGCCCTAGTTCTAACACTACAACACACCGGCCTCACTCTAGTTCTAATACTACACTACAACACACCGGCCTCGCCCTAGTTCTAGTACTACAACACACCGGCCTCGCCCTAGAACTAACACTATAAACACACCGGCCTCGCCCTAGTTCTTACACTACAACACACTGGCCTCGCCCTAGATCTAACACTACGACACACCGGCCTCGCCCTAGTTCTTACACTACAACACACTGGCCTCGCCCTAGATCTAACACGACGACACACCGGCCTCGCCCTAGTTCCAACACTACGACACACCGGCCTCGCCCTAGTTCCAACACTACAACACACCGGCCTCGCCCTAGTTCTAATACTACAAAACACTGGCCTCGCCCTAGTTCTAACACTACAACACACCGACCTCGTCCTAGTTCTAACACTACAACACAATGGCCTCACCCTAGTTCTAACACTACAACAAACCGGCCTAGCCCTAGTTCTAACACTACAACAAACCGGCCTAGCCCTAGTTCTAACACTACAACAAACCGGCCTAGGCCTAGTTCTAACACTACAACACACCGGCCTCGCCCTAGAACTAACACGATAAACACACCGGCCTCGCCCTAGTTCTAACACTACAAACACATCGGTCTCGCCCTAGTTCTAATACTACATGAACACACACCTGCCTAGCCCTCGTTCTAACACTACAACACACCGGCCTCGCCCTAGTTCTAATACTACAACACACCGGCCTTGCCCTAGTTCTAATACTACACTACAACACACCGGCCTCGCCCTAGTTCTAACACTACAACACACCGGCCTCGCCCTAGTTCTAACATGACAACACACCGGCCTAGGCCTAGTTCTAACACTACAAACACATCGGTCTCGCCCTAGTTCTAATACTACATGAACACACACCTGCCTAGCCCTCGTTCTAACACTACAACACACCGGCCTCGCCCTAGTTCTAATACTACAACACACCGGCATTGCCCTAGTTCTAATACTACACTACAACACACCGGCCTCGCCCTAGTTCTAACACTACAACACACCGGCCTCGCCCTAGTTCTAACATGACAACACACCGGCCTAGGCCTAGTTCTAACACTACAACACACCGGTCTAGCCCTAGTTCTAACACTACAACACACCGGTCTAGTTCTAGTTCTAATACTACAAAACACCGGCCTTGCCCTAGTTCTAACACTACAAACACATCGGTCTCGCCCTAGTTCTAATACTACATGAACACACACCTGCCTAGCCCTCGTTCTAACACTACAACACACCAGCCTCGCCCTAGTTCTAACACTACAACACACCGGCCTCGCCCTAGTTCTAACACTACAACACACCGGCCTCGCCCTAGTTATAAAACTACAAAACACTGGCCTCGCCCTAGTTCTAACACTACGACACACTGGCCTAGTTCTAATACTACACTACAACTCACCGGCCTCGCCCTAGTTCTAACACTACACGACAACACACTGGCCTTGCCCTAGTTCTAACACTACAAAACACTGGCCTCGCCCTAGTTCTAACACTACAAAACAATGGCCTCGCCCTAGTTCTAACACTACAAAACAATGGCCTCGCCCTAGTTCTAACACTACAAAACAATGGCCTCGCCCTAGTTCTAACACTACAAAACAATGGCCTCGCCCTAGTTCTAACACTACAAAACACTGGCCTTGCCATAGTTCTAACACACCTGTTCCCTCTCCTTCTTGGGCTCCTTACAGTCTCTGGAAATGTGTCCTCCACGACCACAGTTGTAGCACGCTGGGATGGAAGAATCACCAGAGGAACATGTTACTTATGACAAAGCAATAGACCAGTAAAGCAGGTGTTGAAATGCTTACCATCCTCAGTCTTCTCACAGTCCCTGGCGACATGCCCAGGCTCGCCACAGCGATAGCAGAACAGATCTGAGGAAAAGGAATAACATTATTAAATCAACATTGCTTTGCCAGGAATCGATTTAGTTGTTAGCACCCTCAGAGCTAGCCAGGGCCATGCTCAGGAAGACCAAACAGGACAGAAAGCTTGAAACTGAGTTATATTGGAAGGCAGAAAACTACAAGACTTCACGTTCAGTTTCAAAGTGAGCCGTACTGAACACAGCGCGGGTCTGTAATGTAGTCAGTACCTTACCTTTCCCCGTCTATTGATCACTACCCTGTAATGTAGTCAGTACCTTACCTTTCCCCGTCTATTGATCACTACCCTGTAATGTAGTCAGTACCTTACCTTTCCCCGTCTATTGATCACTACCCTGTAATGTAGTCAGTACCTTACCTTTCCCAGTCTATTGATCACTACCCTGTAATGTAGTCAGTACCTTACCTTACCCCGTCTATTGATCACTACCCTGTAATGTAGTCAGTACCTTTCCCCGTCTATTGATCACTACCCTGTAATGTAGTCAGTACCTTTCCCAGTCTATTGATCACTACCCTGTAATGTAGTCAGTACCTTTCCCCATCTATTGATCACTACCCTGTAATGTAGTCAGTAGCTTTCCCAGTCTATTGATCACTACCCTGTAATGTAGTCAGTACCTTTCCCCGTCTATTGATCACTACCCTGTAATGTAGTCAGTACCTTACCTTTCCACGTCTATTGATCACTACCCTGTAATGTAGTCAGTACCTTACCTTTCCACGTCTATTGATCACTACCCTGTAATGTAGTCAGTACCTTTCCCCATCTATTGATCACTACCCTGTAATGTAGTCAGTACCTTTCCCCATCTATTGATCACTACCCTGTAATGTAGTCAGTACCTTTCCCCATCTATTGATCACTACCCTGTAATGTAGTCAGTACCTTACCTTTCCCCATCTATTGATCACTACCCTGTAATGTAGTCATAACTTCCGGCGCCGACAGAGATGGCCGCCTCGCTTCGCGTTCCTAGGAAACTATGCAGTTTTTTGTTTTTTTACGTGTTATTTCTTACACTAGTACCCCAGGTCATCTTAGGTTTCATCACATACAGCCGAGAAGAACTACTGAATATAAGATCAGCGTCAACTCACCACCAGTACGACCAAGAATATGTTTTTCGCGATGCGGATCCTGTGTTCTGCCTTACAACCAGCGCCACGGGATGGTTCCCATGCAGAGACCCAAAAAAACGACTCAGAAAAAGAGGGAAACGAAGCGGTCTTCTGGTCAGACTCCGGAGACGGGCACATCGTGCACCACTCCCTAGCATTCTTCTTGCCAATGTCCAGTCTCTTGACAACAAGGTTGATGAAATCCGAGCAAGGGTAGCATTCCAGAGGGACATCAGAGACTGTAACGTTCTCTGTTTCACGGAAACGTGGCTCACTGGAGAGACGCAATCCGAAGTGGTGCAGCCAGCGGGTTTCTCCACGCATCGCGCCGACAGAAACGAACATCTTTCTGGTAAGAAGAGGGGCGGGGGCGTATGCCTTATGGCCAACGTGACATGGTGTGATGAAAGAAACATACAGGAACTCAAATCCTTCTGTTCACCTGATTTAGAATTCCTCACAATCAAATGTAGACCGCATTATCTACCAAGAGAATTCTCTTCGATTATAATCACAGCCGTATATATCCCCCCCCAAGCAGACACATCGATGGCTCTGAACGAACTTTATTTAACTCTCTGCAAACTGGAAACGATTTATCCGGAGGCTGCATTCATTGTAGCTGGGGATTTTAACAAGGCTAATCTGAAAACAAGACTCCCTAAATTTTAACAGCATATCGATTGCGCAACCAGGGGTGGAAAGACCCTGGATCATTGTTACTCTAACTTCCGCGACGCATATAAGGCCCTGCCCCGCCCCCCTTTCGGAAAAGCTGACCACGACTCCATTTTGTTGATCCCTGCCTACAGACAGAAACTAAAACAAGAAGCTCCCACGCTGAGGTCTGTCCAACGCTGGTCCGACCAAGCTGACTCCACACTCCAAGACTGCTTCCATCACGACACAACAGTGGTAGGCTTGATTACCAACAACGACGAGACGGCCTACAGGGAGGAGGTGAGGGCACTCGGAGTGTGGTGTCAGGAAAATAACCTCACACTCAACGTCAACAAAACTAAGGAGATGATTGTGGACTTCAGGAAACAGCAGAGGGAACACCCCCCCATCCACATCGATGGAACAGTAGTGGAGAGGGTAGCAAGTTTTAAGTTCCTCGGCATACACATCACAGACAAACTGAATTGGTCCACTCACACAGACAGCATCGTGAGGAAGGCGCAGCAGCGCCTCTTCAACCTCAGGAGGCTGAAGAAATTCGGCTTGTCACCAAAAGCACTCACAAACTTCTACAGATGCATAATCGAGAGCATCCTGGCAGCTGTATCACCGCCTGGTATGGCAACTGCACCGCCCTCAACCGTAAGGCTCTCCAGAGGGTAGTGAGGTCTGCACAACGCATCACCGGGGGCAAACTACCTGCCCTCCAGGACACCTACACCACCCGATGCTACAGGAAGGCCATAAAGATCATCAAGGACATCAACCACCCGAGCCACTGCCTGTTCACCCCGCTGTCATCCAGAAGGCGAGGTCAGTACAGGTGCATCAAAGCTGGGACCGAGAGACTGAAAAACAGCTTCTATCTCAAGGCCATCAGACTGTTAAACAGCCACCACTAACATTGAGTGGCTACTGCCAACACACTGTCAATGCCACTGACTCTACTCCAGCCACTTTAATCATGGGAATTGATGGGAAATGATGTAAATATATCACTAGCCACTTTAAACAATGCTACCTTATATAATGTTACCTACCCTACATTATTCATCTCATATGCATACGTAGATACTGTACTCTATATCATCGACTGCATCCTTATGTAATACATGTATCACTAGCCACTTTAACTATGCCACTTGGTTTACATACTCATCTCATATGTATATACTGTACTCG
This sequence comes from Oncorhynchus kisutch, assembly GCF_002021735.2. Classification (NCBI taxonomy): domain Eukaryota; kingdom Metazoa; phylum Chordata; class Actinopteri; order Salmoniformes; family Salmonidae; genus Oncorhynchus; species Oncorhynchus kisutch. The sequence goes on from NC_034178.2 coordinate 78,752,236, forward strand.
ATATCATCTACTGTATCTTGCCTATGCTGCTCTGTACCATCACTCATTCATATATTTTTATGTACATATTCTTTATCCCCTTACACTGTGTATAAGACAGTAGTTTTTTTTGGGAATTGTTAGTTAGATCACTTGTTCGTTATTACTGCATTGTCGGAACTAGAAGCACAAGCATTTCGCTACACTCGCATTAACATCTGCTAACCATGTGTATGTGACAAATACATTTGATTTGATTTGATTACCTTACCTTTCCACGTCTATTGATCACTACCCTGTAATGTAGTCAGTACCTTACCTTTCCACGTCTATTGATCACTACCCTGTAATGTAGTCAGTACTTACCTTTCCCCGTCTATTGATCACTACCCTGTAATGTAGTCAGTACTTACCTTTCCCCGTCTATTGATCACTACCCTGTAATGTAGTCAGTACTTACCTTTCCCCGTCTATTGATCACCACCCTGTAATGTAAGTCAGTTCTGTTCCGCGTCTATTGAGCACTACCCTGTAATGTAGTCAGTACCTTTCCCCATCTATTGATCACTAACCTGTAATGTAGTCAGTAGCTTACCCCATCTATTGATCACTAACCTGTAATGTAGTCAGTAGCTTACCCCATCTATTGATCACTACCCTGTAATGTAGTCAGTACCTTACCCCGTCTATTGATCACTACCCTGTAATGTAGTCAGTACCTTACCCCGTCTATTGATCACTACCCTGTAATGTAGTCAGTACCTTACCTTTCCACGTCTATTGATCACTACCCTGTAATGTAGTCAGTACCTTACCTTTCCCAGTCTATTGATCACTACCCTGTAATGTAGTCAGTACCTTTCCCCGTCTATTGATCACTACCCTGTAATGTAGTCAGTACCTTTCCACGTCTATTGATCACTACCCTGTAATGTAGTCAGTTCCTTACCTTTCCCCGTCTATTGATCACTACCCTGTAATGTAGTCAGTACCTTACCTTTCCCCGTCTATTGATCACTACCCTGTAATGTAGTCAGTACCTTTCCCCGTCTATTGATCACTACCCTGTAATGTAGTCAGTACCTTACCTTTACCCGTCTATTGATCACTACCCTGTAATGTAGTCAGTACCTTACCTTTACCCGTCTATTGATCACTACCCTGTAATGTAGTCAGTACTTACCTTTACCCGTCTATTGATCACTACCCTGTAATGTAGTCAGTACTTACCTTTCCCCGTCTATTGATCACTACCCTGTAATGTGGTCAGTATCTTACCTTTCCCCATCTACTGATCACTACCCTGTAATGTAGTCAGTATCTTACCTTTCCCCATCTATTGATCACTACCCTGTAATGTAGTCAGTACCTTTCCCCATCTATTGATCACTACCCTGGAATGTAGTCAGTATCTTACCTTTCCCCCTCCCGCGGCCCTTGCCTCGTCCCCGCCCGGCATTCGGGCAGTTCTTGATCCAGTGGCCGGTGCGGCCGCATCCAAAACACTCATTACTACTCATCTCCACGTGTTCCTACAATCCGAGAGAGAGACAGACATAGTCAGATCACTAACCCTACAACCTGAGAGAGAGACAGACATAGTCAGATCACTAACCCTACAACCTGAGAGATTAACCCAATTAATCTTAATGGTTGTACAGTCGTCTCAAATAAAACTGTGAAGGACCTCGGCATTACTCTGGACCCTGATCTCTCGTTTGAAGAACATATCAAGACCATTTCAAGGACAGCTTTTTTCCATCTACATAACATTGCAAAAATCAGAAACTTTCTGTCCAAAAATGATGCAGAAAAATGTATCCATGCTTTTGTCACTTCTAGGTTAGACTACTGCAATGCTCTACTTTCTGGCTACCCGGATAAAGCACTAAATAAACTTCAGTTAGTGCTAAATACGGCTGCTAGAATCCTGACTAGAACCAAAAAATGTGATCATATTACTCCAGTGCTAGCCTCTCTACACTGGCTTCCTAACCAAAGCTAGGGCTGATTTCAAGGTTTTACTGCTAACCTACAAAGCATTACATGGGCTTGCTCCTACCTATCTCTCTGATTTGGTCCTGCCGTACATACCTACACGTACGCTACGGTCACAAGACGCAGGCCTCCTAATTGTCCCTAGAATTTCCAAGCAAACAGCTGGAGGCAGGGCTTTCTCCTATAGAGCTCCATTTTTATGGAACGGTCTGCCTACCCATGTCAGAGACGCAAACTCGGACTCAACCTTTAAGTCTTTACTGAAGACTCATCTCTTCAGTGGGTCATATGATTGAGTGTAGTCTGGCCCAGGAGTGGGAAGGTGAACGGAAAGGCTCTGGAGCAACGAACCGCCCTTGCTGTCTCTGCCTGGCCGGTTCCCCTCTTTCCACTGGGATTCTCTGCCTCTAACCCTATTACAGGGGCTGAGTCACTGGCTTACTGGGGCTCTCTCATGCCGTCCCTGGAAGGGGTGCGTCACCTGAGTGGGTTGATTCACTGATGAGGTCATCCTGTCTGGGTTGGCGTCCCCCCTTGGGTTGTGCCATGGCGGAGATCTTTGTGGGCTATACTCGGCCCTGTCTCAGGATGGTAAGTTGGTGGTTGAAGATATCCCTCTAGGTGTGTGGGGGCTGTGATTTGGCAAAGTGGGTGGGGTTATATCCTTCCTGTTTGGCCCTGTCCGGGGGTGTTGGGTCCACAGTGTCTCCTGACCCCTCCTGTCTCAGCCTCCAGTATTTATGCTGCAGTAGTTTGTGTCGGGGGGCTAGGGTCAGTTTGTTATATCTGGAGTACTTCTCCTGTCCTATTCGGTGTCCTGTGTGAATCTAAGTGTGCGTTCTCTAATTCTCTCTTTCTCTCTCGGAGGACCTGAGCCCTAGGACCATGCCCCAGGATTACCTGACATGATGACTCCTTGCTGTCCCCAGTCCACCTGGCCGTGCTGCTGCTTCAGTTTCAACTGTTCTGCCTTCTTATTATTCGAACATGCTGATCATTTATGAACATTTGAACATCTTGGCCATGTTCTGCTATAATCTCCACCTGGCACAGCCAGAAGAGGACTGGCCACCCCACATAGCCTGGTTCCTCTCTAGGTTTCTTCCTAGGTTTTGGCCTTTCTAGGGAGTTTTTCCTAGCCACCGTGCTTCTACACCTGCATTGCGTGCTGTTTGGGGTTTTAGGCTGGGCGGCAGCGTAGCCTAGTGGTTAGAGCATTGGACTAGTAACCGGAAGGTTGCGAGTTCAAACCCCCGAGCTGACAAGGTACAAATCTGTCGTTCTGCCCCTGAACAGGCAGTTAACCCACTATTCCCAGGCCGTCATTGAAAATAAGAATGTGTTCTTAACTGACTTGCCTGGTTAAATAAAGGTAAAAAAAAAAAAAAAAAAAAAAAATATCAGCTGATGTACGAAGTGCTATATAAATACATTTGATTTGAGAGAGAGACAGACATAGTCAGATCACTAACCCTACAACCTGAGAGACAGTCAGATCACTAACCCTACAACCTGAGAGAGACAGACAGTCAGATCACTAACTCTACAACCTGAGAGAGAGACAGACATAGTCAGATCACTAACTCTACAACCTGAGAGAGAGACAAACACATAGTCAGATCATTAACCCTACAACCTGAGAGAGACACAGATAGCCCTAGAGTATGTGAGCGGGGCTGGAGTAGAGCGAGGAGCAGGATTCACAAAGGATGGAGCATCAGCTTTCTCACCTGCTCCAATAGCACTCACTTCAGGACCTCACGTCATGCCCGGCCCAGCATGCATCTGTAGTCTACTTGTGTGCTGCTATAGCCCCTTGCTTTAGCTACTGTCATGGAGTTCACTAAATATTTTCCTAAAGATAAACACGTGCTAAATCAAAGTGATTAACAAAGATGAGGACCATGAGCAAGAGGAGTACGGTGATGTAGTATTCATAACTAAATAATTATTGTGGAATCTGAAAAGACACGTATCCCAAAAGAAAGGAACGAGGTGGGTAGATAAGTGTCATTGTAGCAAAGTACTTAAATCTGATCTCTTAAAACATTTCATTTTCGTTCTATACAATAGGACATCATTGATTTGATTTTTCTTTTTTTTTTGAAAAACAACTCTGCATCTTTGCTGGGTGTTGAGCATCCCCCCAGTGGGTCTGAAGGGTGTTGAGCATCCCCCCAGTGGGTCTGAAGGGTGTTGAGCATCCCCCCAGTGGGCCTGAAGGGTGTTGAGCATCCCCCCAGTGGGTCTGAAGGGTGTTGAGCATCCCCCCAGTGGGTCTGAAGGGTGTTGAGCATCCCCCCAGTGGGTCTGAAGGGTGTTGAGCATCCCCCCAGTGGGCCTGAAGGGTGTTGAGCATCCCCCCCAGTGGGCCTGAAGGGTGTTGAGCATCCCCCCAGTGGGTCTGAAGGGTGTTGAGCATCCCCCCAGTGGGTCTGAAGGGTGTTGAGCATCCCCCCAGTGGGCCTGAAGGGTGTTGAGCATCCCCCCAGTGGGCCTGAAGGGTGTTGAGCATCCCCCCAGTGGGTCTGAAGGGTGTTGAGCATCCCCCCAGTGGGCCTGAAGGGTGTTGAGCATCCCCCCAGTGGGTCTGAAGGGTGTTGAGCATCCCCCCAGTGGGTCTGAAGGGTGTTGAGCATCCCCCCAGTGGGTGTGAAGGGTGTTGAGCATCCCCCCAGTGGGTCTGAAGGGTGTTGAGCATCCCCCCAGTGGGTCTGAAGGGTGTTGAGCATCCCCCCAGTGGGTCTGAAGGGTGTTGAGCATCCCCCCAGTGGGTCTGAAGGGTGTTGAGCATCCCCCCAGTGGGCCTGAAGGGTGTTGAGCATCCCCCCAGTGGGCCTGAAGGGTGTTGAGCATCCCCCCAGTGGGCCTGAAGGGTGTTGAGCATCCCCCCAGTGGGCCTGAAGGGTGTTGAGCATCCCCCCAGTGGGTCTGAAGGGTGTTGAGCATCCCCCCAGTGGGTCTGAAGGGTGTTGCGCATCCCCCAGTGGGCCTGAAGGGTGTTGAGCATCCCCCCAGTGGGCCTGAAGGGTGTTGAGCATCCCCCCAGTGGGCCTGAAGGGTGTTGAGCATCCCCCCAGTGGGCCTGAAGGGTGTTGAGCATCCCCCCAGTGGGCCTGAAGGGTGTTGAGCATCCCCCCAGTGGGCCTGAAGGGTGTTGAGCATCCCCCCAGTGGGCCTGAAGGGTGTTGAGCATCCCCCCAGTGGGCCTGAAGGGTGTTGAGCATCCCCCCAGTGGGTCTGAAGGGTGTTGAGCATCCCCCCAGTGGGTCTGAAGGGTGTTGAGCATCCCCCCAGTGGGTCTACAAGTGTGGAGAGGATATTCTCGGCTGCTGGCCGGCTCTCCAGGAACCATGAAGCCACAGACTAGCCAAACTCGAGTTTCTAAAAATTAATTCAAAAAGTCACTAAGTAATTTTCATTTAATTTATATTTAATTCTAAGCAAGTCACAGCCTATATGCGTAATGTATAGACTATAATGATTTAATACAACGAAATGTTGAGCGCTTTATGTCCCTACCAGCCTATTGTGTCACAATGTATTTCTTTGTAAATTATAAACGATATCATAACCGCCATCGATAAAAGACAGTATTGTGCAGCCGTCTTCATCGACCTGGCCAAGGCTTTCGACTCTGTCAATCACCATATTCTTATCGGCAGACTCAGTAGCCTTGGTTTTTCTAATGACTGCCTTGCCTGGTTCAACAACTACTTTGCAGACAGAGTTCAGTGTGTCAAATCAGAGGGCATGTTGTCCGGTCCTCTGGCAGTCTCTATGGGGGTGCCACAGGGTTCAATTCTCGGGCCGACCCGCTTGCTGCGGGCGATTCCCTGATCCACCTCTAGGCAGACGACACCATTCTGTATACTTCTGGCCCTTCCTTGGACACTGCTATCTAACCTCAAAACGAGCTTCAATGCCATACAACACTCCTTCCGTGGCCTCCAACTGCTCTTAAAGGCTAGTTAAACCAAATGCATGCACCCGCACGCCCGACTAGCATCACCACCCTGGATGGTTCCGAACTAGAATATGTGGACATCTATAAGTACCTAGGTGTCTGGCTAGACTGTAAACTCTCCTTCCAGACTCATAACAAACATCTCCAATCCAAAATCAAATCTAGAATCGGCTTTCTATTTCACAACAAAGCCTCCTCCACTCACGCCGCCAAACTTACCCTAGTAAAACTGACTATCCTACCGATCCTCGACTTCGGCGATGTCATCTACAAAATGGCTTCCAACACTCTACTCAGCAACCTGGATGCAGTTTATCACAGTGCCATCCGTTTTGTTACTAAAGCACCTTATACCACCCACCACCTGTATACTCTAGTCGGCTGGTCCTCGCTACATATTCGTCGCCAGACCCACTGGCTCCAGGTCATCTACAAGTCCATGCTAGGTAAAGCTCCGCCTTATTTCAGTTCACTGGTCACGATGGCAACACCCACCAGTAGCACGTGCTCCAGCAGGTGTATCTCACTGATCATCCCTAAAGCCAACACCTCATTTGGCCGCCTTGCCTTGTTTACTCCATGTGTAACTCTGTGTTGCTGTCTGTTCACACTGCTATGCTTTATCTTGGCCAGGTAGCAGTTGTAAATGAGAACTTGTTCAACTAGCTTACCTGGTTAAATAAAGGTAAAATAAAAAAAAATCTATAAAAAAAAAAAAATTGGCTTGAAAGAATATCGCTTAAATAATTCCTTTAGTTCCTTCTCAGGCTCCCTTGTCTGGCTCCTGACCTATTTAGAATGAAATGGTTATTCTCTTACATTCACCTTTATGTTTATTAAAATACTTTTCATTCAAATCCATATGGTTTTGTTTCAATACTTGATTAAAAAACATGAGCTGGCTCACACCCAGAAAAATGTGTTTGTGTGGAGGTGCTGACTAAGCGAATAAACTATACAAATAAAGTCGCACACTCCATGTATAAACTCCCTGCAATTTAATTTACCAATATTTTGGCATCACTGCCTTCCTCAGGGTAATGTCATGAATACTTGAACTTGAATACTTCAATACTTAAAAACCAATAGGTAGGTCCAGGTAATCTCAAAAAGAGATGGGTGTTGGTTAACTTGTGATTTTAATGAATGGAGCGGGTGTTTTTTTTAGCAGTGTGGTAGGAAAGTGCGGTGAGCGGGGTTTCCAACCACTCAACTCTGCTTACATGCTCTGGTTACTACACCTCTTCAGCTCAACCAGAGTGGAATAGGCTCTCTGAAGCTACAGGAGCGTAAGGCTTTTATAGGTGGGTTCTTCCCTGAGACACAAAGAAAATTCAAGGAGAGGGGGTACAAAAACGGTCAGATTAATAGTGCCATTGAGAAGATTCAAAACAAATTGAGACATCTCTTTCAAGGACAGTCTCGTAAAAAGAAGCAGTCTTACGTGCTGTTAAATTCTCATTCTTTGAGTAAAACTCAACGGACATTATGAAAGCTTAACCAAGTTTATTCTTCCCAGAGGATCAATACAGCTGCATTATAGACAAAACATGTTTCCTCCACCACCACAAGTATATACACTCCAATTTAGGCCCTCCTCCTTCTCTCCAATCCTGACATATTTTGTGGTTCGACAGGAAGACGACACGATAAGGGAGAAACAATGGTTTATTAGCCTAAGGGGATCTGACCTTACCTCAACCCCCTTGATGCCTAATCCAAATACCTCCACCCGTATGCCCCATAGCAATCCTGTGACTTCCTCCCGTCTACTCAGCACATTTCAAAGCCATCTGGTTCCTAGAGATAACCATTAACTTCTGATGTAAAAACCAGTCTCTATCACCCATCAGATACTAGTCTTACTTCTGGTGTATCATGTCTCTAGCATAGCAATGTTCCAAGTTTAACCCAGAATCCAACAGTTCTAACTACCCACTATTCAAAGTGCTCTGAACAAATTAAGGTAACCATTCAAACATCGGCACATTCTAAGATCCGATGACCGTATCGGTAATGTGTTTTCGGACTCTCCCCTTGTTCGTATTCTCACGGGGCAGAAATTGCAGAGATCAATTGGTAAACTGATTTACCACCCCAAAATATCCCTGCTAGAGCTCGACCGATTATGATTTTTCAATGCCGATACCGATTATTGGAGGCCCAAAAAAGCCAATACCGATTCAATCGGACGACTTTTTAAAAATGTATTTGTAATAATGACAATTACAACAATACTGACTGAACACTTATTTTAACTTAATATAATACATCAATAAAATCAATTTAGCCTCAAGTAAATAATGAAACATGTTCAATTTGGTTTAAATAATGCAAAAACAAAGTGTTGGAGAAGAAAGTAAAAGTGCAATATGTGCCACGTAAGAAAGCTAACGTTTCAGTTCGATGCTCAGAACATGAGAACATACAGTGGGGCAAAAAAGTATTTAGTCAGCCACCAATTGTGCAAGTTCTCCCACTTAAAAAGATGAGAGGCCTGTAATTTTCATCATAGGTACACTTCAACTATGACAGACAAAATGAGAAAAATCCAGAAAAATCACATTGTAGGATTTTTAATGAATTTATTTGCAAATTATGGTGGAAAATAAGTATTTGGTCACCTACAAACAAGCAAGATTTCTGGCTCTCACAGACCTGTAACTTCTTATTTAAGAGGCTCCTCTGTCCTCCACTCGTTACCTGTATTAATGGCACCTGTTTGAACTTGTTATCAGTATAAAAGACACCTGTCCACAACCTCAAACAGTCACACTCCAAACTCCACTATGGCCAAGACCAAAGAGCTGTCAAGGGACACCAGAAACAAAATTGTGGACCTGCACCAGGCTGGGAAGACTGACTCTGCAATAGGTAAGCAGCTTGGTTTGAAGAAATCAACTGTGGGAGCAATTATTAGGAAATGGAAGACATACAAGACCACTGATAATCTCCCTCGATCTGGGGCTCCACGCAAGATCTCACCCCGTGGGGTCAAAATGATCACAAGAACGGTGAGCAAAAATCCCAGAACCACATGGGGGGGACCTAGTGAATGACCTGCAGAGAGCTGGGACCAAAGTCCCGCCAGGGACTCAAATCCTGCAGTGCCAGACGTGTCCCCCTGCTTAAGCCAGGACATGTCCAGGCCCGTCTGAAGTTTGCTAGAGAGCATTTGGATGATCCAGAAGAAGATTGGGAGAATGTCATATCAGCAAGGGCATTGAAGATGAAACGTGGCTGGGTCTTTCAGCGTGACAATGATCCCAAACACACCACCCGGGCAACAAAGGAGTGGCTTCGTAAGAAGCATTTCAAGGTCCTGAAGTGGCCTAGCCAGTCTCCAGATCTCAACCCCATAGAAAATCTTTGGAGGGAGTTGAAAGTCCGTGTTGCCCAGCAACAGCCTCAAAACATCACTGCTCTAGAGGAGATCTGCATGGAAGAATGGGCCAAAATACCAGCAACAGTGTGTGAAAACCTTGTGAAGACTTACAGAAAATGTTTGACTTCTGTCACTGCCAACAAAGGGTATATAACAAAGTATTGAGATAAACTTTTGTTATTGACCAAATACTTATTTTCCACCATAATTTGCAAATTAATTAATTAAAAATCCTACAATGTGATTTTCTGGATATTTTTTTTTCTACTCATTTTGTCTGTCATAGTTGAAGTGTACCGATGATGAAAATTACAGGCCTCTCATCTTTTTAAGTGGGAGAACTTGCACAATTGGTGGCTGACTAAATACTTTTTTGCCCCACTGTATGAAAAGCTGGTGGTTCCTTTTAACATGAGTCTTCAATATTCCCAGGTAAGAAGTTTTAGGTTGTAGTTATTATAGGAATATTTCCCTCTATACCATTTGTATTTCATTAAGCTTTGACTATTGGATGTTCCCATAGGCACTTTAGTATTGCCAGTGTAACAGTATAGCGTCTGTCCCTCTCCTCTCTCCTCCCTGGGCTCGATCCAGCAACACAACGACAACAGCCACCATCGAAGCAGCATTACCCATGCAGAGCAAGGGGAACAACTACTAGAAGGCTCAGAGCCAGTGACGTTTGAAACGCTATTAGCGCGCGCTAACTAGCTAGCCATTTCACTTCGGTTACACCAGCCTCATCTCGGGAGTTGATAGGCTTGAAGTCATAAACAGCGCAATGCTTGACGCACAACGAAGAGCTGCTGGCAAAACACACGAAAGTGCTGTTTGAATGAATGTTTACGCGCCTGTTTCTGCCTACCACCGCTCAGTCAGATACTTAGATACTTGTATGCTCAGTCAGATTATATGCAACGCAGGACACACTAGATAATATCTAGTAATACTTGCCTAGTTAAATAAAGGTAAAATAAAATAAAAACCATGTGTAGTTAACTAGTGATTATGATTGATTGTTTTTTATAAGATAAGTTTAATGCTAGCTAGCAACTTACCTTGGCTTACTGCATTCGCGTAACAGGCAAGTCTCCTTGTGTAGTGCAACGAGAGAGAGAAGCAGGTCGTTATTGCGTTGGAATAGTTAACTGTAAGGTTGCAAGATTGGATCCCCGAGCTGACAAGGTGAAAAGCTGTCGTTCTGCCCCTGAACAAGGCAGTTAACCCACCGTTCCTAGGTCGCCATTGAATATAAGAATGTGTTAACGGACTTGCCTAGTTAAATAAAGGTATAATTTTTTTTAAATATAAAAAATAAATCAATTTAAAACAGAAAATCGGCGCCCTAAAATACCGATTTCCGATTGTTATGAAAACTTGAAATCGGCCCTAATTAAATCAGCCATTCCGATTAATCGGTCGACCTCTAATCCCTGCACAACGTCTATTTGCGCCTCTACCAGATGGAAACTGCAAGTGTCATGGCTGTGATCAATGCAATTGCACTTATAAAATGTAGGTCCTTCAAACACCCCCAAACAGCAAAACAGATCCCAACCAAAGGTGTTTCCACGTGCTCCACTATAAGGCAGTTATTTATCTTATAACTTGTCCTTGTGGTCAAAATTATGTCAGTAAAACAAAGCGCGAATTTAAAGTACGAATGTGGGAGCATCGTGCAAAAACTCAACTAACACAGTTGCGGACCACTTTTTGTAAGAAAACCATTCGATTTTGTCCCTACGTTATATTGGCATTGAACATGTCACCCTCCCTAGGAGGGGGTGACCTTGACAATTTATTGTTAAAACGAGAGGCTGCATGGATCTTTAATTTAAAGACCCTTTGCTCCCTTCGGTCTCAACGTAGACTTTGATCTGAAGCCATTCTTGTGATTGTGATTTTGCTATTCATTGTAAATGTTTGTAGGCCTATGTAGCCAAATGGTATCTATGATCGTATGCTATTAATTTGTTTTTTGTATGTTATTTTTATATCTTAGAATTAACCAATGATATCAGGCCACACCCGGCTATGATTACAGACACCTGTGTGTCCTTTGACACTATATAAACTAGTGACCCACAAGTGTTTGTCATTATACCCTGAAGACAGCTTGTCTGTGGAAATGTTGGGTATTAGGTCATTAAATGATTGCATCTGAGCTCCTAGAATGTGAAGCACTCCTTTTCTTTTTCAAGGGTTCCTCACAGCAACACCAGCTATGGGTGGATTCCTCACAGCAACACCAGCTATGGGTGGATTCCTCACAGCAAAACCAGCTATGGGTGGATTCCTCACAGCAACACCAGCTATGGGTGGATTCCTCACAGCAACACCAGCTATGGGTGGATTCCTCACAGCAACACCAGCTATGGGTGGATTCCTCACAGCACAAGCACCTATAACAATCTCCCAGTGAGAGTCTGCGTAGCTCACCAAAATAACATTTGGGTCACAGAGAATCTTCTATCCCCATAGGGTTCTGAAGCCTGGTGAATTTAACCGTCAGAGTGGTAGGTAGGTAGCTAGCTTCTAGCAAGCATACGTGTAGCAGCATGACAGGCGTATTCATACCGCCGATTCTGTTGCGAAACGTTAGCAAGCGAAACGGGAAGAGGCCTACCTGAATTTGTCCAATAGTAGGGTGTTAAGTGACGGAACAAACAATGGAAGCTTTGTGAGAAAAGCAGTTATCAAATCTATTTTCACTAAATGCCAATAATGTGGTCGTCAAAACACAGAAATCATTTGAAAATGATGTGGAAGTTGTTAACCATGTCTAAAAAAATCCCAATACTGTATGTTATGATATTTATGCTATGAGCCCAAATGTAAAGCAAGTGCCATGCGTAGAACGTTCAATGGTGTGGGACAGAGTGTGTTCATATTTGCTCTTGACGATGGTTATTCCTCACTCTACCAAAGTAAGAGTGATGTGACATTGTATTTCCAACAAGTATTTTTTTTATTTTACCTTTATTTAACCAGGCAAGTCAGTTAAGAACAAATTCTTATTTTCAATGACGGCCAAGGAACAGTGGGTTAACTGCCTGTTCAGGGGCAGAACGACATATTTGTACCTTGTCAGCTCAGGGATTCGATCTTGCAACCTTTCGCTCTAACCACTAGGCTACGCTGCCACCCATGAGAAAGTCCTGAGGGTGTTTCACGGTCATCAGACATCCTTTAACTGAAATAAGGTCAAACGTTTTCCTGTTTCTGTCACTGATGTTTTCAGATGCTAGGTTTCCATCCAATTAGCGACAGATATTCATGTGAATATGCCAAAATCTGCACAAAAAAACTCCCCATTAATGCACACGATTTTGAAATGAGATGTTCGACGAGCAGGCGTTCACATACTTTTGGTCATGTTATGTGATTATATATATATTATAAAATGTGTGTGTGTGGGAAGACCCCTTCAAGTTAGTGGATTTGGCTATTTCAGCCACACCCGTTGCTGACAGGTGTATAGAATCAAGAACACAGACATGCAATCTCCATAGACAAACATTGGCAGTAGAATGGCCCGCACTCAAGAGCTCAGTGACACAACGTTTCTGCCCTGCTAGAGCTGCCCCGGTACACTGTATTGTGAAGTTGAAACGTCTAGGAGCAAGAAGTAGTAGGCCACACAAGCTCACAGAATGGTACTGCCAAGTGCTTTAGCGGGTAGCACGTAAAAATTGTCTATCCTCAGCTGCAACACTCACTACAGAGTTCAAATGTATTCCAGGTGACTACCTCAATGCTGGTTGAGAGAATGCCAAGAGTGTGCAAAGCTGTCAAGGCAAAGGGTGGCTACTTTGAATCATTTCAAATATATTTTGATTTGTATAACACTTTAGGTAC